>NC_136433.1:255013190-255533190 GCF_052849685.1 Lactuca virosa
AAGTATTAGGAGAAGGACGTGGCGATATCAGAGGCATCGACCGGAAACCTTCTGCTATCCCGCCGATTTCACATCCATCGCAACCAACACCACAACCATCACATCCATCACAGGTAAAACAAGATTATTTAATTTCAATAAATGCATGTTGATTTGGTAATTTTTGTTTATGGTTATTGTTTTTTAAAAGCTTTGGTAATTGGTTTTTGTCCGAAGTGCAACAACTAGAAATGTACTTTGGTTTTTTGTCATAGTTTAAAATAGCGATGTACTTTGGTATCAATCAATGCATGTTGATTTGGTAATTATGCTTTTGTCCCAAGTGCAAGAAATAGCAATGTACTTTGGTTTTTTGTCTCTAGTTTAAAAATAACAATGTACTTTGGCATCATAAAATGCATGTTGATTGGTAATTTTGGTTTTTGGTGATTATTTGCTCAAAGCTTTATTAATTGGGTTTTTGTCCCAAGTGCAATAAATAGCAATGTACTTTGATTTTTTTCTCTATTTTAAAAATAGCAATGTACTTTGGCATCATAAAATGCATGTTGATTTGGTAATTTTGGTTTGTGGTGATTATTTGCTAAAAGCTTTGTTAATTGAGTTTTTGTCCCAAGTGCAAGAAATAACAATGTACTTTGGTTTTTTGTATCTAGTTTTAAAATAGCAATGTACTTTGGCATCATAAAATGCATGTTGATTTGGTAATTTTGGTTTGTGGTGATTATTTTCTAAAAGCTTTGTTAATTGGTTTTTTGTCCCAAATGCAAGAAATAACAATGTACTTTGGTTTTTTGTCTCTAGTTTAAAAATAACAATGTACTTTGGCATCATAAAATGCATGTTGATTTGGTAATTTTGGTTTGTGGTGATTATTTGCTAAAAGCTTTGTTAAGTGGGTTTTTGTCCCAAGTGCAAGAAATAGCAATGTACTTTGGTTTTTTTTTGTCTTAGTTTAAAAATAGCAATGAACTTTGGCATTGATAAATACATGTTGATTTGGTAATTGTGTTTTTGTCCCAAGTGCAAGAAATAGAAATATACTTTTGGTATATCTTGTATTTAAGTGCAAGAAATAGGAATGTACTTTGGTAGTTTTTGTTTATGTTTTATAATTGAACTTATAAATTTATATATGTTGTTATTTATTATGTAGTTCAAAAATCTTCGGGCAATACTCAACGACCTGACATGTAGGGAAGAGCCTTATGCGTTTTTTCAATCGGGGAATAATCAAGGAGGAAACGATGGGAACGGAGATGGTAGTTTGTCGGATAATTAATTTGTGTGTTGTATGTTAGACTTGTCGTCACACTTTACTACTTGTTCGAATTGTAAAACTTTGGTTGTTTATTTTGGTATGAAATTTATTATAACAATATTTGATATCTAATCGGATGTTGTTATGTAATTTTTTTTTTGTATTTAATGTTGTTATGTATTGGTTTTTTATACCCAAAATCGTTGATTAAAAAAAATTAAAAAATGAAAAATGTTATTACCGGCGACACCATCATTAGCGGCAACACCAAATATTGTCGGCGACAGGAGCATTAGTGGCGACAACTATCTTTACCGGCGACGTTTTGATTAATAGCGACAGAACAGTAGCGGCGACTTATTACCGGCGACTTGGTTACTCTTTACGGGCGATTTTTGTCGCCGCTAATTGCCTTTTTTCTTTGTAGTGGATGATATAGGCGTCTTTGATATAATCTAATCAATATATTTTACTATGAATTAATATTTAAATTAATAAAGTTGTTCAAAAAAAATTATCTTTTAGTAAAAGAAAACTAATGAACTCAAACAAAGTTAATCATGCTTATGTTTTGTAAAAATTTACAAATATACAAAGTATAAACCTGGCTTAATACCTTATCCAGATGGGGCATATAAAATCTATTTGAAAACCAAAAAATGACAACTATTGTATTTTATCTTTTGAAATCTGATGTATAATGAAAATGCAATTATTATAGTGACTGATAAATTCCAGCAGGCGGAATTCAGAACTCACATGCAAGGATTATGATGAAGTATGGTATCTTCATCCAAGATATTTGCCAGGCACTATATTTGAGGAGCATTCATTAGGGTATTCAATTAAGGAGATGACTTGGTTTTCATGAGGATCTAAGAAAATTGAACTGTTCCTTCTCCATCAATGATTAGTCTAATGAAGGTATCAGAAAACGTCGAAGAAGTCAAATCTTTACACATAAGACATTACGAAAGCTGATTAAAGAATCATTCTTAATAATTAGAGTAGAAGTTAAATCCTTTACTTAAGAAAAAAGCAAAATCTATTAAGTTAATTTTCTTGAAATACGTAACCTCTAAGTTCTATTGGTATACATGTGATTATTAGAATTCGAATTAGAAAAATTAATTATTATTTTATTTTTTGTTTCTATATATCTTCAATTCCTATTATATACATATTAAAAACCGTTTGGTTTAAGAACAATGATTAGTTTCAAGGCGAGCGGTGTCCGGTTTGGCGATTGGTTATTGGTTGGGTTCCGGTGCTAAGCCGGTGGATTTGAGCCAATTTCTTTTGCTTGTACTGTATATTGGCCATGATTTTTATTGAGTAAGAAGATGAATAGAAAGTATAAGTAGTAGGATATTTGATTTCTCTTCCAATTATATTTGATTAGATGGTCTTATTCGAAGGTTTTAAGTACTTTTGTGGCTGAATTTTTTTTCGTTTTGTTGGTATTCCAGGCTAATGATAGCGGAACCTGATGTGACTAGCAATTAAAAAAATTGCACTCAAAATTTAATTTTCTTACATTATTATTGAATAATTTTAAATTTTGTATATGTGAAACCAAGTATGTGGATAAAAAATTCGGGAGGATTTGACAAATTGTAATCAAACTTCACAGTTATTCCATCTAAGTCGCACAAATTTTGTAATAGGTTAAACTTTAAACGGTTCAATTTTAATTTGCTTCCTAAGTCTTGTTAATCTTTTTATCTTTGACCCAAAATTAAATTGATTACAACTAATGAAATGGATAAACATTGTGATTTTCACCATAATTTCCATATTAGATTATAGCTTATAATCTTATATGGAAGAGGAAATATTCCTTAGGGACGTATGTATAAAATCAAAATTCATTCAATACAAAAGGGGTCAAAGCCACCTATATATGGGGTAATCAACAAGTCTCAAGATCAACAAATGTCACTTACGAAAGAAAGATGATACATTGGCTTGAACATATATGAGAATCGTTTATGAATTTGAATTTTCTTAAAACTTAGGCAAGCATACAAAGACAAAACTCTTCATACAGATCGACTCTTCACATAATTGGCGTGAATAAACTTATCTAAAGAATTGATGGTCAAAATTTAACATAGTTGGTTATGGTTAAGAAACATATCAAATATAATGTTTGGAGTTTAAAAATAAAGTAAGTGCATTGGTCACAAGAAATTGAACTATATATTCTTTCTAAAGTTTATAGAATCATGAACATATACATGATCATTCGAAATGGCGAAGCCCCTTATAACCAAAAAAAAGTGTTGGCAGGGGAGTTTTTACATGATTTAATAGCTATTTTACTCTAAGGTTGTGTCGAAAGAATCAGAATTGCCAAAACTTTTTCAACCTACGACATTAGTATCATGAAATAGGTAATCTAGAGATAAGATCAGTGAAGGAATCTTCTTGGCAACGAATAGTTAGACCTCCCATAGGATGTTCAAACCCAAACTCCTCTTCTGACTGTCGAAGCAAATCTTGAAATAGAGGATGCTCCAGAAAAGATAATGGAACAACAAATCGAGTTTTTTGAGTTTCTCCAACATAGATAGCCAAGTAACCTTTTGGTACATCCAACTTACTTCGGTTGCAAAGTGCATGTAATTTGCTGAAATGTTTGGTTTTGGTTGTCAAAGAAGGAAATCGAATGATGCCCATGTCTTGGGAAGGAATACTAAATGAAGAAGGATACGAGGTGGGTTAAACACAAGAAGGAAATTCGGATTATTTTTTCTTTATCGAGACAATCTGATGCTAGTATTTATATTGAGTTGGCATTGGATGCCGAATTGAGGTTGGGAATAAATTTGCAACTTGGTTTGAGTATGTTGTGGCCCTTCATGTGAAAACCTAACATGGCTTTTCACATTTTTAAAATGCCTCCTTTAGTCATGTTGATGTACGGTGCACGTCTTCCATGCTTATAATTTTGTTTGACTTGGTTATTGCCTAATATGATACTTAAAGGCATTAAATAATTTCTCTTTCTTAAAATTAATATGTTAACAGATAAAGCACTATAGGCCCAAAAAAGTTTGAATGATACCAGGGAACTCGCAATGTTTTAAAAACCGGTTTTTTAGTTGAACCGGTATGGTGACCGGTTTCCGGTTCAACCGGTTTAACCGGTTCGACCGCCAAGTAAACTGGTTTCTTTAATTTTTATCTTTGTTCGTATTTTCCTATACATACATATATACATAAATCAAGAATTTGATGTTCATAAGTTCAAACATTAAAAATATAAATGGAAACAAGTTGTAGATAAATCTAAATACATTTAAATAACACATAACCATAAGTTTTACATCAATTAATGTGAATTAAAAAGAAAATAAAGTCTTAGATGAATACAAACGTATCAAAAACTTCATAACATTTATCATTTGTTTTTATTCATAAAAATTTTAATATATGTGAAAAAACTACCAAAGTTTATTATGCAAAATGTTTCAATTCCATGTATTTTTATTTAATTTAACCGGTTCAACCGGTTTAATTTAACCGGTTCAACCGGATTTTTGTGAAAACCGGCCGGTTCATTCCGGTTCAGAAATAGACATAAAACCGGTGATAGTTGAACCGTTCTCTTCTCCGGTTCCCGGTCCAACCGGTTCGACCGGTCGGTTCAAACCGATTCTTAAAACATTGGGAACTCGTTTAACAAAGGGTTGGCCTAACAGTATAAGGTGAAGGACAAATGTAGAAATATGTACACAGTAAATGTACCTATATTTTTTTTCCGAAACCCGATTCAATAGGTTCGGTTTATGGGTATTTCACTAAGGTTTTCGGGTTCCATTTTTGCTTTATGATGTAAACCAAACCTCAAATTATTTTTAAACTACCACAAGTCCTCATCTTTATAATAAATAAATATAAATATAATAAATAAATCTTATAAAGGATATCATTCGAATATGATTCAAAAAATATCATATACTTGCATTATATTTATTTGAAATTCGCTAAATATTTCAACTTTCAACTACTAAACTAAATTAATTTTCAAGTTCCTAATATTAATGTCATTTACTAATAACTTTTTATTTTCCTTTAAATTTATATATATCTAACCAGATTAGTAGTATATAAGTAACATTTTCTTACAAAAGACATTCATATTTTTGAAAATGTTTGTGATTCAAATATAAAGAGTTGAAAAGATATGAAGAGTCGAAAAAATAGGTTTCCTTGCATAAAAAAGTGAGAATTTTGTTATGTCTCTCCATATATCAAATATATTAAGCATATCTTAAGTTATATGTATTTTTTGTATGATTTTATGAGTGTTTAATATATTTTTTGAATACAAAATTTTAGAATATATGTTTTAGTGTTTTTATTTTCATAAACTTTTTATAACTTTTATAGGGAAATCTTCAGAAAAGTCCCAATATTTACGGAAAATTTACACTTTAGTCCCAATATATTTTTTTAACAAAAAAGTCCTGAAAACCGGCAAGAATTTGCAGTTTGACCCTTTTTGACGGGTTGAAACCGGTACCAAATTAATTTGGGACTATTTCATAAACTAACCCAAAATATTGGGACTTTTTTGTAAACAAAAAATATTAGGATTTTTCTGTAAACAAAAATATTAGGACTTTTCTACAAACAAAACCCTTATTATTATTATTATTATTATTATTATTATTATTATTATTATTATTATTATTATTAAAAATATAAATAAGAATAGTATTTTTTGAACTTGTTATTATTAATATTGTTACTAATACATATAAATGCATTTAAATGAAAAAATAATATTAATGACATTGTTTAAGGGTGGAAGTGAGGAGATGGTGATGCTTTTGACATTGAAATCATGAATGTTTGTTTGTATATTTTTACTTTGTATATGGTCATTTCACATTTGTTATTATTGTTTTCAATTCAGAATATTAATACTTAACAATTTAAAAAAAGTTGCATATTTGTAAATTGTTTATAAATAGTTTAAGGTAGAAGGGTTTCTCACTTTGTGTATAAAATTGTTTAAGGTAGAATAATTACTTTCCAAATCCACTACAAACATCTACATAGGTTGCACATATCAAAATTCAAAAGTATTAATTACAATATCTTGTTTAATAAAAAGTAATAGGAATAGTTCAAAAGTATTAATCAAAATACAAGTATTAATCCAAAAACATGTCCTATTACTTTTTATTAAACAAGATATTGTAATTAATACTTTTAAATTTTGTTATGGGCTACCTATGTAGATGTTTGTAGTGGATCTGTTGGATTTGGGAAGTAATCATTCTACCTTAAACATTTTTATATACAAAGTGAGAAATCTCTCTATCTTAAACTATTTATAAACAATTTTACAAATATGCAACTTTTTTTAAATTGTCAAGTATTATTATTCTGAATTGAAAACAATAATAACAAATGTGAAATGACAATATACAAAGTAAAAATATACAAGCAAACATTCATGATTTCAATTCTAAAAACATCACCATCTCCTCCACCTCCATCCTTAAAAAATGTCATTAATATTATTTTTTCATTTAAATGCATTTATATGTATTAGTAACAATATTAATAATAACAAGTTCAAAAAATAGTATTCTTATTTATATTTTTAATAATAATAATAATAATAATAATAATAAGGGTTTTGTTTGTAGAAAAGTCCTAATATTTTTGTTTATAGTAAAGTCCTAATATCTTTTGTTTACAGAAAAGTCCCAATATTTTGGGTTAGTTCACGAAATAGTCCCAATTTAATTTGGTACCGGTTTCAACCGGTCAAAAAGGGTCAAACTGCAAATTTTTGTCGGTTTTCAGGACTTTTTCGTTCAAAAAAAAATATTGGGACTAAGGTGTAGCTTTTCTGTAAATATTGGGACTTTTCTAAAGATTTCCCATATATATATATATATATATATATATATATATATATATATATATATATATATATATATATATAAGTAAATATTGGGACTTTTCTAAAGATTTCCCATATATATATATATATATATATATATATATATATATATATATATATATATATATATATATATATATATATATATCGCGAATCATTTTTAATCTTAATATATTGATTTGAAACTCATAAATTTTCAACTTTCAATCTTATTTAACTAATTAAATATAAAGTATTATCATTAATTTGGTAGATTATTAATATAATGTAATTTGTTTTTTAATTTAAATATGATGTAATGTCTATATTCAACTTCTAAATTATAAATGTAGTATATGTAATTTTTTTTAAAATTTAAATATTCCATTACATTTGAAACATAAACCAAAATCTCAAATAAACTTAAAAACAATTATTATTTTTTTTAAATAATTAAAATTTTTAAACATTTTAAATACAAACCTCAATTGAACTATCAAATTACTTAAAATAATATCTAAAAACTAATTTTATAGTAACAAATTTTTTTTAAAGTGATCTTGAAAATTAATTAACAATAGTATTAAAAAATAATATGAATTATTTATATCTATATCTATCATCGAAGTTAAAAGATAATCACATAAGTAAAACTGCAAATTATGCGATCATAATAATTAGTAAAAAATAACACTAAATTGAGGATAACATTCAGTTTTATTTATATGTTAACAGCGGGTAAAGGCTATTGAGTAATGTTGTTCAACATAGTTGAAATTATATATATATATATATATATATATATATATATATATATATATATATATATATATATATATATATATATATAGGGTTAGGTTATTTTGTTTTTACTAACTATTGTGTGCCAGAATGCACAAATCTGGACCACCGGATGGAATAGAATCAAATATCATGATCTGAGGGTCTATGATATCACAATAGGGTAACATGTACCATATAATCACACAAATTCCAGCATAAGGGCATTTTAGTCAATTAACCTATCTTAAAAAAGGAAATTTTCGGATTTTTAGGGATAATGAATTCCTTTATTTTTTATCAGTTTCACGATTTTACTATAGATATGGAGTGAATTTATTATAATGGGAAAATGCAGATAGTGTCCTTTTAAATAAATTGAGGGATGATAAAAACAATCTATCATGCAAGACAACCATCAAAGAAAAATAAGAGATAGATTTGTGATAATAAATATTTTCTTTACTCTGGAACATCTCATTAAACTACTTTGTATAGAATAAATAATATGTGTACACTTCCAGAATTGCAAGGGCTTAATACAAACTAAACCCAAGCATGAACCATTATAATAAATGATTTTTTCCTAAACGTTCCACTTGCATTGATTTTGTCACATGTTATTTTCTGAGTAACCCACAAGACCATGGGAGGGGAACAACCTAATACAATGGCTAATAGTACCTCTAATATATCAAAGGATCCTTTTAATCATAGTAAAGTGAGGCTCCAATGATCACACATGTATACAAATATTTGCTGAACCACGTATGTAAGGTTGGGCCGAGTATATAAGGTGTTAAAGAGCACCAACAAGGCTTTTATATAAAGTAGGATCAGTGAACAGAGGACGGAATCAACAAGTTTGACCGATGTGTGAGAGGGTGTTGAAGTCGGTTTACAATTAAACAATTGACATGAGAGAATCTGTATATCATACTTCTATTATGACAAGAAAAACACATGGTGTCACAACTAATAGAAATACCTAGAAAGAAGTTCAGTACCACAAGGTCAATCATGGAAAACGAAACACTAAATTTGTAACATCCGGAATCTAGAAGGTCAATTATGGAAATAAAACCTCATTTCTAAAGGCCAACTTGTCGAGTCTGAGGGAGGAAACTCAACGTGTTAGAAGTGTTGGTTGCGCGTGTTTTTGAAGACCAACTCGGCGAGTTGGAGAGGACCAACTTCGACGAGTTGGACGTGATTTGGGAAACCCTAATTTCGGAGTTTTGCACCCTATTTAAATAACTTAAACCCCATATGTTGGCCTCATTTCCAGCCACCATTGTCCTAAACCCTAACCTCGAAACCCTAAGGCATCTTTGAGTGTTGTGAGCCATTTTGAGTGATTTTGTGGTGTGTTTAAAGCCATTGGAAGGAAGGGAAGCTTGGTGGGAGTTAGTGATACAAGAAGGAGCTGCTAGATCTCGAATCCTTGCTTCATTTTCGAAACTTTTCTGGTAAAAAGTCTCAACCTTGCTTTGTGAATTCATAGATCTCCTTCTTAGAGTTCTTTTGCATGTTTTGGTAAAAATGGAGTGGTGGTTGGGAGTTGGACGTCCTATTTGGACAAACCTTCTCAGATCTACGGTCCTAGGGAGCTCTTTTGGCATAAAGGTGCCAACTTTATGGTCTTAAGGGCTCCATGCATCCAGTAAGCCTTTCTTCTAGCTTATTTTGAGCTTTTGAGCTTCTTTTAGCCTTGCATAAGAGTAAAGTTGGAGACTTTACTCATTTAATCAGCCTTAAGGGTCCAGATCAACAATATGAAGCCTTATCCTGTTCATTAAGTGGCTTAATAGATTAAATGGGTATGCCGACTGAAGAACTCGATGAGTTCATAGGAGAACTCGGCGAGTTGGTTTGGGATTGTCCCGATTCCGATGAAAAGGAAGGAAAAACTCGACGAGTTGAAAGGAACTCGGCGAGTTGGATCGATTCTTTGCAATTCTGCGGTTTGATGAGAACTCGGCGAGTTGAAGGACCAACTCGGCGAGTTGGGTCATCTGGGCCGTTGACTTTGACTTTGACTTATGCTTTTGACCAAGTTTGTCCCAAAGGGTGTTTGAGGTAGCCTAAATTGTATTCGAGGAAAATATGGGCTTAGGGTAAGACCCATATAGGATTGGGCCCAATTTGGAAAATTGGGCAATTAGTGGGATTTTATGGATCTTATAGTTTTGGGCCTTGTTGGTTTTGGGCTTGGGCCTTGGTTGTGAGTCTGGATGGGCCAGAGGTAAAATGGTCATTTTACCCCAAGTTTGATTTATGGATCATGGTTTGGATTTCAGTTGCTAATTGGATGTTGTTTGGGTATTGCTAGTTTCGGAAGTCGTTAGGTCAGCAACTAGGGTTTCGTGTAGCGAGCTTCAGCATTCGAGGTGAGTCTCTTCACTATCGTATGGGTCGAAGGCACCAATACCGACCCATTTGGTTTATGTATTGTAGGAAGACCCCAGAGTTAGACCTTTGCATTATGTATGAAATACCAGGAGGCGGCTCCTGGCGCACTGTATGCAAGACCAGAGTATGGACTCTGGCAAGTAATTGATTAAATAGTATAGTTTGTATGCTAGTTGTCTTTGTGATGCTTCCATGGAAGACCAGGAGGTGGCTCTTGGCACTTGTCTATAATACCCCGGGTTGTGGCCCCCAGCCTAGCAAGAAAGACCACGAGGCGGCTCGTGGCATAATTGCAAGACTATGGTTGGCACATAGCACTCTGATTGATTATGGTATATGGATGACATGTATGGTTCACGATTATGTATGAAATGTATGGCTCGTTTGATATGTATGGTATGTGGTATTTGGGGAACTCACTAAGCATTGTGCTTACGGTTTTCAGTTTATGTTTCAGGTACTCCAGTTTTCAAATAAGAGAGCTCGGGACGATCACAATGCATACACCCGCATTTTCCGCAATATGTGATTTCTGGGAATGAACTCTGATAATTATTTTATTCGAAATTCTTTTCAATGTTTGATCAAAAGTTATATTAGTGTTTGGACCATAATAAAAATGAAATTTTTACCCTTGATTTTTGGGTCGTTACAAGTTGGTATCAGAGCCTTTGTTTGAGGGATTCAGGCATACTCTCGGGTGTGCCTGAACTCAAACTGAGGGCTTGGTAAAATTTTTTATAAAATAAAAAATTAACTAAAAAGGAATTTTAATCAAAGAAAGGGGTGTGATGCGTGCAATCGGCCGAGCTCGAGTAAGTGGTTCCCAAAGTAACAATACATGTTTATTATGTGATATGATATGACTATGTGAATCGCATGCTAGATTAGGGCTAAGGATCTGCTCAGTATTATATGATTGGAGAGATGGCTTTATATGCCTGATTGTATGAGCTTTAGTATTGCATGCTAGTCTTTATGTCTAATAAGTGGATGAAATGGCTTGATTAGAGTATGCTGGTTAGATTTTCCGTTGCCTGAATGTTGCTTGCTTTGTGCTTTGTGGGACTTTTGGTGGTGTGAACTAACTGCTAAGTGAATGTGCTAAGTCACATGTGGCATAGGTTAAATAATCTTCGAATGATTGATTTGACCCTATTGCACAACTCTTGTCTGAGTCCAACCGTTCTACGTTTGAGTCTTTTACTCGAAGGATTATCTGATCTCTGTTGTGTGTGACTATATTCATGAGGAAGTTAGTTGAAATTGGTGGATGTCCTTCAGCAGCTGAGGGCTGGGTGAGGTCGGGAACGTAGGAAAGCCTAGGATTTGATTCAGTGGGCTAGCGATGGAGTTCAGTGAGTTTTGTGCTTTGGTTTGGGAGAGTGACTTAGAGGATTCGGTAGGATTTATGAGGAAAGTATGGATAGGTGTAGAAGGTAGTATTGGGCCCGTATTACTGAAAGCACATGATACATATTCGAATTAGTGATAGCCTTGGAGATTCTAAGGAGCTTGTGGGAAGGAATTTTCGAGCACGTTCTGATCGTGGGCTTGTGGTATTTCAGTTTGGAGATGAGCTATCAGGGAGGTGGTTCTGGTTCAGGTCCGGGTTCTTGCTCGAGTGCAGGTACTGAGCCGATTAGTGATCAGTTATGGGAGTAAATCTCATCGGAGGTTTCTTGTTGTGTTTCGGAGTTATTGGATGAACGCTTGGGCGCGTTTCGTGCTGAGATTTTGACTATTGTTGGAGCTCGCAGTCTTTCTTTTCGGGAGTATCGTGCTTGTGGAGCTCCTGCATTCCATGGGGAATGGGACCCCATTGTTAGTAGGAGGTGGTTAGCGGATATGGCTAATGCGTTCAGGATGAGTTTCTGCCCCGAGGAGGCGAAGGTCAAATATGCTTCATGCCTGCTGAAGGACAGGGCACGAGATTGGTGGGAAGAAGTCGGTAGTGAGTTGGGTGATGATGTTGGAGATGCTATCTCATGGGATGACTTCTCGATCAGGTTTTGAGCTGAGTTTGCACGAACGATTGAGGTAAAACAGTTGGCGCGAGAGTTTCTGGATCTCCGCCAGACTAATGAGACAGTAACAGATATCACAGCCAAGTTCCGAGAGAGGGCTTTATTGGTACCGCAGTATGCAGCAGATGAGGAAATGAAGAAAATGAGGTATCGTGATATGCTGCAGGATGAGATCAGGGAGTTCGTGAGTATCTCGGGGTGCGCGACCCTGAATGATATGATTTCTAGAGCCCGACAACGGGAGATTGATTTGGAGCTTATTGAGAAGAGGGGGCCAGATTAGGTGCAGATATTAGTGGGTCTCGGGAAGACACCCAAGACTTCGGATCACCTTTTGAGAGGCCATCAGGGCCGGATTCAATGCATCACGTGCGGGAAACTGCACGATGGATTTTGTCGTTCCAGAGGTTTTGGCTGCTACAAGTATGGCAGGGTTGGTCACGTCAGCAGGGATCGTCCTCAAAGGGAAATCCCGTTATGTTTTCTCTATGATCAGGTGGACCACAAGAAGGCCGACTGTCCGATGTTGAGGGGAGGAGCAATAAGTGCGACTGCTCTGGCTACTTGAGGATCACTGATGGACGAGAGGGTAGGGCAGGAGCCCCAGCGGAGAGGAGTCAGGCTTTGCATTGATAGTCAGGGGAGGTCAGTACTCCAGCCTTGCCTTATATGATAGTTGTGGCCATGGACCGAAGGAGCCTTAAGCACTTGTACAATGCTTCAAGTCAAGGCTCCCCCCCACTTGTTGCCCAGAGCCTTTACTTTCCATGTTTTTAGTCAAATGCGCGCATAGGCGATGTCATGGGTATGTATCTTTTTCTTTCTATCCTGTTTTATTTGCATTTTGTTATGCGAATCTTGCATTGGATTTGGGTAAGTGTATATCTGTTTTACTTATTTTCTTATGTTTGTGTTATATCTTCAAGTAATGTCAAATGCCATTTGCATGCCATGGTTTTTTAGTGGTTAGTGAAATATTGTTTTCTTTTTGCGGGTTTAGAGTGTTCTGTGATATCTTGGTCGTGGTCAAGGTCGGCTCAGGGGTATTATGTAGAAGGTCTGTGGTCAAGGTTCTACATGATGGTTATTCAGCATCGTCGAGATTCGGTGGTTTTAGTAATTATTCTTGGATTGGCAGTTGGAAGCGCCAAGTGAAGTGGCTTGTTGCTGAGGTATTGGTTGGGGCGTCTGTCTTTTAGGCTTTAGGATTTGAGTGTGGTCTCATTTCAATCATCTGAGGCTATCGGTTTTGATGGGATTCGGGAAGTGTTCATCTGGTCTTTAGAAGTTGTGTGGTCTCTTGGGGTTTGGATAGTGATGGAGCACTAGCTTTGGTAAGCGATGGTTATGAGTGGATCGATCGTTGGAAAGTAAGAAGGATTGGGAATTCTTCAATTCGCATGTGATGTGAGAATTTTAGTCGAAACAGAGTGGGGTATAATCGCGCAGGTATTCAGGATCAGAAGCAGGTGTTGAACTGGGGTGAGATTTGCATCTCCATGAGAGGAGGGCGACCAAGTGGTTGTCCGGATTGAGGATTGCGTGAGTTGGAAATTTGGGAAACTTTCCAACATTGGGTTCACATTTTCTTGGTGTCAGCTAGCAGGCTTCGGGAGGGGGAACCTAGGGTGGGGTTCTAGTCGTGATTCGAGTTCGGTTTGGGAGCTTGGTTAGGTGTGTGTTTGTATCCGGGCGACGTTTGAATTGTTAGATTAGCGGTAAGGCTTTGGGCTGCGGGTATGGTTAGTGGACGTGTTGTAAGACTGTGGGGTGGCCCGTAGCATTCACTAGTTAGCAGTTAGTGGAAGTATTGTAAGACTGCGGGGTGGCTCGTAGCATTCACTAGTTAGTAGTTAGTGGAAGTGTTGTAAGATTGTGGGGTGGCCCATAGAATTCACTAGTTAGTAGTTAGTGGAAGTGTTGTTAGACTGCGGGGTGGCCCGTAGCATTCACTGGTCTCTGTGCAGCGGTGAGGGTGTGGCTAATTGTGATTTGCTCGCGATTTTCTTCGGATGGTTTTGATCAGGATGGGTTAGTTCGCCAGGCTTAGGGATGGCCACAGTATGTTTGGAATCAGGATATGGTAGGCCGTCGAAGACCGGGTATGAGGAACAACTACAGTTGGTCATGTAGCGTTCAGTTTAGCATCGAGTTAGTATCGAGATGGTTGGGTAGTTATTGCCTGTGAGGTTTTTTGTCGGTTTTCGCGAGGGGCGACTGTGTGGGAGTCTTTTGGCTCAACAACCAGGATGGAACCGGGCATTTCAGATGACTGGCAGATGAATTGGGACCAGGGAGGTCTTAGTGGATTTTGGAAAGCAGCCAGGAGGTAGCATGCTGATTCGGGCAGTTTCAGTGTTTTGGACTGTATCAGTGTTTCGAGCAGTATTAGTGATTTAGGTCTCATGTGTGTGTGGAGTAACTGGTTGATTGGGAAATGTTATGTCACTCGCAGTGGGATTAAATAATCTTAGAGTAATTAATCTGACCCTATTGTGCAACTCTCGTCTGAGTCTAACCGTTGCAGGGATGAATCTTCTACTCGAAGGATTATCTGATCCTTCTGTCGAGTATAAGTGTTTTGTAGCTGTTTATGGTCAATAACTTTGCTTCCTTTTGAAGCAACAATGCGATCGGGGGTTGGAAGCATTTTTTTGGAATGAAACTCTAGGAGGTTGGCATGGTAACGGTTTGGTGTGAGAGGTCTGATAGGGAGCTAGACCATTGAGATTGTAGGTTTCGGAATTCAGGAAAGATAGGTTTGGGTTTTATTCAAATATTGAGGATTCGTTCTTCACTAAGCTTGAAGAATTATTCTATGGATGGTTTTAGTAGAACGGGATAGGCCGTTGTATGATCAGAGTTGGAAGGGTATGATTGGTTTACTATTCGTTGAGAGAGGGCACAGGTTGTTTCAACACAGGCGATCTGTCAGGAAGTCAGGTCATTGTAGATTTCAGGTCTCAAAAGGCGGAGGTGGTTTGCAAGGGTTCGAGGTTTAGGTGTTATTTTTGGGATAGGAGTTTCGGTTTGGGTTTCGGTTGCCTTGGAAGGTTATTTTATGCGTAGAATTTCCGATCATGATCATCAGGTTGATTGGTTTGATATGAGTGTTAATAAGGAACGATTTCGAGGACGAAATCTAATTTAAGTGGGGGAGAGTTGTAACATCCAGAATCTAGAGGGTCAATTATGGAAATAAAACCTCATTTCTAAAGGCCAATTTGTCGATTCTGGGGGAAGAAACTCGACGTGTTGGAAGTGTTGGTCGCACATGTTTTTGAATACCAACTCGGTGAGTTGGAGAGGACCAACTCGACGAGTTGGAGGTGGTTTGGGAAAGCCTAATTTCGGGGGTTTTGCACCATATTTAAATAACTTAAACCCCATATGTTGGTCACATTTCCAGCCACCATTGTCCTAAACCCTAACTTCGAAACCCTAAGGCATCTTTGAGTGTTGTGAGCCATTTTGAGTGCTTTTGTGGTGTGTTCGATGCCATTGGAAGGAAGGGATGCTTGGTGGGAGTTGGTGATACAAGAAGGAGCTGCTAGATCTCGAATCCTTGCTTCATTTTCGACACTTTTCTGGTAAAAAGTCTCAACCTTGCTTTTTGAATTCATAGATCTCCTTCTTAGAGTTATTTTGCATGTTTTTGTCCAAATGGAGTGGTTGTTGGGAGTTGGACGTCCTATTTTGACAAACCCTTTCAGATCTAGGGTCCTAGGGAGCTCTTTTGGCATAAAGGTGCCAACTTTATGATCTTAAGGGGTCCATGCATCCAGTAAGCCTTTCTTCTAGCTTATTTTGAGCTTTTGAGCTTCTTCTACCCTTGCATAAGAGTAAAGTTGGAGACTTTACTCATCTATTCAGCCTTAAGGGTCCAGATCTGCAATATGAACCTTTATCCTATTCATTAAGTGGCTTAATAGATTAAGTGGGTTTGCCGACTGAAGAAATCAACGAGTTCATAGGAGAACTCGGCGAGTTGGTTTGGGATTGTCCCAATTATGATGAAAATGAAAGGTAAACTTGACGAGTTAAAGGGAACTCGGCGAGTTGGATCGATTCTTCGTGATTCTGCGGTTTGATGAGAACTCAACGAGTTGGGTCATCTGGGCCGTTGACTTTGACTTTGACTTATGCTTTTGACCAAGTTTATCCCAAGGGGTGGTTCAGGTAGCCTGAATTCTATTCGAGGAAAATATGGGCTTAGGGTAAGACCCATATAGGATTGGGCCTTGTTGGGATTGGGCTTGGGCCTTGGTTGTGAGTCTTGATGGGCCAGGGGTAAAATGGTCATTTTACCCCAAATTTGATTTATGGATCATAGTTTGGATTTCAGTTGCTAATTGGATGTTGTTTGGGTATTGCTAGTTTGGGAAGTCGTCAGGTCAGTAGCTAGGGTTTCGTGCAACGAGCTTCAGCATTCGAGGTGAGTCTCCTCACTGTCGTATGGGTCGAAGGCACCAATGCTGGCCCATTTGGTTTATGTATTGTAGGAACACCCGGGAGTTAGCCCTTCGCATTATGTATGAAATACCAGGAGGCGGCTCCTGGCGCACTGTATGCAAGACCAGAGTATGGACTCTGGCAAGTAATTGATTAAATAGTATAGTTTGTATGCTAGTTGTCTTTGTGATGCTTGCATGGAAGACCAGGAGGTGTCTCTTGGCACTTGTCTATAATACCCCGGGTTGTGGCCCCCGGCCTGGCAAGAAAGACCACGAGGCGGCTCGTGGCATAATTGCAAGACTATGGTTGGCACATAGCACTCTGACTGATTATGGTATATGGATGACATGTATGGTTCACGATTATGTATGAAATGTATGGCTCGTTTGATATGTATGGTATGTGGTATTTGGGGAACTCACTAAGCATTGTGCTTACGGTTTTCAGCTTATGTTTCAGGTACTCCAGTTTTCAAATAAGAGAGCTCGGGACGATCGCAACGCATACACACGCGTTTTCCGCAATATGTGATTTCTGGGAATGAACTCTGATAATTGTTTTATTCGAAATTCTTTTCAATGTTTGATCAAAAGTTATATTAGTGTTTGGACCATAATAAAAATGAAATTTTTACCCTTGATTTTTGGGTCGTTACAAAATGTCACTAAAATCCTATGAAAGGAGCCGGTTGATAAATCTGTTACAATGATGTCATTAACATACAACAAAATATAGGTAGTGTGTGGACCCTATTTTTAGATAAATAGAAAGGAATCACAACGACTGCATGTAAATCCGAAAAAGAGTGCTAAACTATGCAAACATGTGAAACAACTTGTTAGGAATCTTTTTCAGATAGTTAAAGGTTTCAAAAGAAGAAGTATATGTTCCAAAAAAGAGGGGTACTTGAATCCTAGTGGCAGATGCATATACACAGTCTCTTGAAGTTGACTGTAAAGAAAAACCTTATTCAAATCAAGCTGTCAGGATGGTAAAATATGGGATATAGCAAGAACAAGGACAAGCGTAGTCTATATCTTAGCAGGTTTGACCACAAAGATAAAATTTTAGTCATAGTGAAGATCAGGTTATTGACTATGATAATCAGGTAACTAGTCGTTCCTTGTAACGAGAGATAGTGTTGTCCAAATTGTGTTTCTTTTTTGAAAATACTTATGTAAATGCTCATACTTATATCTTTTGAACATGCAAACAAGGTCCAAGTTTTTGTAAAAATAAGTGCCATATAATTTCCTTTCTTTGCACTACGCCACTTAGGATAATTGAAAGCCTCAGTGTATTTCTAGGGAACAAGAGATCTTGAATCAACATGAAGGTTGAGTTTTTTATGGATTTAGAAATACCGACAAAAGCATGACTCGTCACATGATAAATAGATGATTGTTGAGAGGTATTGTAAGGAATAAGAGTACTTGAAACAACCAAAAACGGATGCCAGAAAAGTGGAGTATGCCAAAAGGGGGCTACCACGATTCAACTATCATCAATATTGGTCGTTATCGAGGTGGAAGCTTTCGGCCAGGTTGCAATCGAGGTGGAAGTGGGTAAGGTGGGTTCTACAACTGATATGGTGAGCGTTTCTAGAGTTATCAGGGTAGGAATTATGGCTTTTCAGGCTGGATGTATGAGTAGTTATATGAGTGGGAGCGAGAAATATATATAGGGATGTCTAAGAAAGCTTCAAGATATGATGTTTGGATTGTCATGATGGTCTAAGAAAGTATGTGAGGGTGGTTGAGATGGTGTCATTGGTCCAAATAGGAAGATAATTTTTTCAAATATGACAGGTGTTGATATGATGATTTTGTTAGTTTTGATAATGATATCTCTTATGGTTAGAAGGATATCCATAAAGTATGGAAGGTGTGATTTAAGTAGTAAGTGTAACATCCCGAGATTTTGCAGGTATTTCCGAATACTCTCTTCTGTCATTATTGTCATTTGAAGACCTTGAAGTGTAGAGCCAAGACAAGTCTAAGGGCCAAGGTTGCAACCTTGGATCAGGAAGGAGTACGCTGAGCGTACATAAGGGTATGCTGGGCGTACTAAGACGCGTCTTAGTACGCTGGGCGTACTTATGTTAGGAGAAAACCCTAATATTTAGGGGTGGGGGCTATATAAACATCCTTATGGCTCATTTTCTCTCATCATTCTTAGCCTCCATATCCCAGAAAACGTCCCAAACCCTAGTTTTGTGTGTGAGTGTGATTTGGTGTGTGTTTTAAGCTCTTGAATGTGAAGACATTGCATCAAATAGTTGGAGAAGGAAGGAAAGCTTGTAGATCTGAAGTTTCCTTGTGCTAGAGAAGATCCAGAAGGTAAACAACTTCAAACTTTATGCTTGTATGTTATAGATCTTGCCATTCTAGCATTAAGAAACCATTTCTTGTCTCAAAACTCACAAGTTGGTGCATGATGTGATTTAGACGAGATGAGCTGTCCTTTCAGACCCTTGAAGGGGTCCCAAGTGATAAAAATGAGGTCATAATAGCTAAATGTGTCTCATGCAAGGAAAAGGAAGGTCTTAATGGATTAATACCATGTGTTAAGAACTATCTGGACGTCCAAAGTGTTAAAGTTCGACACTTTATGACTCTTAGGCATATTTGGTCAATGGATCTGAAATATGGGCTTAAGTGCTTACACAATTAAGCACTTATTAAGGTTTTGGCAAAACCCCGCATACGTCCCGCGTAAATTCTGTACGCCCAACGTACTGGGTCAACCACCCCGATGGTGGTCAACGTCAGGCAAAGTACGCCCAGCGCACCAGAGGAGTACGCCCCACGTACGTCCTCTGTTGGGCTTTTGACAAATTGGGCATCGGGATTGGGCCACTTTTGGACTAATTGGACTTGGGCTTTGCTAGGCTTTCTGAATACAAGAGTTTTGGGCCATTAGTGGAATAGATCTTAGAATGAGGCCCAATTAAGGAGTTGGTCCCAATTTGGAAAATTGGGTCATTAATGGGCTTATGTATATGGACTTTTGGATAGTGGGTTTGATATTAGGCCTTGGCCCAAATTAGAAATGGACTATGTTGATTCTTAGTCAAGATTAGTATTCCTATTTATTGACTTAATATTCGTTATTTTGGATAGTTGCGATTTTGGTGACACAACGTTTCGGGAGTTCGATATTGCGAGGTGAGTTATCCTCACTATATCAACAAGGTCTAAGGCACCAATGCCGACCCTTATCGGATTTGTATCTGGGTTTATTGTATGATATGCTTATTGATTTACATCCTGGTAGTTAGGATGGTGATATGCTTAGTGACCTGGTTAGGTCGGTATCCTGGTATATAGGATGATGCTATGTTAGTGACCGGTTAGGTATGTATCCTGGTTATAGGATGTTGCTATGATTGATGATCTGTTAGATCGGTTTGACTGTTATATATGCTAGCGTATGATATTATGTGCACATGTTTGTTTGATTGGGGTTTGGGTTGAGGCGGACCTGCTTTGTGATGAAGGCCAAAATACCCAGGGTGGTCCGGATAGACTACAGGCCCAGGAGGGCATGTCAGTCAGACCAAAGGCCCGACGAGCGATCCAGATAGGCTGTAGGCCCTGCGAGGCAATCCAAACGTGCCGAAGGCTCAGGGAACAGTCCAGATAGGCTGAAGGCCTGCGAGGCAGACCAGTCAGGCTGATGGCTCATTATGCATGTTGTTTGTTATATGTTATTGATATGTTTATGGCGTTGGTATTTTGGGGGTAACTCACTAAGCCTTCGAGCATACATTTATCGATTATTGTTTCAGGTACTTCTAATGATCGCGGGAAGGCAAAGGCGTGATCGTACCGCTCCTCACATTTTATGACTATGTTTCTAGGATACTCTGATATAGAACTATTTTGAAAACAAATTTGTAATAACTGTTGGTTTCTAAATGTTTTAAAAAGTTTAAATTTGGCATGATTTTTATGGATGTTACAAGTTGGTATCAAAGCCTTGGTTTTAGTGAATTGGTGGAAACAATCGTGTGTCTCCAGTGTCAAACTGAGGGCAAGGTTTTAAAACGATTTTCTTAAAATGTTTTCAAAATAATAAAAGGTGGATGCAAGTGTACGATCAGCCGGAGCTCGCGGATAGACCCCAAAATACCTTACGGATTATTTGATTATGTGATATGTTAGAACAATATGCTAGTATTAGGCTAGGGATCTTCAAGAATCGCACGATAGAATTGCCTGATTATATGATGCCTGATAGCCTAGGGTTTTCCTTATATGAGATTGACATCATTACTGTAGATACTTAGTGTATGCATCACGACCGTACATAATTAAGATCTTATAGCCTGAGAATGTTTGGTTTGACCTTATTTCATGTTCTTGTTTGATGAAGGGTTTAGGGTAGGATCAGGTATTCGAAAGTCTATAGGGTCCAGCGTTATGTATGGTTAGCATACACGAGTGCTGCAGGATTGGTGGAAGTTTCATTGATGGATGGGTTGTTTGGGATGAGTCTGCCGGTTATGAGATATTTAGCCTTACTCTAGGAGTGAGGACTGAGCGCATGCCATGCTTATGTATAGTTTTAGGGCATTGTGATGATACTTGAGACAAATATGGGTAGGTGTGGAAGGTAGTATGGGCCCGTACTACTGAAAGCACAGGACCCATATGCGTAGCAAGGAAGTTACAACCGCTAGGGTTTTGGTTGGGATTTGGTTCCCAGATTTTTATGTGGAATATCTGATATCTTTTTGGTATGTTTTCAGCATGGTGGTTACACGACGATTTGTGACAGGATCCGGGTCAGGATCAGGAGAGGGCGGACAGGAGGCGCTGACAGCGCCCGAGACTATTGGCCAGATGAGGCCAGATGAGATGGATGACAGGATCCGGGAGATCCTGCATGATGAGGTTGCTGCTATGTTTCGGGCTCAGTTGCCGGAGATGTTTGGGTCTATCAAGACCGCTATGGTGGAGTATTTCGATGATCGATATGCAGCCCTCACTGAGGCGGCTGCCGCAACAGCCACAACAGCTGTATTGACGGCAGGGTTGGGAGCCGGACGGGCTTTTTAGTATCGGAACTTCGACAAAACGAAGCCCCCTACTTTTGATGGGACTCAGGATCCCATCAAGGCTATGAGGTGGTTATCTGATGTGGAGGGGTGCTTCTTCACATGTTCATGCCCTACTGACCAGAAGGTCAGATGTGCCCTGAATCTGGTGAGGTCTGGGGCAAAGGACTGGTGGAGGTTGATGACTGAGTCTTACATTGATGATCAGAGAGCTGCGGTTAGTTGGGAGCAGTTCAGGGATATGTTTTGCACTCGCTACATTCCACGAGTCGAGCGCGAACGGTTGGCTCAGGAGTTTATGGATTTGAGACAGGATGGTGAGACAGTGATGGAGATCACCCGCATGTTCACTGAGAGGGCTAAGTTCTGGCAGTAGTTCGCTTCTGAGCAGGCTCAGATGACACGTTATCTGAGCATGCTCAAGACTGATATTCGACAGTTTGTTGCTACCCAGGGATGTGATACTTTGCTGGAGTTACAGGAAGGCCACTAGGCGGCGTGAGTTGGAGATTGAGTTGTAGTTGAGGGAGTAGCGGCAGGCCCCGACACAGTCACAGCCAGCGCCAAAGAGGTCTACGACCGCTGATTCCAGGTCAGGAGGACAACAGGGCCGCACTTGTGGCAAGTGCGAGAAGGGTCACTCGGGGGTTTGCAGGTTAGGCAGTGCGTGCCACAAGTGCGGCAAGGAGGAGCATTTTGTGAATGATTGTCGCCAGGCAGCCCTGGTTCAGGATATGAGGATCTGCTACCATCGTCGCCAGCTGCATGAACTGCTGGGAAAGCAGTTCATTCGTTCGAGCGGTTCCCCATGGGGAGCGCTGATACTCTTCATTAGGAAGAAGGATGGTTCACACCAGATGTGCATCGACTACTGGGAGTTGAACAAGTTGATGGTGAAGAACCGTTATCCACTCCCGAGGATAAATGAGTTATTTGATCAGTTGTAGGGTGCATCTTGGTTTTCCAAGACAGACTTGAGGTCTGGGTATCATCAGGTCAAGGTCAGAGAGGAGGACGTGGAGAAGATCGCGTTCCGAACTCGTTATGGACATTAAGAGTTCGTGGTGATTTCGTTTGGGCTCACTAACGCGCCCGCAGTGTTTATGGACCTAATGAACCGGGTCTGTAGACCGATGCTCGATCGCTCGGTCATAGTATTCATCGACGATATCTTGGTGTAATCCAAGATTCGAAAGCAGCATGAGGAGCATCTGCGGGAGTTATTGGAAGTTTTGAGGCAAGAATGACTTTATGCCAAGTTCTCGAGGTGCGAGTTTTGGTTACGAGAGGTCCCTCAGACATCAGGAGCTTTTTGGTTACGAGAGGTCGATCCGGCCAAAATCGAGGCGGTCATGCAGTGGGAGGTTCCGAAGTCTCCCTCAGACATCAGGAGCTTTTTGGGATTGGCAGGGTACTACCGGAGATTCATACATGATTTCTCCAAGATTGCAGTACCCCTCACTCTTCTGATGAGGAAGGGGGTCGATTTTCGGTGGGGCCCTGAGCTGCAGAGGGCGTTTGAGACCCTCAGATAGCGGTTGTGCGAGGATCCAGTCTTGACCCTCCCCGAGGCAGTGGAGGATTTTGTGGTTTACTGTGATGCATCCATCACAGGTCTGGGAGCGGTCCTCATGCAGAGAGGACGAGTGATAGCCTACTCATCTCGGCAGCTAAAGTCGCACGAGACGAGATACCCTACTCATGATCTGGAGTTGGGAGCGGTGGTATTGGCTCTCAAGATATGGAGGCATTATCTCTATGGGGTCCGCTGTACCATTTCCACGGACCACAAGAGTTTTAGACACATCATGGATTAGCCGAACCTGAACATGAGACAGAACCGGTGGCTGGATGTAATCAAGGACTACGACTGTGAGATCCTTTACCACCCAGGTAAAACTAACGTGGTTGCGGATGCTCTATGCCACAGGTCAGTTGGGTCTTCCACTCCGGTAATATGTATGAGGATATCAGTGGATTCTCCACTTGTGGGCTTGATCAGGGAAGCCCAGGCAGAGGGTATGCGTCAGGAAAATTGGAAGCTGGAGAGGATTAGGGTTGAGAACACCCAGTTTGTTCAGGATAGTCGTGGATTATTGACCCGATGCGGTCGGGTGTGGGTTCCGATGCCTGCTGGGGTCAGACAGACGGTCATGGAGGAGGCTCATAAGTCTCACTTCTCTATTCACCCGGGGCCACTAAGATGTACCTGGATTTGAGTTTGAGCTACTGGTGGCCGTGCATGAAGCGAGAGATCGCTTGGTACGTTGAGAGGTGCTTGACCTGTAGGATGAACAAGGTCGAACATCAGAGGCCGCATGGCAAGCTCCAGCCTCTAGAGATTTCCATGTGGAAATAGGAACAGATCACAATGAACTTCATTACCAAGTTGCCAATGATGGCGAAGGGATTTGATGCTATATGGGTCATCGTGGATCGATTGACCAAGAGTGCCCATTTTCTGGCCATACGGGAGAGCTCATCGGCCGAGAAGCTGGCTAACCTGTATGTCCGCGAGATCGTTGCTCGCCACGGAGTTCCGGTCTATATTGTTTCCGACCGTGATGTTAGGTTCACCTCCAACTTATGGCAGAAGTTCCACGAGGAGCTGGGCATGCGACTGCACTTTAGTACAGCTTATCATCCGCAGACCAACGGTCAGAGTGATCGGACCATACAGACCCTCGACGACATGCTGAGGGCTTGTGTTATCGATTTCGGTGGGAGCTGTGATTCCCACCTACCCCTTGGAGAGTTCGCCTACAGCAACAACTATCATTCCAGCATTGGCGCCCCACCTTTTGAGCTGTTGTACGGGCGGAGATGTCGCACCCCGGTCTGTTGGGGTGAGGTTGGTCACAGAGTGATGGGACGGACAGAGGTAGTCTTGCAAACTACCAAGAAGATTCAGCAGATTAGACAACGATTGCAGACCGCTCAGAGTCGGTAGAAGAGTTACGCCAACAGACGCCGATCTGAGTTGGAGTTCCAGGTAGGTGACATGGTATTACTGAAGGTTTCACCCTGGAAGGGCGTAATCGGCTTCAGAAAGAGGGGAAAGTTGGGTCCCCGATACATTGGACCATTTCGGGTTATTGCCAGGGTCGGCAAGGTTCCATATACATTGGATCTCCCGAAGGAGCTCCGTCAGATACATAATACTTTCCATGTGTCGCAGTTGCGAAAGTGCATTCTGGACGAGGAGGCGGTGGTATCATTAGATGACATTCAGGTCGATGAGCACCTGAATTATGTTGAGAGACCTGTGGCCATTCTTGAGAGGAAGGTGAAGATTCTGCGAAACAAGGAGATACATTTGGTAACGGTATAGGGGGAACATCGGAGGGGATCCGAGTGGACTTGGGAGCCAGAGTCCGAGATGCGGGAGCACTACCCGGATTTATTTGCCACAGCAGACTTCGGGGACGAAGTCTAGGTCAAGTGGGGGAGAATTATAACATCCTGAGATTTTGCAGGTATTTCCGAATCCTCTATTCTATCATTATTGTCATTTGAAGACCTTGAAGTGTAGAGCCAAGACAAGTCTACGGGCCAAGGTTGCAACCTTGGATCAGACGCTGAGCCTACATAAGGGTACGCTGGTGATATGCTTACTGATTTACATCCTGGTAGCTAGGATGGTGATATGCTTAGTGACCTGGTTAGGTCGGTATCCTGGTATATAGGATGATGCTATGTTAGTGACCGGTTAGGTCTGTATCCCGGTTATAGGATGTTGTTATGATTGATTATATGTTAGATCGGTTTGACTGTTATATATGCTAGCGTATGATATTATGTGCACATGTTTGTTTGATTGGGGTTTGGGTTGAGGCAGACCAACTTTGTGCTGAAGGCCAACATACTCAGGGCGGTCCGGATAGACTACAAGCCCAGGAGGGGATGTCAGACCGAAGGCCCAACGAGCTATCCGAATAGGCTGTAGGCCCTGCGAGGCGGTCCAGACGTGCCGAAGGCTCGGAGAGCGGTCCAGATAGGCTGAAGGCCTGCGAAGCGGACCATTCAGGCTGATGGCTCATTACGCATGTTGTTTGTTATATGTTATTGATATGTTTATGGTGTTGGTATTTTGGGGGTAACTCACTAAGCCTTCGAGCTTACATTTATTGATTATTGTTTCAGGTACTTCTGATGATCACGGGAAGGCAAAGGTGTGATCATACCGCTCCTCACATTTTATGACTATGTTTCTGGGATACTCTGATATAGAACTATTTTGAAAACAAATTTGTAATAAATGTTGGTTTCTAAATGTTTTAAAAAGTTTAAATTTGGCATGATTTTTATGGATGTTACAGTAAGTTTTGTAGGAGGCTGTAAAGGGAGGATAATAGAGGCATATGAAAGATCTAAGAGAGAAATGTGTGGGATGTTCATGGAAGATTTCATGGAAGGGTGTGTCATGTTACAGAGTGGTAGAGGGAAGGATGTTGTAGATGTGTGCGTCCATGTGAAGGGCATCAACCTAATTAGGGGAGACATGTATGAAAAAAAGGGTACAAATAACATTATTAATAGTGGGAAACATTTTTTCTTCATATTTTCCATTTTATTGACGGGTATACGGGCAAGAAAAACATATGTTGATTTCGTTCAAATCATAGAGGTGATAAGATTGAGCACTATCATACTCACCACCATTACCATGCTACAATGTTTGAATTTAAGTTTGGAATTGGGTTTTAACATGTAAGGGATTTAGAAAACATCTCATAGTTTAAACACAATGGATAAAACCAAAGAAAATGCAAATATTGATTAAGAAATAAAACATAGTATTGAATGTGTTAGTCGCATAGTATGCAATCAATAATATAAAAGAGATAATACTTTCAAACTAACTTTATGTTAAACACACTATTGTATCTACAAGAGAGATAGTAAGAAACTAATTTTGATCAATAAACAAATGGTAAATAACTCTATAATATCCAATTTGTAAATTTTTATCGGTAAACCAGAGTATGTTGATATTTAGAAAGGTTTGGTTGTATAATAACAATTCTTATATATGATGGTAAATTTAATATTATGAAAAGTCGTACGGATTTTGGAGAATTTGTTGAGTTGGTTCTAAAAAGTTGTTAGCAGATAGTTGATGTTGAAACAATGAAATCAGGACATTATTGAGTCGAAATGACTAACTATTGATTTTGAAATGTATCCATGAAAATATAGAATGCAAGAGTAAAGAAAAACTTAAAACAAAGTATGTACAAGAAAAATATGGTCGTTGGAGGTTTATGGCTCGAGCTAGACTTAATTTGATAAGAGTAAATTACTTAAATGTGCACTTTTAAAAGAAACAAGGACTATGTAATGCAAAACACGACCATGTAATTTGATCAAACTGCATATACTTGATTTAATGAAGTACAATCCCATTTTCGCGTATGTTTGACATAATTACAGACTATGTTTTGGATTAAATATTCATGTAATGTAGACGGATTCCATGAAGGTGGATAAAAGATTAGATCGGTAATTAACTTCGCAAAAACACATTTAACACCTTTGAAAATATATCTAAGCATGGGAAACGTCTCTAAAGGCTATGTACCAGGAAAGTGAAGTGAAATGGACAGAATCAAGGGAAAAAGTTAAGAACTAATCCATCCTTAGTTGAAGCAAAGTAAACATATCCTATTTCTTTGATTATTTTTTATGATGAATAGTTACAGAGATCAGAATACCTAGAGGATTTAATAATGTAATTAATGACTTAAACCCTTTAAAATAATGTCTAGAACTCCTCTTATGATGAATTGGAGTTTGATAAAAACAAAACTTAAGTTGGTTGATATTTTGGAAATATAGAAGTGACCTTGTGTTCTCATAATTTGAAGTTAAAAAAGTTTCATGAATAGGTTTGATGTAACATCTTGCATGTCCTGTACCATAATATTTTTCAATTTGGGGTCACCCATCTTGAAGTAGCCCTCACCCGGGCATATTTAACAGCATAGTTCTTATGGTATATGTTGCCCTCACGACTTTCAAACGCATTATGATAGATAGGTATAGAAACCTATTGTAAAGCAATGCTTAGTTCTCATACCCGATCGATATGGGATTAGATATCTCCTGCCCCTTTTCTCCCCCTCTACCAGGTTTGACGTTCGCATTGAACGCACGAACCTCATGAAACACCGAACCTAGATACCATTTGTAACATCCCCTATAGCACGTATCACAATATTTTCTGCTTTTGTCTATCAGGGCATGAAAATTTCCTCATGGGGTCACCCATCCTAGAATTGCTTTCGGTCAGGCACACTTAAATGCAAAGTTCTTATGGGATCTACTACCCTCATAGCTTTAAAATGAATTTAGATATGTAAACATTGCCTTATAATGGGTGTAGATCCCTAGATATCACAACATGTTTTAAATTCGTAAAGTAAAAAGATCCTATAAGAACTTTGTAGTTATGCGTGGAGATGACCTAATGTAAAGTTATGAACTTATGGGTGTCTATAACCTAGTGTGTTCTGGAGAATCTTGGTAACTTCAAATTACGAGAAAAAAATATGAACTACTCTCATGAATACATTTGACAGGGATGAATTAGACATATATGGTAGTATGGTTGTATTATGATGCTCATTCATGCTTTTATATCTTAACAACTTTAAAAGAAGAGTTGATTAGGAACTTCAAGAATTGGGAATCCATGGATATAATACAACCTAAGGTGAGTAACAATATCCTACTCTTTGATAATGGCTATCTATATTTCTTGTTATGAATAAATTGTGATTGTTGGATGTTTTATGATATTCACTAGAAGATTGTAAGCTAATAAAAGAAGAATGCAGTCTCTAATAAATTTTGAAAACGGTAACTGATAATAATTGGAATTCTTAGCTGATACATGTTGAAATCTAGCTGAAAATGATGAATAATTGCGATAATCTATCGGGGTTGAACCATGGTTGATATATCTGAATGGAAACAGTTAACTTAATGGCTCAAACCCCGTGGGATATACAAGCTGGAAGAGTTGAGCGAGGCATGAAACTTTGAAAGGCTGTATTTGATTGTACATTTATATTGTTGTTGAGGTTATGTTATGCTTGTTAGTACTGGTATTATGTATACATGAGAGATAAAAGTCCTCTAAATGCATATAGAATTTTGCCTTTTGTTGTTATGAATTGTAATACTTGGATCGATCTTTGGTTATTTATTTGTATGAATGTTGTTATGATAACTACTTGTAGACTATCAAGTTAATATAGTGTACACCTAGTTAATATATAACAATATTTTTTTTGGGTATACTTATCTTAATTTGTTGGTGTTATAAACTCTAACCTAGAATGTTATTTTGTTACACTCATAAAAGTATCAAAACCATGAACCCTAAAATCACATAAAAACTATGCATAACCATCATTATATATTAGGAAACTTTCATGAGATGGAACTTATAAAATTCTTCTACATGAACTTTAAATCAATCCCTATCCCTGACTTAAGGAATTGATAACTTCGGGGATATGTCTTAAATGCCAAGTTTCATGTTTTTGATATATACCCATGTTGACTTAATCAACTCTCAACACACTTTATTTAATCAAGTTTTTCAACGACAACTCCACTGAAAAAATGTTGACCATCTTCAAATCATCGAGTTTGTCCCTAACTTAATACCACTAATACTTTGTAAGAGTGTGTTCCAAATGTTACAATGTATAATTTGAAAGGAACACTGTACAACATTATTTGATGATTGATATGGTAATATAACAAGTATTCAAACTTGGCATGCATTACATAACTTTGATTTTTTTTTGTTTCATACATGGAATCAAATTATAAGAAAGAAAATTTTGTAAAACTTGATGATTGGGATGAAAAAAATGTTGATTCCAAGTTGATGGATTAATGGAGAAAAAGATTTGAGGAGTCAAATTTATGACAAAATATAAATTCGTTATGTTGTCAAATTTAAGGAGGTTTTTTTGACGTATCTGGTAGTCCTCTCTAAAAAAAACTAAATTCATCAAATTCAATCGCACATTTTTTGTTGAGAGTAAAATGACAAATGAATATTATGTTTTAATGATGTTTGGAGTGACGAGGACATGAGTAATAGAAAAGGTTAGAAAAGGGAAAACACCAAAGTCCATGATTACAACCGGTTTTCATAAACTTTGTGACATATAGTCATGCATCAAAATGTTGCTTAACAAATATCTTAACAAATTTATCAGTGTTACCAGAGTTTACATGTCTTGGGTGTTATAAAACAAATATCACAATCATACTTAAGGAAAGGGAAAACACCAAAGTTCATGATTACCAAGTGTTCCAAAAGTTCTCTTTTAACTCTAACCTTCTACTCCTTTCTCCTGGCCATGAGTACTTAATAATTTGAAACAACAAATATGTAAGACGTAAAGCCTCGTGAGATAGATGGGTTTTGGACCCCATAAGATATCAAAAAACTAAAAGGAATTGATCATAAAGAAACATAGAAATTGAAAGTTACAGAAAAGAAATATCAATAACTTTAAAATGAAAGGTACGAGCCTCCTCATATAAAACTCCCTTATTTTTAGGTTAACTTAGGTAAACTAAAAGAAATAGGACTCACTGATGTAAACTTCAATGTTTCTGGGTTAATTTAGGTAAAAGTTCCAAGATAATTTGAAAGCTTCCAATCCTATCAAGGTAACTAAAAAGGTCTCCCTTATTTCCTTGTTAACTATTTACAGACATCCACTTCTCACTATGAAGTACCATCCCAGTAGAGTTGCAAGATCTCCCCTAATTTGGGTTAATTAATTCTGACAAAGAAAACAATGAATGAATGCATTTGGTAAACTTCAATACATAATCATCAAAAAGTTCTCAAAATCAACTTCAAAACTAAATCATCAAACAAATGAGGAAACTTAATCACATTCAAATAACACTATAAAATGTTTATAATAGACAACGAAAAAATGTGAGGTGATCTGGTGACAAATGAGCAATATAAAACTATAAAACGTTTTATAGTATTCTCAAAATAACCCCCAAACATAATCACATTCAAAATAACACTATTTTAAAGCGGAAGAATGTGAGGTGATCCGATGACAAATGAGCAATATAAAACTTAAACACATTCAAATAACACTATAAAACGTTTTACAAAACTAAATCATCAAACAAATAACACTATAAAACATTTTATAAATGTTTTCAAATAACACTATAAAACTAAATCATCAAACAAATGAGCAAACTTAATCACATTCAATCGTGAGATAAACGAGCCTCACCCAAAATATATTAAGCAGGTCTTGCCCAACATAACATCATGCAAGAGTCAGAAGGACAATGGCAATCCGGTAACATATAGTTTCCTATATAGTATAGTGAGAATACTCACCTAAGCTAAACAACGAAAGCTCAACCACAACCTTAACAATAGAACAACCAACAAAGCTACCTAATGCCAAACTTAGACCAACCCTTAGCAAAATACTCAATTTTATGCAATTTTGACCAAAAGTCAAATTGTTCAAAAAGTTAATGGTGAGACCACCGTGCCATGGAAATTCCCATAGCTTCGCCGTGGCAACTAAACGACAAAACATCGCAGTCGAAACCCACCACCGTGCCGCGACCTACCACTCATAGTGTCGCGTCCAGCGTCCGAAATAGCTTAAAGGATAAAGAACTTAAACCCTAACCTCTAGAGCTCAAAAGCTCATATCTAGATCCATTCAAGCCATGCATAGATAAAGTTTCCAACTTTATCCATCTCTTAGCCTCAAACACCCTAGATCTAAGACCCTAATTTCACTAAATAGGTAAAAATGGCACAAGATCTGTGCATGGTTGGAAGTAGGAATCAATCAATTGACTTTATAGGGCTAATAGAGTCTAGAGACCTTCCAATTTCAATCCATGGTTTTGGAGTTTCTCAAACTCCAACAATGAACGTTAAATGGTCAAAAATGTAGACTTATAAACATGCAAGCACGACAAAATGGAGTAAAGGTACAAACTTTATACCCCCTGAAGATATAGAAAATGCCCAAGAGGCAAGATCTCTTCAATAATGGACTCAACTAGCAAGGAACCACCACCTTCTTCTCCAAAGGACCACCCAAAAACCAACAATGGTAACCAACACTCAAGATTCTCTCTCTCTCTCTCTCTCTTTAGGGTTAGGGTTTTGTTCAATAGGATTGAGGTTGAAGATAGAGTGAACACTAATCATCTCATTCCTTAAATTTTGTTTAAAAGTTGATACACAGGGTTTTAGGCTATAGTGGTCACCGTGTCGCATGCACACCCTACCGTGCCGACACTTAATGATGTGGTCGCGATACGGTACCTTAACAAAAGCGGTGTTGCCAACGGATTTCCCCAAAAACCTTATACTCAAAATCCTAAAGTCTTTAACTGATCAATACAGATATAAATGTTACAATTCTCTCCCACTTAAACTAGATTCCATCCTCGAAATCCACATTGGCTAAATTGTTTAGAAAATAATCCCTACTATGCAAATTCTTACGCCTCCGCTAAAACCATCTGCTATAATGATGAATATGGAAATGAAGATCGCGAGATCTCACGAACCTAGACTGCCATAAGAAAACTCCACTACTCAAGTTATTCCACTGAAAATACTTCTTGTCATTTTGTCAACTAATTAATTAATTTCCCAGTGAAACCCATCAAAGCCAGGAATTCCAGCACTACAACTCTAACTCACCAAATATAACATGCAAGATCGGCAAACCGTCAATATAAATCTCAAAAATCAATTAAAAGTTGAGGATCATCCTTCTGATATATATATATATATCCATCCCCTAACTTCCCCCTACTTGGAGCACTGCTACCTGACATCGAAGCGAGTACTAAGAACATCCTAACCAAAACAAGTCATCATATCTCAATTTTCCAAAGTTCGTACCCCATTTGCATCAGATGCACACCTAGCTTCATGAAAAATTATTCCCAAGTCACCGCTCCAACGAGCGTACTACAGACAAACAATAATTTATGTAATATCTGATCGCTCGACCAGCTGAGATACGCAACCACTGTTAGGTTTTCAAGGTTACCAAAAGTATGCGGCGTAAAAAACTTAACCCTAAGTTCACATGCAAGCTATTAGATCTAAGTTTTCTCTTTTGATTGCAACAAATAATTGAACATCAAGAACCCTAGGAATACTCTACTATTTTCGAAATTCATAAAGGGTGTTAGGATTTATATACCTTTGGATTATTTTAGTAAATAATCAACAATTCCTTCTTGAACAAGCTTCAGAAGCAAGCACCAAAAATGTCCTTCCTCTAATGGTTTGTACCCAAACCCTAGAAATAGAAGACTTGAGAGGAGAAAGGAGGGAATAAGGAATTTTTGGTTCTAAGGCTCTTAGAAGTGGTGGCCGAAAATTCCAATACACCTAAGGGTATTTATAGGTGACCAAGGTATCCTAAGGAAAACCTAATTTTAATAAAGGGCTAGCGGCGCAGCTTGTTGCCCGTTTGCCTTCAATCGATATGTATTGATCTAGTCTAATAAAGCAATAAGGTTTATTGTATATTAAAATATAATCTCAAATAAGGTAGTTATCTTTTACCCTTTCCTTACTCCCCTTGGCATTCTAGAAGCCTTAAGGACCTCCACCAAAACTGTCACACCTCCAAACCGGAAAGGCGGAAACGTTCGGGGGTGGAGGACGTCATGTACAGTATCACAACAATTGTATAATAGTAATCAAAGTAACAACAACCATTGTATTGATAACATAGTATTTACATTGTATTCAAAACATTACTTGTTTAACATTAAAACTATAGCAAAAGATTACACGTGATTGCTACTATGCTCCGTCTTCATAACGCCTGAGAGGGTATCTGTCTACTAATTTTCCTGAGAATACAAGTGGTTTGAAAAAGTGTCAACATTAAAGTTGGTGAGTTCATAAGTATTTTGTTGGAAAAGATATGTTCTTTGTTATTGAAAACCTTAATGTGTTCATCCAGAAAATCTCATATTTTCTTAGTATATAAGTCGTAGTCTTAGTACTTTGAAACCAAAAAGTATAAGTTTCTTATGTTTATAATCTTGGATTCGAGGTTCTGATTCATGTAATTAGTATGACCCGTACTGTTACCTCCTATGATTACTTAGTGTATGAAAATTATATATAATTAAAATCGAACGGACAGTCGATTGGGTGATTCTGCCCTAATCCCACAACCAAACAACGAACAAGAAGAAAGGCGGAAATCACACATTCCACTGCCTATCGGATCTTTATTATATATAATCCTACCATATACATTATGTAATCATAGACTTTAACCAAAAGAATACTCGAAATATGTTTTCTGAACTTCTGTTCGTACCATATTAGTAAATAATATAATGTATTGTTTTTCGTGTAACTGTGTGTAAATCAAGAAATTTTATACTTGTAAATAATGTAATATCGTTTTATTATTTAAATAAAACCATTGAAAATATATTTGCCCTGAAATCTGAATGTAAAGTTAATATTCAAATAAAATTATTTTAAAATATATTAGTCGTAATAACTGAAAATTGTTTCAACGTTGCGTCTCAAAAATTGTTTCAACGTCTTTACGAGTAATAACTGACCTTTTTTTGTTTATAAGATTGTTTCCGTATTGTAACTTGAACTTTGTAAAATACTATCTTTGTTCCACTCAACCGGGAACAGGTTGCGGTCAAAGGGTTTGCTGTCCGAAGGTGGTTTGCGGTTGGGGTTGTTTTCGGTCCCAGGTGGGGTCATGCGAGGGTTCTCGGTCTTGCATGGAATCACCAAATGGTGATTTTGGTCCATACTTTTGGGATTTAATTCTCAATATCTAAATATATAAAATGTTTAAATAAATAATAACAATATTTGACTTAATACTTGACGTGTTTGACATTTATTTAACATGTTTGAATTTTGTTGACTTGTTTTTGACTTTTATTGATTCGAAATAACGGGTTGCTACATTATCCCCCAGTTAGAGGGAATTTCATCCCAAAATTATTTCTCAAGTGATATTCATGAACTAGGGAAAAGATGTGGGTACTTTTGTTTCATTAGAATTTTCTGTTTCCTAGTGAATTCAAGTCCTCGCTTGGCGATCCAGCGGACCTTCACTAATAGTATACGACCTTGTTTCGTTTAACCTGACTGCCTGTGTAAGGATGGTAAGCTGTACTTAAGACGGGGAAAGGTGTGGGTTTGGTTTACTTGTCTACGTTCACTTGAATAGTAGCATGTCCACACGTAGTCTTGGGCAGCTTTGTCTTGAAGTTCATGGTAGGACTCATACTTGGTTCATCTATCATCACTCCGTGTATATAAGTCGTATATAATTAAGATTGAAAAGACGGTCGGATGGGTGGCTCTGCCCCAAGTCCACAACCAGACAAGGAGCATGAGGTATGGCGGAATCACACATCCTAAGTCCGTAGAATCTTAATTATATACCACCCTCGCGTTTACACTTAACAGTGATACATTAGTCGCATGGGTTATTAGTCTCTATTCTCGAACTTGACTTGCTGTACGAGTGGTATTCCTGGGAAGTCTACTGGGGATACTTCAGGAAGGTTACGGACTTCCGGAACATCCTCGGTGTTTCTTGCTTCATGTTTCTTGTCTACAGAGTGAGTTAGGAAGACGTGGTACCCCTCGCATGGGTATTTATGAGTTTTAAAGCGATAGACGATTTGGAGGTTTGTGTCGGGTTTGTTGTTATGGATTGAAAAGATTTCGTTAGACAGTCGATTAAGGCGAAGGGTCTTTTCATAGTACATGAAATTGGTATGGTGAGGACAAAGCCAATCCATGTCGAATGACGACGTTGGATCTTCTTATGGTAACGAGTGTTAAGTCAACTAGGAAGAAGTGTTTGTTAGAACGATAGTGCATTCTATGTGTACTTCCTAGCGCTTTCAGTTTTATCCTTTTTAATACTACTACGAATATTTGTACCGCATTTAGCGAATATAGACAGTAAGAGTTCTCCGATAATTAATGATGCAATCTCGTAATATGATCCCTACAAAGTCCCTCTATAATCGCTTAATGTATACAAATCATATATAGTTGAGATTGAGAAGACAGTCGATTGAGTAACTCTGCCCTAAATCTACAATCAAACAAGAAACAGAAAAAAAGGCGGAATCACACACTCTAGGCCTGCAGAATCTTAACTATATATGACCCTAATGTTTACACTAAGCCATCATAGCTCACCTGTAAGCATCCTTAGTTTTTAGATATATGTTGTGATTTTTTCGGACGAGAGAGCAATTTCATTACATTTAATTTTGGTACTAGTCTTAGTAAAAATTTAAGCTGTAAATATTATTGTTGTTTGGAAACGTACCAAAAATCTTAGAAGGGTTCCTCGTTGTTTTGTCATGTCCTATTGTTAAACTCCTCCCTCTCGTCTGTCATTCCTCTTTCTTGGACAATCGCTCTTGAAATGTCCCGTTTCACCGCATGCATGGCATACTTGACTTGTACCAACATTGGTGGTTGAAGTGATGTGTTGGGCCGGAGTCCTACAAAAACGAGTAGTGTGCCCATTCTTGTTTCAGTTCTTGCAATGCAACTCCCGACATACTCCCTTGTGATGGAAGTTACACTTGTTGCACTTTGGTAGTGTTCCAGCATATCGACTGGCTGGTATCGGAGTGCTAGATGTTGTGGCTGCAGTGGCTGCCACAGGTTGTTGTCTCTTGGTAAGACCTTGAGATAATCTGCGCTCCTTTTTTTTTTCTAGAACTTTCGTTTCTTGCTCTTAGGTTTGTGGTTTAGGGTGCCCTTGACGACCAACACTCGTTGGTTTCCTTGGTTGTTACTACAGTTTGAATTTTCGACACTGTTTCCATTTTCGTTTGTGTTGTTAGTGTTGAGATGCGCCATGAAAGCAGTCACGACAGTTGTTACGACGAGTTGGAATGTAGCGAAGTCTATATGTAGAATCGGTGTTTCTTCGGTTGGCCGGTTATTTCCACGTGAAGACATGATTCTGTCGCATAATGTGAAACGAGATCGTAAGTAACTATGGTTGTTGCTAGTTGTACTTTATCTATTTATATATATACATATGAATTTATCGTTTTGTTGTACGATACTCAATGTTTCAACCTACATCCCTATGATGTATTCATGGTAGAGAGTAGAAATAGGTATTGTATAGATGTTAAGTTTAACAAAATAGGGTATAGATATTGAAATCTTAAGTTGATCTGGTTTCAAGGGTTTTGGAAGGGAGTATCTCTCTTGATTTTACTGTTACTAGTTGTGATGAAGGGTACGGTAAACTTAACACATAGTGCGAATAGTGTAATAACTAACTCACTAAGTTATATTAGTTTATAAATTATTAGTGTGACGTATATAGTACTTTTCTAGTTTGCTCCTTATAGGGTAAGGTTCGTTAACGATCTCTCTTCGTTCGATCGTTTCTCGGAATTCTCCTCATGAACCCTCTTTTTGTTCTTCCTCCGTTCATTTGCTTGGCTGTTGTAGTGGAGCGGTTATATATATCTATGTTATTTGTGCGAGAATGGGAATGTCTAAAGAGTCTATGAGATTAATAAAAGCACTTTTATTGAAATCTTTATGGCGATCCTTACGGGGTCCTCCTATAATCACGTAGTGTATACATATTATATATAACCAAGATCAAATGGACCTTCGAACAAGTGATCGTACTCTAAGACTACAACCAAACAAGGAACATGAAGTATAGCGAAAATCACAAATTCTAAGTCTATAAAATCTCAATTATATATAACCTTAACGTATACACTCAGTAATTATAGACCTACCAGTAAGGGTCTTTTAGTTTTCACATAAGTTAGTTATAGTGCCTAAAATACTCCTATAGTATTTTAATTATATGTTTGATTCTAGAGCTTATTGGTATACAAAGTTATAAATTACTAGACTTGTTGTCATTGTATATTATCATAAAATACTCCTATAATATTTTGAACTTTATGTTTGGTTCTAATGTTCCTTTGCATGTAGAGTTGGTAAGTTTTAGACTTGTTGCAACACCACTATCACTCCCAAACACATGTTGGTCATATCTGAAATAATTATAGTTGATCAGGCTATATTTATCCCAGATATGGTTACATAGCTGTCTAGGTTTGACTGTAGTGTCCAACATCTAAATACTTTTGTTTTGATATATATATATATATATATATATATATATATATATATATGCACGTATGTATACTTTTATAAAAATATTAATATATATTTAAAAGTATAATTCTTGGTCAGAGTGTTTTTATCCCATTGTATTTATAGTTGTATATATATTATGGGTTGATATACTTAGTTCACTTTAAACAATGCTCTGATATCAATCTATCACACCCCCAAACCGGAATGGCGGAAATGTTCGGGGGTAGAGGACCTCATGTACAGTATCACAACAATTGTATAATAGTAATCAAAGCAACAACAACCATTGTATTGATAACATAGTATTTATATTGTATTCAAAACATTACTTGTTTAACATTAAAACTATAGAAAAAGATAAGACGTGATTGCTACTATGCTCCGTCTTCGTAACGCCTGAGAGGGTGCCTGTCTACTAATTTTCCTGAGAATACAAGTGGTTTGAAAAAGTGTCAGCATTAAAGTTGGTGAGTTCATAAGTATTTTGTTGGAAAAGATATGTTCTTTGTTATTGAAAACCTTAATGTGTTCTTCCAGAAAATCCCATATTTTCTTAGTAAATAAGTCGTAGTCTTAGTACTTTGAAACCAAAAAGTATAAGTTTCTTATGTTTATAATCTGTGATTCGAGGTTCTGATTCATGTAATTAGTATGACCCGTACTGTTACCTCCTATGATTACTTAGTGTATGCAAATTATATATAATTAAAATCGAACGGACATTCGATTGGGTGATTCTGCCCTAATCCCACAACCAAGCAACAAACAGGAAGAAAGGCGAAAATCACACATTCCACTGCCTATCAGATCTTTATTATATATAATCCTACCATATACATTATGTAATCATAGACTTTAACAAAAAGAATACTCGAAATATGTTTTCTAAACTTCTGTTCGTACTATATTAGTAAATAATATAATGTATTGTTTTTCGTGTAACTATGTGTAAATCTAGAAATTTTGTACTTGCAAATAATCTACTATTGTTTTATTATTTAAATAAAACCCTTGAAAGCAAGGTTGTAGAACTCGTTACTCGGTACCTGTTCGGCCGACTACCGAGAAGCGAATACTCGGGAGTACTCGGGGAGTACTCAGATTTGGTAATTCATGTAGAAATATTTGGTAATTCATGTAGAAATATTTTTAGGGAAATTATACAAGTCAAAATCATAAGTTAAAATCATAAGTTGATTGAAATATATAACAAAATTAGATAAATGTGAATACACAAAAACTAAAAAACACATAATGGTTTCACTTCGTGAATAATTACTGAAAATTTAGGATATATATATATATATATATATATATATATATATATATATATATATATATATATATATATATATATATATATATATATATATATAGTAATAATCAAATGTGTGTGTGTTAAATAATAAAATCACCGAGTTGACCAATTTTTACAACACTTCTCATTTCAGTAAGGGCCGATCAGGGAGTACTCGGGATTCTGTAACTCGCCTCGGTAAGGGGCCGAGTCGCGAGTACTCGGAGGAGTAATCAGCCAACTCGTATATATATATATATATATATATATATATATATATATATATATATATATATATATATATAGTAATAATCAAATGTGTGTGTGTTAAATAATAAAATCACCGAGTTGACCAATTTTTACAACACTTCTCATTTCAGTAAGGGCCGATCAGGGAGTACTCGGGATTCTGTAACTCGCCTCGGTAAGGGGCCGAGTCGCGAGTACTCGGAGGAGTAATCAGCCAACTCGGGGAGTTTTACAACACTGCTTGAAAGTATATTTGCCCTGAAATCCGAATGTAAAGTTAATATTCAAATAAAATTATTTGAAAATATATTATTCGTTAATGTGATATTGTTTTCTCCTTATGAGTTCTTATAACCATACTAACCCAGTCGGCCTGATCGCGATGTTCTTCCGGCGTCAGAATGTTAACGGCATTTGGTATCCCATGCATGCCGTCCTGACTGTAGCTAACAGTCGAGGTGTGGGATTGTCAGTCCCAAATAGATCTATACGCATATATATCGCTCTCCCTACAAAAGACTCTGGTTATAAGTCAGGACTTTTACCAGTACTTATATAAGTACACGAAGACGTCTCACAAATTGCTTCAATGTGTTTACGAGTAATAACTAAAAACCTTTTTTTTGTTTATAAGATTGTTTTCGTATTGTAACTTGAACTTTGTAAAATAGTATCTTTGTTCCATAAACTATACATACTATAGTTTATAAGTTTGTTTCCGTATTGTAACTTGAACTTTGTAAAACAGTATATTTGATCCATAAACTATACCTATTATAGTTTATACGTTTATTTCGTTGATATGAAAACCATTGCGTCTTAAAATGTTTTGTAAATCTTTGTAAATTTAATAATAACGATGTTTGGTATATTTAATAAATTTCACGTTTAATTTCATATTAACGGTAAGAAAACATAATAAGAAATTTATATTTTTAAACACAAGATTTCTTGTATTTTACTTGTATTCCCCCCCAAAAACAATTTAAAATTTGTGAAAACGTAGGGGTATGAACTCACCTCGTGTGCGTGTTTTTGGTTGGGTACTACTTGGTCGTGATGATCGTCGGGTTGGAACAAATGATTATTGTCGTGTCCTAATAATATTTATACACGATATCGTATTTAATTTAGATAACCCGTACATTTAAAGTGTTAAATAAACACTAGAAGGTAATAGGAACTTACCAAATTAATTCCTAAGAATTAATTTAAGTGATGTTTTTCCTGGGAAATTTGGTTGAATGCATGAAGGTGGAATGAATGTTCTTGATGTTCTTGAGATAAGTTAAGAAGATGTGAAGGGGTTCTTTATGATTCAAGAGAGAATTTTCGTGGATTGGCAAAAGGGAAAAATGAGTGTAATGAGGATGGTTTTCGGTTATGTTTTTATATATTGGGATAATATTTGATGTAATAGATACATAGGGAAGTGTAATTTATCACTTAGGGAGGTGTGACACTTCCTAAAGGAGGGGATTTCGGTCTATCCACTCAACCGAGAACTAAGGGTTCTCGGTTCATAGTATCTTCGGTCAAGGAAGGTTCTTGGTGCAAAGGGGTTTTCGGTGGAGCTGATTTCGGTCAGAAGGTAGGTTTGCCGTCCGAAGGTGGTTTGCGGTTGGAGTTGTTTTCGGTTCGAGGTGGGGTCATGCGAGGGTTCTCGGTCTTGCATGGAATCACCAAATGGTGATTTCGGTCCATACTTTTGGGATTTATTTCTCAATATCGAAATATATAAAATGTTTAAATAAATAATAACATTATTTGACTTAATACTTGACGTGTTTGACTTTTATTTAACATGTTTGAATTTTGTTGACTTGTTTTTGACTTTTATTGATTCAAAATAATGGGTTGTTACAAAAACTGTCCCTTCAACGTAGGTTTTGGAAGCTTTCCTGTGCTCAACTTTTGAATATTATCAACTTTAGTCCTTTTACTTTGAATTAATCCAATTAATCCCAAAATTAATTCTAATAAATTTTTGATTAAATATGAATTAAATAATATTATTTCTAATTAATATATTAATCTCATAATATATTAATAAATTATTTATTACTATTTATTAATCTTATAATAAACCAATTAACTTCTTTTTTCAAAAGTCATTCTGTCAATTACTAGTTTTGAGGGAAACCCAAAAGGGCCCTGCTTCTAAATCAAGTATATACCAATTTAGTTATTGGCTTAGACACCTAATCCAACATTCTCTCACTTGGATAAGTCTATAACTACAATTGCAAGTATAATTTCTAAATCAAACAGCAAAGGGGTGATTTCCAAAGAAACTCCAGATTCTAATACGATCAGATATTTGTCCAAAGATAAGTGATCAAATATTCCTTCATTCTGCAAGATATCATATCGAAATGAGACATGGATTATGATCATGCTTTTGTCTAAAATTTTGTTTTCCGATTTTCCCGATTGGTGGTGACCTCATAAGACTTACTAGTTGAACACATTAATTTAGTCTTGGCCGGGCCCGACATTAAAATGTCAATACCCAATCATCGAGGGGGCCACATATATCTATTTTCCGTTACGAAAAAAGGAATGAATAAATTTTAACTCATATGCTTTTATCTTTTACTCACCAAATCATGCATGAGACTACGTTTTATATCATCATGTTACTGATGCGTTTACATAACACTGATGCACAACCGACTTGTACATTACAACTCATATTTCTCCATTTTACGAATATAAGATATTATCATCTCATAATCAGTCATGATATAATCCATGAATTAATTCTCTGAGGTGGATTTATCCAATACTCAAAATCTCCATTTTTCTAAGTACTCAAGAATTTTGCAGCAACCACTGCAATGTATAATCCTTCGTAGACAATCTATAAGTTATTCACGACAGTCTTGATTCACTACTTACTTCCATAAGTATGAGCGACTGTGGATTTTCGAATAATAATATTATTCGAGAAGTAAAACATGTAAAACAAAATACAAAAACAAATAATTGAAAAAGGCAGCAACCGTACTCGTAAATAATCTCTATTTCTTAATAAAAAAAGTCAATTACATTTATTTTGTTACAAGTTTCAACAATATCAACTAACTATTAAAACTAATGTTTCCCTGAAAGTGACTAACCATGCTCAAAGAAAAAGACACATCAGGGCGAGTACATGCCATAGCATACATGATCGAACCTACAGCCGAAGCATATGGGACTCAACTCATATAAGCTATCTCTTAATATATACCAGGGCTTTAAGTTTTACTCAACTTGGCATTACTCTGAATAAGCAATGTTAACGTATCTCTCAACGAGAACGTCAAAAAAGGAGAAATCAAACTAACGCCAGGCTTGGCCTGGTCAGAACCCAGCCGGACCTAGTCCGAGGCCAAGACCGGGCCCTCGCCAACGCAAAGATCACTGGTGTGGCGGTTAAGGTGCATAACAAAGCCTTAACCTCTTCTCTAAGGAATTACACCCCGGCAAACGTGGGACCAATCAGAGAGTCCCACTTGTCCATCAGACGGTAGCCACGATCCTCTAAATAATTAAAAGATTCCCCTTTAGCCAATGGGGGGACGAGGAAAAAAGACGTGACGAAGGATCCTCCAGTATGGGTCCGCCACGTCGCACCTCACGAGGGAATGTTCAACAGAATCAGTTGAGAGGCATACGCCTCCTAAACAGGTATAAAAGGATCCTTCTTCATCATGAAGAAGGGGACGAAACTCTTTTTCTTGTAATCTATTCTTATCTCTCTCAGACCTCATACTAACTTCATCATCGGAGCTTCGTCCCAGGAATTCCTCCCGGACGTCGACTAACGATCATCTCTCTCTGTTGTACTGTGATATCAGGAGGAGAAACCGACACGGATCTCATTCACAATCCCGACTCAACCATCTCCAATATATCACAACATTTGGCGTCGTCCGAGCGTATCTCTTAAACGATACATCCACGAAGCAAACCCAAAAAGCAACGATGACAGGCAACATCCCAGGGACATCAGGGACAACGGAGAGAAGTCCACTGCGTCCAATACAGTCACTAGATGGCGGGCAAACTTCCGTTCAAGAAGAACACGCTTCAAACCGCACACCGGTCTCACCGACACCACCCAGTTCTGCAGCTGAAATGGCGGCACCTTACATAGCCGCTCTATGGCGCCCAACAGCTAGCTCAACCCCAAAAGTGGCAATCGTAACCAGAACTCCACAAATCATTACAACGCAACAAACAGAGATCTGCGTTTCGCAACAACAATCCTTCGGGCACACTTCAGGCGCCGGAACCTGGAACCCTCACACTATGCAGCCGCAACCACAATATCCCCCGATGGTCCACCCACACACCACCATGGTAGGGATGCATCATATGCCGCTATTTGTACAACAACTGCTGATCTTCAACCAGATTGTACAAAAGCCCCCAAGTTCAATCTCGACACTGTCTCAGCCGCAAGTAATAAGCGTGAAGACCTCGACCAGTTAGGGATCCAGATCTTATGGATCCGGTGTTTAGTTCTCAGCAGCATCTGAATTCAACCCCTTCATGTCAGCCGCTCAACTGTTCAACCCGTACACACAACACTACACACGAGCAAACCCATACATGGCTCCCCCGGCAGGGCAATACACAATCCAACACTTTGGATTGCAGCCAAACCTACCGCAGTATCAACCGTACATCTCGAAGGCGGACATGCACAACCAGATGTATGCGAGCCCCTACCAGATGCAGCAACACTTGGCTTATGGTTGTATGTATTACTCATACATGGACAACCCCATGCGCAGCGCAAGCTCCAATTTCAGCCACGAATTGCTGCAGTACGAGATCCCGCACACTGCGATGATACCTAGCATGCCAAAGTACGACGGTACTACAGACTCAGAAGACCACATCGACAATTACGAGTGGACGATGACATCTCTTAAGATGGATCGCCGCTTCACCTGCACGTATTTCCCCTGCACCTTAACAGGGAACGCAAGCAAGTGGTTCAAGTCTCTAAGGCTAGGCAATATCTCCAGTTTTGAGTAGCTGAAATACCTTTTCCTCAACAACTTCATGCAATTGAGGAAAGAAAAAAGGGACGTCAACTCTGTGATGACGTGCAAGCAAAAGGAAGGAGAATCGATTTGTGACTATTACGACCGATTCACGCTAGCTAACTTGAACGTCCCAAGACATGAAGAGTTCCTACTGACAGGTGCCTTCACCCAAGGTCTGCTTCCTGGACCCCTATCGAGGAAGATGCAAGGAATATTTCCTAGATCCAGGGACGAACTTAAGTACCGTGTGGAAAAATACTTGCGACAAATCGAAGGGGAAGAGAGAAAGGAAGCCAACCTAAAAGCTGTAGCTAACGCATATCTCAAATAGGAGGAAACGATGTCCCGACCAAGCTCAGCCCAACAAGAGAAGCAAGATGGCAACCAACAGAGGCACAACTGCCACTCCAGGCACATGTCACGGTGGTATCGACATTTCAACAGAGACAACAACAAGAGCGGTCATAACGATTTTCATGCAATCAACAAAACTCCAGCAAAGGAGAACAAGGACAAGACCAAGTTCTATGAATATCATTGAAGCAAAACTCATGATACCAGCGAGTGTATGGTATTGAAGCGGGGGATCGATGACAAAAAACTAGTTGGAAACATAGTCGACATAGCCAAGGAGCTCAGGGCAAAATTCGATGAGGATAAACACCCGCCTAGAAACCAAAAGGATGGAGGAAAGGACCACGACCGGAGAGCAGAGATAATTACCATCACAGGGCCCCGCTCATGTAGCAACCGCGAAAGCCAGCACGTGGGTACACATGTATACCATCAAAACATCCTCAACATACCATTTTCAATGCACGACCCCCGACCAGAGCACTGGGATCCAAATGACCATTTTCATATCACCAGTTTCATTAGCCAAAACCGTGTTGAACAAGTGTACATCGATACCGGAAGCAGGGTCAATGTGATTTATGAACACCGCCTCTGGCAGTTACCAACTGAATGGAGAAAAGCACCTCCAGCTACCACGCCAAGGCCTGCTAGTTGGGTTCACCGGTTATGGCATCTGGTCAACAGGTTCAGTCACGCTCCCATTTAAATTGATCAGTCATGATGGAACCAAACAGATAACAAGGGCGCTCGAATTATCGGGTTGTCGACCGCCCGACTGACCACAATATTCTACTAGTGCGGCCAACGCTGTTCCAGTTGCAAGCGATTCCGTCTATTTTTAACGGTGTTCTCAAAGCCAGACAACGAACGCGGTGCCCAACGAGAAGCAAAGTAACTAACCCAATTGTGTCGAAGTGAAAGTTGCCAAAAGATGGAAAAGCCACAGCCGAGAACTGCAACAGTACAAGTGCTGACCCACGAGTCCAGAAAAAGGCACAGAGATGTGTTTAGTCGGCTCACAACATTTCTCCCATAGAAAGAAACAAGTGCTGACCTATGGATGGATCAGCCAGAGTATGAAGCAAAGATCGCTAAGTAGCGGAGTGCCTACTCACAAGCAAGGGCTCTCACCTGGCCCACAATCGATGGTCGAGCCAGGCCTAGCCACAGAGCGATTCAGGATTTAAAGCATATTTTGAACGATGTCGAACATGAACCAAAATCTAGTGGAATGAAGGCGATAAGAACCAGGAGCACCAAAACTAGAGGCAGAGGGCCACTTATTCTACCATGTAAGCCTTCCTATAGAAGAAAACCAACAACAGCCTCTGACGCGCTAAACAACATCCCAAGCAATAATGGGAAATGCGAGCTTGATAGGCACGAAGGAAAGCGCAGGGGGTACCCTCACCCGGCCAAGGGGAGGCGCTTCCCATAGTCTCAGCATAGACTGGGTCAAGAAGAAAGGAAGGAGTGAGTGCCTCTAGAGCAGGAAAGACGAAATTCAGCTCCCTCACGCTGGGCACCGATGGCAGAAACACGAGGAAAAACAACATCCCAAGCAATAATGGGAAATGCGAGCTTGATAGGCACGAAGGGAAGCGCAGGGGGTACCCTCACCCGGCCAAGGGGAGGCGCTTCCCATAGTCTCAGCACAGACTGGGTCAAGAAGAAAGGAAGGAGTGAGTGCCTCTAGAGCAGGAAAGACGAAATTCAGCTCCCTCACGCTGGGCACTGATGGCAGAAACACGAGGAAACCCCAGCCTGTCAATAAGCACTTGTAGCAGATGGGGCAACGAGACATAGCCACAAAGAGGTAGCCATAGGAGAGCACTCAATGAAAAAATAAAGCGGAGGCTTATAAAAAGGAGTATGGTCAAATTTCGCACATGATAACCATACTCCAGGTGCCGAAGCGAAGACCGGGCCTATGCCCTGATACTTAGACATTCAGGGTCTATTATCTCATGTCTTTCTTTTTCTTTCTAGAAATAATATAATTTTAATTTTGAAAGAGCTTTCCAGAATTTTGTATTTCAAAAACACAAAGTATAGAGGTTCTGCATATTTTCCAAGTAGCAACAACGGTTGGTCACCTATGCTACTTGAGCAAAATCTATGCAAGGATGCAACTGTAGGTCTTAAAACATTCATACTCTTTACCTACAATGTGTCCATAACATCTCAGAGCTGAGAATGTATAAATCACAATTAATGGCGTAGAATATGGGGTTCTAAAAGATTCATAACTTTTCCCCTGAAAATTGAACAGTAAAAGGTCTTGAGGTGACGATCTTGGCCAACGTATTGGTAGCTAAACCATAGAGTATAATCGACAACATTGACTACCATTTCATAGCTTAACATAATAAGCCTAATTAAACATACAAGTCAACGGAACATAGCTCAATAGTAGCAACTATGCGACGTCTGAAGCACACATTGGCCGATTAACGCACACCCTACAACAAGGGAATGTGCATAAATGAATTAGAGTAGTATAGCTCGTCCTTAAACATACAATAGGAAAATTCAAAATATGTGTATACATATCGAGAAAAAAATGGAGGAGAACATTTCCATGCCAAATACAAAACAAAATGCACAGTTTATGGTTATTATCAACCAACATTGTTTACTATACACATAGTACATAGAAAGGCAACTACATTACAGAACGAACAAAAGGGCAAAACACAAATCAGCCCTCGAATATGAGGAAGAACCTCCCGGACTCGGCCTGCGACAAAACTAGCGGAAGCCGTTATAATCCAGCTTCCCCAAGCGAAAGAGGCCATCGAAATCCGTCTCAGCAAGGGACGATAGAGCAACATCCACCTCTTCTTCCCTTCTCGCAACATGGCAAAGATCTGGGACTTAAGGTTCTTCAGTACTTGTGGCACAACCACCTAGTTGCTTCCCCTATTCAAACCTAAGGGCCTCACATGCCTCATGAAGACTCGGGACCCCGCTGGCAAATTCCAAGCTCTCGATAACTTTATCAATTACGCGAATCACCCCCTTCTCTAGCATCCATTGCAAACCACCTCGAGCGGCATCACCACCAACACGAGCACGGGCCAGTTGACATTGGCATCTAGCCAACTCACTCGATAAGACACACGTCTCCCGAATAATAGAACTCACCTGGCTTTCAAGTCGCTCTATTTGGTCCTCCAAACTGGCCACATGATCCTACAAAGTGGCCTTCTCGCAGGCCACAATACAGTCTTGCTCGGAAAGGACTTGGCGCTCAGCCTCTGAATCACAGACTTCCTCCTTCATGCTTGCCACGACACCTTGCAATGTTTTTAACTGCCTCTCATTCGCACCGGCGCGGCGAACCCGGTCGGAGGTAGCAACCATAAGGGCAGAAGTCTGAGCCGCGGCCTAACAAAGGTCACCGGCCATACGAGCACTTGATTGACCTGCAAGCGAACTCATTCTAGCCGGGGGATGAGCGAATCTACTCCACTCCTAGGCGGCGGTGTCTTCTGATAGTAAGAAATCCCTAGTAATTGCCCAGCCCGAAGAATAGGCCCCAAAAGAAAAGGAGTGAGACGAAGTTCTTATTTTGTCAACCAGGGAAGGCTTCTCATGATGGAAAGAAACTCGAGGTGAACTCCGTGCACCCCCCAAACATAGAGCCGGAACCAAGATTAACCAAGGGTACACCAACAACACGTGAGGGCGACTGTGACAACCCGAAAAAATTTTTGTTTTAAAAAGCTCAGTCAGTCAACTCCACTGAGTGTCAGACTCATTGGTAATGAGTTCTAGTCTAGTTAAAGGTCATTCTAAGGAGTTTTAAGCCTAGTACACTTAAGGAATGAGTGTTAGGAAGTACCTGCTAGAACCACAGTATAGCATGCAAGCCTTAAACTCCATCAAGAGGAGTTTACGACCAAGTTACCAAGAGTTTACGGCCGTAAACTCAAGGTAGCCCTAAACTCACCTCTATATATATAAAACTTTGCTATTTTTCTCATTCTTTCTTTCCTTGTCCGATTTTCTTCAAATCCTCTCAAGTATCATCCAACTTTTCATCCTAGATCTTCATTTATGTACGTATTCTATCCTTGATTAGTTGATACATCTCCTAATCTTGTATCATCTAATGATTCCATCCATGAAATCATTCCATTTGCTAGATCTTCAAGTTTCACCAAGAACACCAAGAACACACACTAGTGTTCTTGGACCTTAATCACCATTTCAAGCCTCTATATCGTAAGTACTCTTCCCTACACCTGATATCTAGTTAGGAATCATGCTTAGAGCCTTGAAAACATCAAAAACAGAAGAACAAAAGGATTTTATGGCCAAGCCATCTCCCATGGCCGTAAACCCCTTTAAGGGTGCCATTTTGGCCATAAACCCTCTTAGATGCAAAGCTTGTGACCTTGAACCCTTAATGGATGAAAATAGGACCTTAAACCACTCTCATTTGCATAATGAGCATGAGTTTACGGCCGTAAACTCCTTGCTTGGCCGTAAACTCATCAACACCCTCCAAATCATTGGTTTTGATCATCCTTGTGTAGTGCAATGATCCCTCAAGTTTCCCTAGCGTTCAAACACCCTCTTATGCATGTTTGACCATGCGTTTACGGCTGTAAACTCCCTTGGCCGTAAACCCATGGCCGTAAACACCATTTCTTGACCTTAAACATCCCTTAGGTGAATCACATGTGATTCAACACTTCATTCCAAGTGTTTCCAAGTCCCGGAAGGTGTTTCCTTTCATATAGTTGCTTATAAACACTATATTCATGCCAATATATGTGATTTAGGACTTGTTGTGTCTCGGGACTTCATTCGTGGAACTTCTCATCCTTGCACGCGTATTCGTTGAATCACCCACATCAGGTGACTTCATACCCCGTAATGAATTTTTTAACTCTTTTAAATGCTTTTAAGGGGGGGAATACAAGTTGAACACAATGATAATTGTGTAATTGTTTGTTATAAACATCTTTCAAAAGATTGCTTATGTCTTTTATAAGTGATCAAAACATTTCAAAAACTCTTTTAAAGTTATGTTACTTTATAGTTTTACAAAAACTCCGTTTTTAAAGTACGAGCATAACTTAGCAGATAAATGAGTCTTTTCAATAACAGTTCAAGTAAAACATTAGTAAACTATAATAAGTATAGTTTAGGAAGATACTATTCATTACTTCTAGTACAATGAAGCATACAAAGAGTCAGTTCATACATGAGTCAAAGCATACTATGATGAGAAACAAACAGAACGAACATACTAAGATGCTATAGCATAGAATAACTACAGGATCTAATTATACCAATAAATCACTAACTCATTGTTCTTAACAAAAGGTGATAGTTAAATTGGGTATACATGATCATATAACTTTAATGTGAATTACACGATTAGCAATTGTTTGCTACAGTCGCGTTTGGTCCCCAGAATCTCTTGACAGGGAGAGCGTATAGTATGGGTACTAGCCTTCACATTATGACCTTACTAAAACAAACATATTTTAAGGTAATTAGTACTACAGATTGTCAATTCAAAAGACAACTGCGTACTTATAAATTCCCATTACTTTCAGTAAGTGGCAGTTCCACTTGGAAGCTAATACAAACTATTTTCGAGTCAAGATAGTTATAAACTAGTGAAAACTTACATTTTACAAACGACAAACAGAACAGTCGAGTCTAGTACATTGAGTAGAAAGGGACCATAATGCAAACCTTATGATTCCTTAATGTATACATCAAAGGATATATATATATATATATATATATATATATATATATATATATATATATATGTATATATATATATATATAACAATAGGATCCGACAGATAATAGGATGTGTGTTCTCCGCTTCACTTCCTGTTCCTTGTTTGGTTGTGGCTTGGAATGGATTCACCCAATCTATTATCTATTCGATTTTAGATATATATATATATATATATATATATATATATATGTTCAGTATACATTAAGTCATCATAAGGGTACCAGGTATGGGTCAAGTCATAGGACACAAAGTCAATGCACAGTTTTCTAGTACAAAACATACTTTCCAAATCAGAACTTTTGGTATACAAAACTAGAAACTTCCCAGTAAAGGGTTTAATCCATTTTATTAAACCAGTATAAACTTAAAGGACTTTAGGTGATTAACTCTATAATACCTTAGTTTATACATCATGGTTATATATCATTAATACCCAACAGGTAGTTGGATGTGTGCTTTCCGCCTTACTTCCTGTTCCTTGTTTGGTTGTGGGCTTAGGGCAGATTCACCCAATTAACTATCTATTCGATATTAGATCATATATAGCCAGTATAAACTAAGTGATTATAGAAGTAATCACTGTGGTCACCATTTTAATATAAGAAATAAGAGTTTTCTTAAAGAATCTTTTCATTAAATATAAAGGAACTATTACAATTAACTCCATGAGTAACAAGTGAATACGCCAGGGTTATATACAACAATTATCTAACAAACAATGGGATGTGTGCTATCCGCCTTACTTCCTGTTCCTTGTTTGGTTGTGGGCTTAGGGCAGATGCGCACAGTCGATTGTTTGTTTACTCTGAGTCTTATATAACTTGTATCCATTTAGTACTCATAGAAGGGATTGTAGAGTCATTTTTACTTATCTTTCGTTAAAGTAGGAAATATAGGATTTTCTAGGGGAACGGGCGAACTTTTCTAAACAGAACTTACAACTTACTACATTTCAACTACATTTTACAACAACATTTTACAACTTACTTACATCACTAAAATCTTATGAACTCACCAGCTTAATTGTTGATCAACTCTTTCAAATAACTTGTATTCTCAGGAGACTAATAGACAGGTACTCGTGCTGGGAATTCAGAAGATGGAGCATAATAGCTTCAAGTCTTGTTTTGTTATTTGCTTATGAATTCTATGTTTTGTGAACACACACATTGTAAACACTTTCTTTCTAATGAAATGGTTGTTCATTACTTGCTTACTATAATGCATATCTTGTGATACTAAACATGACGTCCTCCACCCCCGAACGTTTCCGCCGTTCCGGTTTTGGGGTGTGACAGCGACGCCTACAGAGAACTAGGCACCACCACTATTTCTTTCTGCTCAAGCACAGAAAACTTATCACCAAGAACACCCCCGATAACGCCAAGAAGCCTGCCCACAGACACAGTCCTAAACGCATTACGAAGACGGAGACCCGCAATATCGTATTCCGTCTCCTCGTCTGACGACAGCACTGCGCTCAAACTTTGCCTTTTCCGAATAGGAGCATTACCTTTTTCTGCCTGTACTCCTGTAGGCAAACCAGAAGAAGACAAAATTGGTGAACAAACCGGGGAAATGACCCCACCTGCCGGCTGGGAAGGCGAAGCAGGTCCACTAGAACCAATATTTCCTCCTCCCGCCAAGGGCAATCCATCAAGCTCTCACATGCGCTTTTCTGACACAGGAGGAGGAAGAGTCTCCACAAGAGTGCGCCCTGATTGGGTTGCTTGTGGCCCATACGGAGGTGATGCTTGATTCGTGAGGGTGTTGGCTATCGAAGTTTGGTCCACGTCGATTGTGGATTGGGGTGTCTTTCGTGAAGGTGCGCCCTGATTTGGATAGGAGCCAATATCTCAACTTGTTTTTGCGTGGGTATCGTTTTGTTTCTAGGTATGTCTATTCCAGGAGTACCTATATGGGGTGTTTATGTATCTGGGAAGAGAAAGGTGAAAGGGTCTTCTGCCAATAGGAATAAGCTTGCTATGATTTCCCTCGGCGCTTTCATCCTTGTTTGGCCCTTAGTCAAAATCCTCCCTTTCACAATTCATCTCTTGGTATTCCTTAGGATCCATTTCTGGGTAGTAGAAGTCTTGGCGAGGAATTTCAACTACTTGTTTGTAAGATAATCGAGGTACGAGATATATGGGGAAATTTTAGGTGTGGGAGGGGTTTATAGTATCCTAAAATACTCCTATAGTATTTTAAACTTGATGTTCGATTATAGTATTTTCTTGTACTCATAGTTGGTAGGTTTTAGGTTTGTTGCAACACCACCATCACTCCCACACACATGTTGGTCATATCTCAAATAAATATAGTTGATCAAGCTATATTTATCCCAGATATGATTACATACTGCCTAGGTTTGACTGTAGCATTCAACCTTTAGTTACTTTTGTTTTCTTCTCGTTATGATATTGTGTTAGTAGGTATGTATGCTTTTATAGAATACTTGTCTTTTTAAGTATACTTTCAGGCAGAGTGTGTTTTAGTCCCATTGTATTTATAGTTGTATATCTTGTATGGCTAGATATACCAGTTCACTTTAAACAATGCTCTGATACCAATCTGTCACACCCCCGGACCAGACGGCGGAAACGTCCGGAGGCGGGTGACTTCGTTGTGCAGTATCATAGCAATTGAATATAAATGAAATAGAGAAATCCAAACATCGTACATTGAGATAACAAACTTACATTGTTTACATATTGTATTTGTCCTTCGAATTACACAACGGAGACATAAGTAGAAAATTCCAAACTACAGTTAAATAGTCCTACATCCGCGTCCCTTGTTACCTGCTTACTAGATCCCTGAGAATACAAGTCGTTTTGAAAAGCGTCAACTAAAAAGTTGGTGAGTTCATAAGCATTTTTTATAAGATAGTTTTACACTTGTTTAGAATCATTCTCATTGTACTTTCAGAAAATCCGTTATTTTCTTTGAAATCATTTGAAGCCTTGCTCTGAAGATCATGGATATATGTGTGCATGTCGTTACTTTTGTTCATCCTTATAAGGAATGATTTTGAAAAGTAGTGAAATTTATAAAGGCGAGCTGTGTTCGAGAATAGTTCTTTTGAATAGTAATAGTCAACCATTTCCAGAAAATCCCTTATTTTGAAAAAGAGAATATGGTTGAAAATCTTGTTCCTCTTATCGCGTAAAATTGAGTGTGCATTCTCGTTTATCGTTATCGAAATCGTAGAAAATCGTTTTCTCCAGAAAATTCTATATTTTCTGCCATAAAATATTCGTAAGTTCTATTTCCAACTGTGTATATGTGTGGGTTAGTTTATCGTTTTCAAAATCGTTTACAAATGTTTTCCATAGAGTCGTACGCTTTTTAATTTGTAAAATAGCAGTATTTAGACTCTATACTTGTTAGTAGAAAGAATCAACATGGCAATTGTGGACATTCTACGCGATGAGAAAGGACAGTCAACGCAACAAATGCGGACCATCACTTATCATGTATAGGACAGTCAACACAACGTGCCAAAATCTATTTATGAGGTTTTTCCTTGCATAAATTTATAGATAACATAACATATTCTAGTGAGTCGTTATAACCACACTAATCTGACGGAGTGCCTGTTTTGGCGTTTCTCAGGCGCCCTCGTTTTGGAAAAGACATTTGTCACCCTAGACTGGCATGTCTAGCTGTAGCGAACAGTGAAGGTGCGGGGTGTCAACCCCGTATAGATCTATACACAAATTCCCACTCTCCCTCCAGGAGACTCTGGCTATAACTCTTTACAGGACTTTAGACGCACACTAATATTTTTATATTTAGGTACTTTTGAGATTTGTCTGACTAGAATATTAACAACCTTTTGAGCAATCGTTAGAGATCCATTATTTGTTAGATAAATAATGGAATTCGTACTCATTGAATAGAAATATTGTTCTCGTTCCATATCGTTGATTGTGCTCGTTAACTGGGTGCTCGTGCTCGTTCCGTTTCGTTTATTGAAAAATAAGCCATTTTGAACGTTTAACAAAATGACCCAACATTATCGGATTTGACAAAAATGGTCTTTCTTTTCTATAAATTTTCGGCTCAGACCCATATTAGTCAAAAGAAAAAGTGTCAAGTTATAATTTGAGTAAATTTATAAATGCAGGTTATGACACGCATTTTCTGTTTTTATGACATATAGAAACATTACTTATGTTCCTGAAGGTTTTACGACAGCAGTTTATGACATGCAATTTATTTTGTCAAGAAAACTCTGTTTTCGTATACTTTTCTTGATAAAATTATTTATGTTAAGTATTCATAAATAATCACAAATAGTTTGGTTGATCTGGTAAAAAGTCATGAGTATGACATAATATTCCAAGATAACCCTTGTATTTATGTTTGGCTAAAAGTGATTCAAAATATTATTATTTCCATAATTTAATCACTTTCAAAATATTTTGTCCCACAACTTGTTTAAGTAAATCTTGAAGCAAATCCTTATACTTGTTGTTATAGAAATTCGTGACTTATAGTTGGTAACATACTAGTTCTTGTTTCCAAACGTGATTTGTGAGATATAATCCAAACTCTTGAGACTTAACCAAAATCTCGAGTTTTTGGACTACTTATAAGGATTTTCATATTTAAGCACATGTAAGATGGCATGCATACACAACAAGCAAATAAATCATGATTTATACAAGACTTTGACTTGTATTCTCCGCCGAAAACAATAGAAATCTCGAAAAGTAGGGGTATGAAGCTCACCTTGAGTTAGTTTTGTGGGTGATTTGAAGAGATGTTGAGGAGTTTCCAAGTTCTAACCCTTGGAGAGTTTGATAAACTCTTTGAACTTGAGGATTTCATAAGAATATTAACACATAGTTTTATGTGTAAATATGGTGATATTAACAAATTAATGTGAAGAATCACTTAGCAAATTAGGGGATACTTACAATAATTTTTGGAGATTTCTTTGAAGAAATCAGATTGGAGTTTGAATGCTCTTGGGAGCATCTTAGGTGTTCACAGAACGTGACTAAGTTTTTGGTGGAAAATAAAGAATGGGATTGCTCCTAAAGAGGATAAGGGAGTGAGAAGATGTTCTTGGTTACCTGGTGGATATTTTGTGTTTAACTGGGATTGCATGGGAAATGAAGAATTTGCATCACATCATAAAGTCAAAGGCTTTTGTCTTATTCACATTTTATGTGTTAGGAATATATCTTAAAATGATGAAATGATGACATGGTTCGAAATCCGGAGCCTAAGGGCAAATTCCGGAGTCAAAGCATGAGTTCCGAAGCCTTTTAGGTGAGTTCCGAAGGAGATGCCTAAGTTCCAGAATAGACTCGATAGTTCCGAAGCTTTACTCAATGTTCCGGAGTCAAGCCTTAAATTCTGGAGTCAAACCTCACTTCCGGAGTCAGTCTCCAATTTCCGGAGTCGGGTGGGAAGTTCCGAAGACAGTCCCGATTTCCGGAGTTGATTCAGAATTTCCGTAGTCAAGGGCGAAGGCAACCTGTCCGGACCGAGCTGCGAAATCTTTCGGAGTCAGTTCTGATCCGGACCCAAATTCTTCCGAGGCTGCGAGGCGGCACTTTCCGGGGCAAACACGAGAGCTCCAAGCGAGATTGTCCGAAGTGATTATTCCGGAGCATGCTAGATTTCCGGAGCACATTAATTCTGGAGCCATTTTTGAAGGTTCCGAAGATGGGGGAGGGGGGGGGGTTCTTCCGGATCAAAGAAATTCCGAAGCCGGAGAGGACTTTCCAAACAAGAAAAAGGGAAATTCTGAAATGAGAAAGTTTCTAACTAGGTTTGCCCTTCTAAGTTTCCTCCTTTCATCTTGAGTTGATTTTGAGTAAGGAAAAACTACATAGGGAGATTTGGGATAGATTTCACATACTTGGAGAGATTTGGGAGAGATTTGAGATACATGGAGAGATTTGCATTCTAACTTTACATGGTCCATTAGGAACCATAAAGTATACTTCTAATGTGTTAGCACAAGTCTCACAATAGTTATTGCTTTCATGAGGACGGAATTTCCTAGCTAAAATGCTAGTTGTGACAGGACTCCAACAAGTAATATTGCGGGTATGTTACCTTTTGGCCTTCTCTTTGGCTGTTATCAATATTTAATTTGCTTGGAATTTTGTATTAGTTTGGGTAAGTGTTATCTTTGGTTTAATTCTCTGTTATTGTTTGAGTTTTGTCGTCAAGAATTGTTAAATGCAATTTGCATGCCATGAATGATTAGCGGGTCAATGAGGTGGTTGTATCTTGTTGAGAGGATTTCAGTGTGTTCGGTGGTTGTTCCGGTTCTCTGTCGGGATCACTTCAGGGGTATCATTTGGAACGTCTATGGTCAAGGTTAGTGGGTTGGGTTTTCAGTAAAGTCAAGGTTTAGTGGTTTTAGCATTTGATCTGGTGGGGTTGGCAATCATCTGTGGAAGAACATTTGGGGTTGTCGGATTTGCTGAGATTTCAGGGAGTGATCTTCTGGTCTTCAAGTGTTGTGTGGTAATTAGGTTTGGCTAGTAATGGAACACTAGCATTGGTAAGCGCATGTTGTCAGTGGTTTAATCATAAGGGGGTAAGATGGATTGGGAATCCTTCAACTTTGTGTGCTAGGAGATCTTCGATGAATTCAAGTGAGGGAGATTTGTTCTGATTTCCGGAAGCCGAATCAGGCGTGAAACTTCGATGAATTTCACATTTTCGGTGGGAGTTCGGGAAATTTCCAGCAATTGGTTGCGCCTTCTTGTTGATGGATAGCAGGTATTGGTGGACCCAGTTTAGGGTTCCAAGCATGACCCGAGCCCGGTTTGGGCGCATAGTCTGGTCCGTGTTTGACGCAGGATGAGTATGGATGGATTGTTCGATGAGTGGTAAGACCATGGGCGGTGGCCATGGCTAGATAGGAGTGTTGTAAGACTGCAGGGTGGCCCGTAGCATTTACTAGGTTGGCAGTTAGTGTGGGAGTGTTGTAAGACTGCGGGTTGGCCCGTAGCATTCACCGATCCCTATGCATCGGTGCGGGTGTGGCAAATCCATGATTGGTCATGAATTTTTTCAGATGGATTGGACTAGGATGGGCAAGTTCGTAAGACTGTGGGACGGCCGCAACATGAATGGAATCAGGAAGTGGTAGGTCGTTGGAGGCCGGTTATGATATAAGACTATAGTTGGTCATGTAGCATTTACTTTTAGTATTGGAGTTGGTGGCATCAGGTTTGTCGGACTATTATGATCGGTTGGAGCCATAAGTGGTGAGATAGCCTGGGCAATTATTGCTAGTTGAGGCTTTCCTTCGGACGTAGCATGGGGCGACTGTGTGTGTCTTTTGACTCAACAACCGATCGGGGATCTGACGTTTCAGTTAGTTGGCAGGCAAGTTGGGATTTGGGATTCGTGTGTGGAGTCGCTTATTATTTGGAAAATATACTAAGCAACGTGCAGATTGGTTTGGATAATCTCAGAGTAAATGGTTTAACTATGTTGCACAACTCTCATCTGAGTCTAACCATTGTAGGGATGAGTCTTCTACTCGAAGGATTATCTGAGCCTTCTGCCAATTATTGTAACACCAGTCAAAATAGGTCAATAGACAATCACATGTGATTATGCCAATCATGTAATGTGATTTTGTTAAACTATTAATGTGATAAGAGTGCTATGTAGTTCATGATAAATTCTAATACAAATATGAACTTTCTTTATGATACAACTCAAAGTATACATCAATACGATTCCAAAAATATAGAGAACGTCTGAATCTGACTTCCCATGAAGAAGTTATGAGAAACCAAACACTATAAATCTCTATAATAAGAGGAATTTAAAATAGTCTTAGAATTATCTATTTGAGTCTAAAAGAGAGTTGTAGTACTTGTAAATACCTATGCGTGCATATAAAGAGCGTCAAAAACGGAGTTCGTATGCAAAAGTTACGACCTTCCGAAGATACAGCTGTCAGAAACCCTAATCTGACTGAACTCACGAGGTGAGCATAGATGTTCACGAGGTGAGGAGTCATTTTGCCACATCTCGGAATCTAGAAGGTGTGACGAGGCTACGAGGGGATAAGATCCAAACTCACGACGTGAGCAAGGATTGATTCACGTCGTGAGGAGTCAAAGGGACATCTTCCGAAGCTAGGGACGCAAATGGCAAGTCTACGGGATAAGCATGCATGACTCACGACGTGAGTCTTATAAAACTCACGACGTGAGAGTCCAAAATCCTTACTATAAATAGCAGGTCCGACTTCAGCTATTCCTTACACCATTTCCTTTTCTCCTCTCTCCTTTGCTGAAGCCATCTTGCATCCCAAGCCCCGACGACCTCGTACGCTGACCGTTTCTGGTTAGATTACATAAAATCACGTTACTAGGGTGAGTTTCACGGCCCACTTTCTAATATTTTCGGGGGAAAACGCATGCTAAAGATTGTATATACGTTACTATTATGTCTATATGATGGTATAATAGTATCAACGTAAATAGTTATATTAACCGGGATATAGTTGTTTAAATATAATATTTTGAATATATACAACTATTATCAACCTGTTATCAGGTTATTATACTAATGTAGATCTTGAGTTATACTTAGAATTCTATATATATGTTGTGTGCGATATAGTTCCGAAGTTATATTCGGAAGTTCTATATGTTAATTTATAAAGTATGTTGTTGTTATTGGTTCTATGTCAAGATAAAACTTGGTATGCTATATGTTGTTATTGTTAGTTTTATGTCAAGATAAAACTTGGTATGTTATATATTGTTATTGTTGGATTTATGTTAAGATAAAGCCTGGTTTTACTTCAAGTTATAGCTGTTATAATGCCTAAATGTTATGAAGTTAGGAGTAATGTTTAAAAGCATAGTCTAGTAACTTAGGGTTTTAGACATGAAAATGCTTTTGTTGTTAGAGCTATAGGAAGCCGTCGAAGTCTACATGAGTAATTGTATTCATCAACTAAGATTGGGAATCTTAGCGGAAATCCTGTGAACTGTAACCGTTAATCCTGTGTGAGCGAGGAAGTCGTGTATAATTAGTATACGGGTTGACCACCCCACTTGTGACTGTTAGCTACAGTCAACCAAAAGCGAGTGATGAACTATCCTTTTACTTGTTATTGTTCCGACGCCGATGAAGCGTACGGTGTTGTTTCTCATGGTAAATCATGAGTGTGTTGTTTCTCATGGTAAATCATGAGGGTGTTTTATCAGAGGTATTATGTCATAGCAGCGGTTACAGGCTCATGGTAGCAAATTGTTAGAAACATTATACTTTGTCGTATACAAGTATTAATGTTAAGTATAAGTTTCCCCCCTACTTATACCCTAGGTACTACTTGTATATTAAGTAGATAATTATACCTAACACACATACTCGTATAGAATTGAAAAAGATTTATACGTAGCGGTTTTACTCGTATAGAATTGAAATAAGATTTATACGTAGCAACTTTCGTTTGTATGGAATTACAAACACTTATATTCATATTATATGAGACTTATAGGTAAACTACTTATTTGGTAAGTAAAATTTTATACCTAGGATATATATACTAAACGTTGGAGAGTCAAAATGATACTTTCAAAACTATACTTTTGAATGTGGAAAATGTATTATTTTATGGAGTCAAAACATGTGGACTCACCAACTTTATGTTGATGTATTTTAAAATGCATGTGTTTTCAGGAACTTGAAAAGCTGGTATGTATTCGAACAGAAGAAGTTTTACTATTACCTTTCTGTTCATTAAGAAGTATGCCATAGTCGGATATTATGTAATAGGTTCTAGAAAAAAGTTATGTAACTTTCAATTATCAATAAAGGTATGTATTTTCTTTAGTACTGTTCAATGTATGTTATATAACTGTGATACGAAGAATGACGTTACACCACCCGGTGTTTCCGCCGATGGCTGGGGGTGTGACAAAATTGGTATCAGAGCTATTAACTATAGTGAACTAGTACTTTCTTAGGAAAGCACGTCTATAGTTTAGGGCTTACTCTATTAGGTTTAGGTATATCCCTTAGCCTACAAATAAAAAGTATTATTAATTATTCTACTGAAGGACTACTTATGGGAGCGGTGACAAGGATAGACATGTCGATTTGGGTTGCTGGATTTCAGAACGGCTATATGCTAAAATGATCTTGCCCTTTCGACTGTCCTGACTGGCCGGAGCCTTATCAGATAGACCTGAAGTAACAAACAATAGTTAAAGCGTGAATACAATAAATAAGAATATAGAGTCATATATAAAGACTCAGACCCGCGATGAGAATACACCTTAATACCCGGAATGTTTTTGATCTCAAGGATTTAGATCAAATATTCCAACTAAAGTTTATATGTGCGTATATCCTATCACACTTAGGTGTAGGTGCGCAACTACATTTTATTATGATCAGATCATATGAACTATTTAATTTGGGAGTAATATTTGATAGACTAAACTCTTGGTGATCCAAAATGTATAGGAATTCGACATGGCACATTCACGAGAATGGATAATCATCGAGGATACGGATGAAGAAGAGGAAGTTTGATTCCCTATGATGGTAGGCGATCCTTACTACCCTATAAATCCAACCACCTTTCATCCAATACCTTGTGACGATGGAGCACCTTTACCCTCCAACGAATGGGAAGAGAGTGAACCAATGGAAGAGAGCAAACCAATGGAGAAGACAGAATCGGTTGCATCATCTTTACGACCACTGAACACTCTTTACCGTCAAGTTCCAGGAAGAACAAAAAAGGAAAAGACGGCACGTAAATCCATACCAATATGGAAAAGGATTAAGAAGAATCAGAAGGCGACATCTTCAGGATGTCATAGAGTTCAAGATGAACCTGCACGGATCACACAAACCGTTGATAGGTGGGTGGCGGAAGAAAGAGCTGCTAAGATGTATGAGACTGATCAATCATCTCGACCACATCTCCCACATTCTTCCAAAGTTAACACTTTATCTCAATTGTTCGAGAAAAGTGTAAAAATTGAAGATAAGATGGAAATTCTCGAAGGAAGGGCTACTCATCTCTCCAGAAGAGTACGAAGGCTAGAAGGACAAAGGACGCGAGATCAGGAATCGGTGATGGATGTCCATCATCGTATAAATTTCGCTTATAACGACATGATTACTCACGATGCAAGGATTGTAGAGTTAGAGCTCTACAATCAAACCTCAAGAAATGAAGAACGCACGGGAAGTCTTGAGGAGAGAACTCAAGCACTTGAGGAGCAAGTGGTTAATGTCACTGACGTGCTAGGTCATCACTTAGGTTTCTGGTAGATAAGCTAAAACTAGTGGTTATGTAAATAGAGAAATCAGACTAGTTAAGATGAGAAGAGTAAAGTTTATAGCAAGGATGTCGAAAACCTTGCAAATTTTGCAATGTTTATAGAAACGTTTCTCTTATAAGCCTAAATAAACTGATGTAACCGCTGGTAATAATATGAAGCATATATTACAATAATCATTGTGTTATCCATTATGTTTTACACTTTGAAGAATAATTGAAGTATTTAGTACTCGTGTAGTAAATGACTAATTCTTCATGAAACTCATAAAATTCTTATTAGTTATAATAGGAACTAAAACAAAATGCCTAAAAGGAGTAATGCTCGGCTAAACCCTAGCCAACTATCAACACCACAACAACAACAACCAGAACCAAACCCCCAATAAGTACAACACAACTGGAAGAAATCATAGCTCAAAGAATTGCTGCGGCTCTATCTAATGTCATAAGAGATGGAGTTAGAAATGAAAGCCATGTAGGGACCGCTAGATCATGTACCTACAAAGATTTTATGAATTGCAGGCCAAAAGGCTTTCATGGAAATGAAGAGGTGGTTAATTTTACTTGGTGGATAGAAAAGACAGAGTCCGTCTTTCAAATAAGCTTCTGTCCAGATGATTGTAAAGTACGATTTGCAGCATGTACTTTCGTTGTTGCAGCACTCACATGGTGGAACAGCCATGTGAATACAATGGGAATTGATACTGCAAATTCCATGAAATGGGAGGAGCTCAAAATGATGCTAGTAGAGGAGTATTGTCCTAGGGAGGAGATACATAAGCTGGAACAAGAATTATGGACCCTAACCATGAAGGGTTCAGAGATAAAACCTTATACCGCTAGATTTAATGATCTTGTCGTAATGTGTCCAACACTTGTAACCCCTAAATATAAGAAAATTGAGCGATATATCTGGGGTTTAGAATCACAAATCAAAGGCATGGTGATCGCATCAAAGCCTACGACCTATGATAGCACCAAGATAATAGCTCATCAGCTAACCCTCACAGAGATCCAAGGAACATAAGTAGTCTCAAAGACCGAGTCTCCCAAATCTGGAACAAACAAGCGCAAGTTTAATAGGAAGAATCCCAAACAATCATCTGAGAAAAGACAAGAAGTGGCAACCAATTATGCAGCCACGACAGCAGTACCTACGCAACTAAAGTCTTCATGGTGCAATCAGTGCAACCATCATCATCCAGGTGACTGTTTTGTCTGCACGAAGTGCAAGAAGATGGGACATACTGCTAGTCACTATAGGAGCACAACACCTGCAACAGTCAATCAACAAACAAATACTGGAACATGCCGTGGTGAAGGAAGAAAGTGCTATGAGTGTGGGGAGGTTGGACACATCAAGAAAGAATGTCCAAAGGTAAGGAGTCAAGAAGACATAGGACGTGGCAGGGCGTTTGTGATCGGAAGCAGAGAGGCTATCCAGGTCCCTTCGGTCGTATATGGTACGTTTCTCATAGATAATTTATATGCTACCATACTCTTCGACTCTGGAGCAGATAGAAGTTTTATAACTCCGACATTTAGAAAATTGTTAAGTCATGAGTCTAGTAAATTAAAAGAAATCTATGAAGTAGAAATCGCTAATGGTGAAACCGAGAGAGCACATGAAATCCTAGAAAATGGTCTGTTAACTCTTAATAACTACCTTTTTCACATCAACCTCATGACAATGCGTATCGGTAGTTTTGATTGTTGGGTTTTGAGCATTCTAACACTCCTATGGTGTACATGTAACCCTATAAACCTTGGATCTATGTTTTCTCTATTATACATGCAAATATTAACTATTCCAAGATTTCATCCTAACTAGCATATTATGAAGCACCTACACTACAAAGTTCTAGTTAGATGACATACCTTTTGATGTAGCTTGATGTCTTCAAGCTTTAAGAGCTTAGCCCCAATAGTATGGAAGCCTCAAATGGAATCACAAATCACCAAAACACCTTGGAAGAACTTGAGAGAATATGTATGCACACTAAAATCGGCCCACTCTTATTTTCACACACTTGTTCCAATTTTGTGAGCCAAGGACCCCTTTATATATTATAGAGGATTAGGGTTACATCCATGTAAACCCTAATACCCATGACCTTTCATTTACATAGGATCCATGGGTTAAAAGCTCCATGGACCATCCATGAAAGCTTAGCCCAACCTAAATGAACTTGGCCCATTCCATATATATAAGAGTCCATATTTAATTAGTTCTTTTTGATCACTTAATTAATTCTAAATTAATTCTTGATCAATACTAATTAAATAATATGATTCCATATTAATATATTAGAACTTATATTATATTAATATAAATCATAAATATACTATTCTCAAAAGACTATCCATATAAATTATGCCGGTGAAGTGCAACCCAAATGGACCATGCCGGGTCGGGTCAAGTACATACCAAATATAGTTATGGACTTAGACATTAATCCAACAGTCTCCCACTTGGATAAGTCTAAAACTATTATTGAGTATGACTTCAAAACCTAACTGGCAATCGTAGCTCTTAAAGCCGCTGTCGAACTCTGACCTTGTCAATGGCTTGTCCATTAGATAAGGGATCATATATTCCTCCATTCTAGATATCATATGGACTGAGACATGTATTATAATCATTCTCTCTGTCCATTTGTTGTTTCCCGATTTTCGATTTATAATGACTGACTGATTGAACAAATCAAATCAGTCCTGGCTTGGCCAAGCACTCACATGTGTCATCGCTAAATCATCAAGGGGCCCACAGATATCGCTTTTATCCCGAAGGTAAAAGGAATGTATAAACTTCGACTCATATGGCTTGTTCTACTACTTGTTGAATCATACACAAAGGCACGTTTTATAACATCGAGTTACCAAATGCGTTTTCGTGCAATCAATGTATAACCAACTCATAGTAACAACTCATATCTCTAGGTTTGAAGAATATAAGATATTATCGTCTCATGATCACTCGTGATAAAATCCAGGAAGTGATTCAAATGAGCGCGGGTTGAATCCAATACTCAGAACTTATGAGCACTCATGATTGTTGTAGCACCACTTTTTCCACCAACTTGGACCTCCACAAACCAACCCATGACAGTCTTGATTCATATCTACTTCCAACATATGACCGACTGTGGATGGTTTGAATAACTTAATCATTCAGGAAGAGCGACTTAGTTATTCTAGAAGTCAAAACATGAAAAGTGAAACACAAGAATAAATGAATCAAATATGGTATCAAACCCTATGAATATAAATAAACACTTTTATTTATCACCATATTGATTACTCATTATTCATTGTTTCGGTTTTATCAACTTTATACTTGAATTAAAAACACTAGTTGTCCCATGCTCCAAGCATGTACACTATGTTTTTCTTAAACAATAGCTTTGCCATACACCAAGTATGCACTCTATGTTTGTCTATGATCCTTACTTTGTGAAATAAACCAATTGAACATAATTTCAATGATTCTAATTTCACACTCCCAAATCCTTATCGAAAAATGTGAGAATTTCAAATTCCTATCATTTATCGAAATCTGTTTAGATTTTAAACTTATATGCACTGAACCTCCTGTAATGAATATGTACAAAGTCACAAAGACTTGTCAACAGTCATTATAAGGTATTCCAATGGAGATCAACTCCATGGAAACTAAGTCTCATATTCAAAGTACATTGCTTTGGACATGCTTCTTGCATTAAGTTTTCTAATCTTACACAGATAACTTCCACCTATGGAGACAACTCCATATTCTCATTTTGATTATCGCTTCTGAATAAGAGATGCCTCTTTTCAGAATATGTCAATATGGTCCTTCCAAAATTAGCACTATACTTCCAACTGTCCCTGAGCAACCAATCTTTGGTAAACCTCAGATTGTCCTCGACAATTGCTTAATCATTTTAGTCATATCCAATTCTAGACCTTTTCCCTTCTTAATGCCTCTGGGCATTTGGAAAAATTTAGAAATGACAAATATTATAGCACATGCAATCGATCCTGTACCCAAAGCAAATGGTACACGATTCATGATGTCTCACATAAGGACATGATTCTAGACCAGTCTTTTGCTACAATATTTTTATTTGCCATGTTTTCAAAATTTGACTATGAAGAGGGATGCCGTAATCATAATCGAATTTTGAGAACACAATATATAGAATTTCCTTAAGTTGAACCAATCCAACATGAAATTCATATATATATTCTTGACTAAAGATGATTAATGTCTCAATCTAAGCCTTTAGAACTGAAATGAAGTATATCACCCTTTGCCTACCTTGTTAAGTCCTTAAGTTGAACCAATCCAACATGAAATTCATATATATATTCTTGACTAAAGATGATTAAGGTCTCAATCTAAGCCTTTAGAACTTAAATGAAGTATATCCTCTCCCTTAATTATAGCAAAACAACTTTTTCAATCCCCGCAGCCTCACGAATTGAAACTTTTGTTTTCTATAAATAAAATTGCTAACTTGCAACACTAACAATAATTATCATGCTCCCACTAACATGATGATTATTAGCATAACACTTATGCTCCCACTAGCTTTGACATGTACTCATAAATCAGCTGGACTTCTAGAAATCAATACTTTATTGACTTTCTTACCAAAGTTCAGATTTCTGATACGAGATGCTTTGATAAAACTTTATCAAAATCATACACCTTTCCTTAGATAGCATGCATGTGTGTCTAAACAATTTCAGAACTATGAAAAGGGATGCCGTAATCATAGTCTCAATTATTTAGACCTTTTGCCATCTGCTTCAAATCTACTTGGTGGAAGTGTTTCCTCACCATCATTTTCATGAATCGGAGAGAAACCTTATGACCCTTAGATTTTATGGTGTATGTGTTCTTATCCATGTGAATCGTCAAAACCATAGTCACAAGACAAGGATAATGACAAATCCAAACTCATATGGACTGAACTTATGCAATCTTAACTTCTTGCCACCTGGCAGTACAGGGCCTGCCATTGCTTCCAAGTTGTTATGCAACCAATTGAGAACTTTCAGAACTCCTATGCACAGCCAACTTTAGCTGGAATGGGCACAGAATATGTCAACAAGATAGGTTATAAACCTCAAGTCGTGTGCTAGTGAAGAACCTCAGGTTTTATTCTTGATTAGTTCTTGAAATTCTTTTTAGGATCTTTAAGACTCCCACTATCCTCTTGACATATAAGACTATCTTGCCAAATATTCAAGAGATAGTGCAGACTCTTTATCAAGACAAACACTTCACACAATTGGCCTTAGTTGGTCTTTGTTTTATCCAAAACATCACAACTTACCAATTTCAAATGTACAAGAGTAGGACACTTTTACTCTTACATTTGACAAGTGTTTTAAACCTTTCTTTAAGATATGTCACTCAAGTTACAATCTTGGAGTATGACTCTAAGAATTGTTTTGGAACGAAGTATGACTCATCTTCCTGATCTAACCATTTCAACAATTCATGACTCCTCTTCTTAGTCATAAGAATGCACTAAGATGACCTTTAGAGGACTAATTGTGATATGATTTCTAAATCATTAAGATGATCACAAACATGATACTAAAGTACTCTCCCATCTTTTCAGATTTGAGAAACTTTTATCTTTCTGCCTAATTTGATTCTTCCCATTCGTTCTGCCATACATTGAGACTTTTCCAATGTTTCAGAATTATACTTAAACTTGTAAGTATAACCATATTTACTAAACTTTAGTAAATCAAATAGTCTTAACGAGCTTTGTGGTGGACATGACCAGTGCACAAGAATGTGTACTCGATCCCTTTATGTTGCGTTATGAGCATTCTAACACTCCTAAGTGTACATGCAACCCTAAATACATTGGATCTATGTTTTCTCTATTATACATACAATTATGAACATCCAAGGTATTATCCTAATCTAGCATACAAAATAATAAATATAACAAGATAGAATACATACCTTTGTTTGATGTAGCTTGTCTCCATGAAGCTTGAGTGCCTAGTGCCCCAAGTGTGACACCTCAAATGGTTCACACAACACCAAATGCACATGGAATGACTTGAGAGAAATGGAACACTCCTTGAAATCGTCTAGCCCTCATATTCACACATTAGTGCACGATTTCTTGAGCCATGGGATTCTTTTATATGGTGGCTATTAGGGTTACACCATGTAACTCATAACTTTACCCATTCCTTATGCTCCATGTATTTTAACCTCCATGGAGTATCCATGGGTCACCCCATGGACTTAGTCCAACATAAGGAATCTTGGATCACAAGCCCACATATATAAGAATGAATGATTTACACAATCAACCCATATATTTAATTAGTCTCCTTTTGATTACTTAATTAATTCCAAATTAATTCTTGATCAATACTAATTAAATAACCTTATTAATATATTAGAACTTATAATATATTAACCAACCTTAAGTGTTATTTATCTCATTATAGTCTATCCAAATGCATGATGCCATGCAACCCAAATGGACCATGCCGGGTCGGGTCAAGTCTTACCAATTATAGTTATGGACTTAGACATTAATCCAACAGTCTCCCACTTGGATAAGTCTAAAACTATTATTGCGTATGACTTCAGGAACCGATCAGCAATCGTAGCTCTCAAAAGCTTCTGTCGAACTATGACCTTGTCGACGAACTCTGACCTTTGTCAATGACTTGTCCATTAGATAAGGGATCATATATTCCTACATTCTAGATATCATATGGACTGAGACATGGATTATCAATCATTCTCTCTGTCCATTTGTTGTTTCCCGATTTCCGATTCATGATGACTGACTGATTGAACAAATCAAATCATCCCTGGCTTGGCCAAGCACTCACATGTATCATCTTTAAATCATCGAGGGGCCCACCGATATCGCTTTTATCCCGAAGGTAAAAGGAATGGATAAACTTCGACTCATATGGCTTGTTCTACTACTTGTTGAATCATACACAAAGGCACGTTTTATAACATCGAGTTACCAATGCGTTTTCGTGCAATCAATGTATAACCAACTCATAGTAACAACTCATATCTCTAGGTTTGAAGAATATAATATATTATCGTCTCATGATCACTCGTGATAAAATCCATGAAGTGATTCAAATGAGCGCGGGTTGAATCCAATACTTAGAACTTATGAGCACTCATGAGTGTTGTAGCACCACTTTGTCCACCAACTTGGACCTCTACAAACCAACCCATGACAGTCTTGATTCATATTTACTTCCAACATATGACCGATTGTGGATGGTTTGAATAACTTAATCATTCAGGAAGAGCGACTTAGTTATTCTGGAAGTCAAAACATGCAAAGTGAAACACAAGAATAAATGAATCAAATATGGTATCAAACCCTATGAATATAAATAAACACTTTTATTTATCACCATATTGATTACTCATTATTCATTGTTTTGGTTTTATCAACTTTATACTTGAATTTAAAACAATAGTTGTCCCATGCTCCAAGCATGTACACTATGTTTTCTAAACACTAGTCATGCCATACACAAAGTATGCATACTATGTTTGTCTATGACCTTTACTTTGTAAAATAGATCAATTGAACATCACTCCAATGATCCTCTTTTCACAGTCCCAAATCCTTACTGCAAATGCAAGAATTCAAAATTCATGCCATTTACTGAAATCTGTTAGATTCTAAACTTATATGCATTGATCCTCTTAATGATTATGCACGAAGTCAGAAAGACTTGACAACAATCATTACAGAGCATTCCAAAGGAGATCAGCTCCTTGGAAACATCCTTCTTTCATTAAGTTTCCTAATCTTACACAGATTGAATAATTTCTAACTTTGAAACATTTCCATATTCCATTTTGACTATCACTTCTGAACAAGAGTTTCCTCCTTACAGATTATGTCAATATGGTCCTTCCAGAATTAACATTATACTTCCAACTGTCCTTGAGCAACCAATCTTTGGTAAACCTTAGATTGTCCTCGACAATTGCTTAATCATTTTAGTCATATCCAATTCTAGACCTTTTCCCTTCATAATGCCCCAGGCATTTGGAAAATTTTAGAAAGGATGAATATAGCACATGTAATCGATCCTATATCCGAAGCATATGGGACACGATTCATGATGTCTCACATAAAGACTAAACCAGTCTTTTGCTATAATATTTCCATTTCAATTTGCCAAGTTCTCAAAATTCAGATTATGAAAAGGGATGCCGTAATCATAATCGAATTTTAGAACGCAAATAATGGACCCATATATAGAATTTCCTTATGTTGAGCCATTCCAACATGAAATTCATATATATATCCTTGATTAAATACGATTAAAATCTCAATCTAAGCTTTTAGAACTGAAATGAAGTATAATTTCCTCTCCCTTAATTATAGCAAAATAACTTTTTCAACCCCTGCAACCTCACGAATTGAAACTTTTGTTTTCTATAATTAACATTGCTAACTTGCAACCTTTGTCATAATTATCATGCTCCCACTAACATGATGATTATTAGCATAACACTTATGCTCCCACTAGCTTTGACATGTACTCAGAAATCAGCTGACTTTCTTACCAAAGTTCAGATTTCTGATACTAGATTGTTTTGATAAAACTTTATCAAAATCATACACCTCTCTTAGATAGCTCACATGTGTGTCTAAACAATTTTAGAACTATGAAAAGGGATGCCGTAATCATAGTCTCAATTGTTTAGACCTTTTGCCATCTGCTTCAAATCTACTTGGTGGAAGTGTTTCCTCACCATCATTTTCATGAATCGGAGAGAAACCTTATGACCCTTAGATTTTATGGTGTATGTGTTCTTATCCATGTGAATCGTCAAAACCATAGTCACAAGACAAAGATAATGACAAATCCAAACTCATATGGACTAAACTTATGCAATCTTATTCGTTCAGATTTGAGAATCTTTTATCTTTCTGCCATACTTTGATTCTTCTTATTCGTTCTGTCTCACATTGAAACTTCTCCAATGCTACAGACTTATACTTAAACTTATAAGTATAACCATATTTACTGAACTTAAGTAAATCATGATGAATAGTCTTCTTGATCTTTTGTGGTGGACTTGACCAGTGCACAAGAATGTGTACTCGATCCCTTAGTCCTTTCCTTATTCACATAAGGAATTAGTCTTAATTTTCCAAGCTGAAAGTTCTCATTCATCATACTATACAACTTGCATGATTCCAAGTTTTGGTCCAATTGAACCTTGGGTGATGAGAATCTTTCCTTATTTGGTAATATTAGACACTACCACAACCGAAAGAATCAAATCCATTTTTCCAATATTGCTATCAATGGAATCTTATAAGCAACAACTTTTCACAAATGCCATTGTAAGGATAATTAAAATAAATAAAATCAAAACCTTTTTCTTTTATTTTAAAACTTTGCGGAAAAACTTATGCTTACAATCCATATGAAAACCTTGTTGTTATCTATTCCTAAGCAATATAAATATCATAACTCTTAAGTAATAGCCCAAAATTCTGATCACCGAACCATGCGATTGAAATCCATCTTCGCGATCAGAATCAGCATGTACTTAATAGAGTTAGACAATGGACTTTACCTGAAGTAGAGCCAAACTTATTGACTTTAACATCCTTAGGTAAATTTGGCAGCTTCGTAACCAATGCCCCTTCCTTTGGCAATAGTCACCTATGGACCCTTGATAATGGAACTATCTCAGACTTCGCCTCTCTCTTTACCATTGGGTCAACCGAGTTGACTATGGCCGATCCCTTTCCATTGGGAAGAGAGAGCTTTACTGGATATCCAATGTCATCATTGTCAATGTCCATAGCGTTTTAGGAAGTTGATCTTAGCAAATAGATAAGATCATTAAGGGTCTTGTCTTAGTCTGTTTCATAGGATTCCCAAAAGAACTCACTATGTGACTTAGAAAGTAGTTGAGCCACCAACTTTCTCAAGACTTTGACACCCAACTCTCCCGGCTTGTCAATATGTGACTACATCTCCAAGATGTGATCACACCTAGACCTTGCCTTGCCAATAGGGCTTGAGTGACCTTAAACTTTTTAGGAACTTGTGGGTTAGGGAGAATAATTGGAGGAGGTGAAAGAAGTATGATATCCATGGGACATCATCTTCATTTAGGAAAGCTTGTTTCAAGAGATTTGGGAAGATCATAAATGTCTAGACCAGACATCTTTTTGGGAGATATTCAAGATAGTTGATTTAAAGTCCTTAATATGACACCCAATATGAAATATTAAGGCTAGGACCTAACAAACTGTTTTATAACTTAGAAGAGGGATGCTGTAATCCAAGCTATAAAATATTTGAAGGTAGGTGAATGACGATTCACCAATTTCCACCATGAAAAACGAAATAATTTATTAGGTTTTAATTAGATTTGAAAGTCCTAGATCTTTGAGATTCATTGAACTGTTCAAAGGCATGTTTCAATCTCGAGTGTGCCCTTCAGGTTTTGTGACTGGGATGCCGAGGATCACAAAACAAGGTGTGAATAACCATGCAAATATACTTGGTACCCTTAATATTTACCCCTTAATCAGTGTGCCGGTTAACCACACACGCTCCACCGATACTATGATAAATATTAAGTTACCCTTTGCCTACCTTGTTAAGTCCAGGTTAGTGTGCCGGTTAACCACACACGCTCCACTAACGACTTAAGCAAAGTGCAAAGTGTAATTTCATGGGTTAGCACCAAATTCACATTTTCCTAAGTAATTAAGATTGGGTATTAATAAGAGTTTAGTTACTTAGTATTTATCATTAATACTTTTAATGAAAGGAGAATTATAGTCCTTGTCCTACCCGTTCGGCTAACGACCCTCCACCAGTCAAGGAAGCGGTGGGTGAGACTGGACACCCATTAAACTGCCATTTTATAGGCAGTAACCTTATACCCCCCTTATAGACCGACTTCGTGAATGAGGCCTACCAACGGTAAGACTGACTTTACTCTTATACATATATATATAAATATTATTAACTTATAATATTATAAAGTATAAGGGTTGAATTTTAACTTTTAAAATTCTAAGGGCTAACGTGGAATTAAAGTATTCATAAGTGAAAACTTTTCAAATTCCAAAACTTGAGGGCAAGTTTTGAAACTATTCAAAACTAATTAATTCCATAACTTATGAGTTTAAAGTAGTTTTAATTAAAAAAAAAAAAAACTCTTCAAGTTCCATAACTTGAGGACAAGTTATGGAAGACTTTAAACTAATTAATAAAAAAAATAACTTTTTTTATCGTAACTTATGGAACTAATTAAGGTTACACTTTTTTGTTTTAATTTAATGAAGAGACTCTTGAACCTCCACAACTTGAGGAGAAGTTATGGAATCATAAAACCATTTAATTAGAACTAGACTCTTCATTTTGTAACCTTTGCCAACTTTTATGAGTTTTATGATTCTTAAATGTGACTTTTCATATAACTTGAGGACAAGTTACAAAAACACACTTTGAAATCAACTCTTAGATTAAAATGGATTGAAAACAACTATTTCACACAACTTTTCTATTAATCTAAGAACCTCATAAGAACAAGATAATTCAAATCATCAATCTTCAAGAAATTAGCATGAACATACAAACTAATACAAATCTTGAAATTATGACAATTATCTTAGAAATTGGATTAGCATGAACATTAACACATCAAAAACAAGTTTATAAGTCCAAAAACATCTTAGGGTAATGTTCCTAGTCCAATTCCAGCCAAAACAATCAAATATATGCATCCAAATCAATTTTTCAGCTACTTTTGCAAGTAAAACACCTGGCTCTGATACCACTGTTGGGTTATGAGCATTCTAACACTCCTAAGTGTACATGCAACCCTAAATACCTTAGATCTATGTTTTCTCTATTATACATACAATTATGAACATCCAAGGTATTATCCTAATCTAGCATACAAAATAATAAATATAACAAGATAGAATACATACATCTTTGATGTAGAATGTCTTCATGAAGCTTGAGTGCCTAGTGCCCCAAGTGTGAAACCTCAAATGGTTCACACAACACCAAATACACTTGGAATAACTTGAGAGAAACTTGAACACTCCTTGAAATCGTCTAGCCCTCACACACACACATTAGTGCACGATTTCTTGAGCCATATGATTCTTTTATATGGTGGCTATTAGGGTTACACCATGTAACTCATAACTTTACCCATTCCTTATGCTCCATGGATTTTAACCTCCATGGAGTATCCATGGGTCACCCCATGGACTTAGTCCAACATAAGGAATCTTGGATCACAAGCCCACATATATAAGAATGAAACACAATCAACCCATATATTTAATTAGTCTCCTTTTGATCACTTAATTAATTCCAAATTAATTCTTGATCAATACTAATTAAATAACCTTATTAATATATTAGAACTTATAATATATTAACCAACCTTAAGTGTTATTTCTCTCATTATAGTCTATCCAAATGCATGATGCCATGCAACCCAAATGGACCATGCCAGGTCGGGTCAAGTCTTACCAATTATAGTTATGGACTTAGACATTAATCCAACACTTTAGTCCTTCACTTGACTCACACATCCATGTGAACAAGTAATTAGTCTTGATTTTCCAATTCTTGAAAGTTCTCATTCATCATACTATTCAACTTGCATGATTCCAAGTTTCGGTCCAATTGAAACTTGGGCGATGAGGAACTTTCCTGATTTGGTAAATTTAGACACTACCACAAATGAAAGAATCAAATCCATTTTCCAATATTGTTGTTAGTGGAATCATATAAGCAACAAGTTTCCACAAATGCCATTGTAAGGATACTTCAAATAAATAAAATTAAACAATTTTCTTTTATTTTAAAACTTTGCGGAAAAACTTATCCTTACAATCCACATGGAAAATTGTTGTTATCTATTCCTTAGCAATATATCATAACTTCTTAAGCAACTGCTCAAAATTCTGATGCGATCGAAATCCACCTTCGCGATCAGAATCAGCATATACTTCCTTTAAGATTTCTCTCTATTCTTTAATTCTTAAAACATCAACATGTGACCCAGTCACATCATGTAATGAGGATCTCAGAATAGAACTTAACAGAGTTAGATAATGGGCTCTACCTGATGTAGAGTCAAACTTATTGACTTTAACATCCTTAGGACAATCTCAGACTTAGCCTTTCTCTTTACCATTTGGTCAACCAGGTTGACTATGGCCAATCCCTTTCCATTGGGAAGAGAATGCTTTTTCTGGATTTCAAGTGTCACCATTGTCACTGTCCATAAAGTTTTTGGGAAGTTGATCTTCTAATCAAATTTACTTTACTGTCGTTCCAAATCATTGCTGATTCAGCAGCACCAAGCAAATAGATATGATCATTAAGGTTCATGTCATAGTCTGTTTCATAGTAGTCCCAAAGGAACTCACTATTTGACTTAGAAAGTGATTGAACATCCAACTTTCTCAAGACTTTGACACCCAACTCTCCCGGCTTGTCAATATGTGACTTCATCTCTAAGATGTGATCACACATAGACCTTGCTTGCCATTAGGGCTTGAGTGACCTTGAACTTGAGGGTTAGGGCGAATAATTGGAGGAGGTGGAGGAAGAGAAGTATGACTTCCAAGAGCCAAACTCGGGAAGTCATATTCATTAGGAAAGCTTGGTTTGGGAAGATCATTGTTGTCTAAACCAGACATCAACAATGGGAGAAATTCACGTAAAGTTGATTTAAGTCCTTAATATAACACCCAATATGATATATTAAGACTAGGACCCAACAAACTATTTTATAACTTGGAAGAGGGATGTCGTAATCCAAGCTATAAAATATTTGAAGGTAGGGGAATGACGATTCACCAATTTCCACCAAGATAAACGAAATGTATTATTAGGTTTTAATTGGTTTTGAAACTCCTAGATTCTTTTGAGATTCATTGAACTTTTCAATGGCATGTTTCAATCTCGAGTGTGCCCTTCAGGTTTTGTGACTGGGATGCCGAGGATCACAAAACAAGGTGTGAAGTAACCATGCAAATAAACTTGGTACCCTTAATATTTACCCCTCAATCGATGTGCCGGTTAACCACACACGCTCCAACGATACTATGATAAAAATTAAGTTACCCTTTGCCTACCTTGTTAAGTCCAGGTTAGTGTGCCGGTTAACCACACACGCTCCACTAACAGCTTAAACAAAGTGCACAGTGTAATTTCATGGATTAGCACCTTATTCACATTTTCCTAAGTAACTAAGATTGAGAATTTATAAGTGTTTAGTTACTTAGTATTTATCATTATACTTATAATGAAGGGAGAATTATAGTCCTTGTTCTACCTGTTCGGCTAACGACCCTCCACCAGTCAAGGAAGCAGTGGGTGAGAGTGGACACCCATTAAACTGCCATTTTATAGGCAGTAAACTTATACCCCCCCCCCCCTTATAGACCGGTTCGTGAATGAGGCCTACTAATGGTAAGACGACTTGCTCTTATACATATAATATATTAAACTTTTAATATTATAATAGTATAAGGGTGTATTTTAGACATTTAAAATACTTGGTGGTTTAATCTATTAATTAAACTATACTCTTAATTTAATTAAATTTAAACCATGTCATTATGGAATTATTAATTCTCTTTTAATTAAACACTTTAATTATCTATTAATAAAGTCCATAAGAGTTAATTGAATTATTCAATAAAAACATCATAATTCCAATTATTAAATTCAAAATTAAAACCATTTAATTAATTGTTTAAGTTATGAAGCCAAGAGTTTTAGAATTCAATTCTTTTTTTTTATCATAAAAAACTTTTTCCAAATTCCAAAACTTATGGGCAAGTTTTGTAACTCTTGAAAACTTTTGGATTCCATAACTTATGGAGTTAAATACTTGTTTTATGATGAAACTTTTCATGTTCCATAACTTAAGAACAAGTTATGGAATTCTTTAAAACATTAAGACCAAGTTTTGTAACTCCATAAAAACTTTGAATCAATTTTTTTAAAAATCTTTTCATATCCATAACTTATGGAGGTTTCAAAAAACTCTTTAGATCAAACTTTTAAAACTAATAAAATAATCATATCATTTTATCTTTTACTAAATTTGACCTAATTCAACTCATATAGCAAATGATTCAAATTTTACAAATAATTAGTTATTCACAAAAACAAGTAATTATCTTAAAATTTGACAAACGTCATGTTTTTTTTCCTTTTTTTTTCAACTTGAAAATAAAACATTTGCATCAATATAACAGAAAACAACCCATGGCTCTGATACGACTTTTGGGTTTTGAGCATTCTAACACTCCTATGGTGTACATGCAACCCTATAAACCTTGGATCTATGTTTTCTCTATTATACATGCAAATATTAACTATTCCAAGGTTTCATCCTAACTAGCATATTATGAAGCACCTATACTACAAAGTTCTAGTCAGATGACATACCTTTTGATTTAGCTTGATGTCTTCAAGCTTTAAGAGCTTAGCCCCAATAGTGTGGAAGCCTCAAATGGAATCACAAATCACCAAAACACCTTGGAAGAACTTGAGAGAATATGTATGCACACTAAAATCGGCCCACTCTTATTTTCACACACTTGTTCCAATTTTGTGAGCCAAGGACCCCTTTATATATTATGGAGGATTAGAGTTACATCCATGTAAACCCTAATACCCATGACCTTTCATTTACATATGATCCATGTGTTGGATATAGTGTCTAAGTCCATAACTTTATTTGGTATGTACTTGACCCTACCCGGCATGGTCAATTTGGGTTGCATGACATTGCAATACTTGGATAGACTAGATGAGAGAATAAGGCACTTATGATTATTAATATATTATGAGTTCTAATATATTAATAATAGTATTATTTCATTAGTATTGATCAAGTATTAATCTAGTATTAATTTGGTGATCAAAGTGAGACTAATTAAATATATAGGGTTGATTATGACAATCATCAATTCTCTTATGGTGGATTAATGATCCATGGTTTATGGGTTTGGTTATAACCATATGGAGCTCCATGGATAGTCCATGGGAGTTACAAACCCATGGGTCATGAGAAATCAAGAGACATGACAATTAAGGGCATTCATGTGTAAACCCTAATTGTGACAACACTATAAAAGGAACCTTATGGCTAGCAAAATCGTGACCTAGTGTTACTAGAGAGGGCATAACCGATTTTGAGTGCTAGAAGTATTCTCTCAAGTTATTCCAAGTCTTGTGGTGTTGTGTGAAGCATTTGAGGCACAACATTTGGGTTGCTAGGCTCACAAAGTCTTGAAGGAATCCAAGCAACAACAAGGTATGTATTTCTACTAGTTTTATGTTCTATGTAATCCCCATGCCATGCTAGTTAGGAAATAACCTTGAAAAGAAATTTGCATGTATATAGAGAAAACATAGATTCAAGGTTATTAGGGTTGCATGTACACTTAGGAAGTGTTAGAATGCTCAAAATCCCATCAGTGGTATCAGAGCCTAGGATTGTTTTCTGTATACTTGTTGCAAAACTGCTTAAAAATCGAAAATTCTGCACTCTGACGACTGGACTCGCCGAGTCCATGGGGAGGACTCGCCGAGTCCATGAACAAATTCATCCTACTCGACGAGTAGAATAATGCACTCGGCGAGTAGGAGCGTGCTGGGCAGTTTTTTCGAGTTTTGTTGCTGGAAATGGATTAAGATCATTATCCCAATCTGTTTTGGACTTGTAAAATCTGTTTTTCAAAATGATAATGATTATGTTAACCCATTTTACATGACTTTTATCAATTTTCAAGTATTGTATATGTTTATATGATTTTCTTGAAATTGCTTGACATGAATTTGTGTTCATATGAGTTTAGAAGATCATAGGAATTATGTGTAACCTCCATATGTGTTTAATTCATGATCTTAATGGCTATGATGGTGTCCATAACTTGTCCTCAAGTTATGGATAACCAAAAGTCACTTCTTTTAATTATAATTAAAGAACTAAAGAGGTTTCATAAAATGAAGAGTCTTCATTTTTATGAACCATTAAAACTCATAAGTTACAAATTGAAGAGACTTGGAATAGTTTCAAATCTTGCCCTCAAGTTTTGGAATTTGAAAAGTCTTACACTTTAATACTTTAATTCCAAATTAAACCTTAGATTTTTAAAAAGTTTAAAAATCAACACTTATACTATTATTATAATTTTATTATATAGATATGTATAAGAATATGTCATTCTTACCGTTAGTAGGCCTCATTCACGAAGCCGGTCTATAAGGGGGGTATAAGGTTGTTGCCTATAAAATGGTGACTTAATGGGTGTCCACTCTCACCCACCGCTTCCTTGATCGGTGGAGGGTCGGTAGCCGAACGGGTAGGATACGACTTTAAATACTCGTTAAAAGTATAATGAATTATAAAGTAACTATACATTATAAATTCCCAATCTTAGTTACTTTAGGAAAATATGAAATTGGTGCTAGCCCATAAAATTACACTTTGTACCTTACCAAGTCGTTAGTGGAGCGTGTGTGGTTAACCGGCACACTAACATGGACTAGTAAGAGTGGCAAAGGGTAACTTAACTTTATTATAGATCGGTGGAGCGTGTGTGGTTAACCGACACATCGATTAGGTAATATTGTTGAGGGTACCAAGTCAATTTGTATGGTTATTCACACCTTGTTTGTGATCCTCGGCATCCCAGTCACAAACTTGAGAGGGCACAATCGAGATTCAAATATGCCATTGAAAAGTTCAATGTATCTCAAAAGATCTAGGAGTTTCAAAACCAATAAAACCTAATAATAAAATATTTCGTTCTTATGGTGGAAATTGGTAAATCGTCGTTTACCTACCTTCAAATATTTTATAGTATGGATTACGGCATCCCTCTTCCAACTATAAATAGTTTGTTGGATCCTAGCCTTAATATTTCATTTGGGTGAATTATTAAGGATTCCTAATCTAATGAAACTTGTCTTTCTTTCCTTTCAGATGTCTTCCAACAATGCTTCTGGCTCAAACCCAACAGGCTCCTTTTCCCTTATGAACTTGTGTGGTAAGGTCATCTTTGATGGATCCAATTTCAATGAGTGGATCAGAAACATCAGAATGATTACCCGCTATGAGGACAAAGAATATGTCCTCGATAGGGAGCTTAAGGTTGTGAGTGAAGCCACTGCTACTCCTGAAGAGTTTGCGGAGTTTGTTGCACATGAAAAGGATGCTACTAAAGTAGCATGCATCATGATGGCCACCATGACTCCTGAACTTCAAAAATCCAATGAAGATTTCTACCCCTATGAGATGCACCTGGATCTGATGGAAAGGTACCATCAGAGCGCGCGTCAGGAGAGGTATGAAATCATCTCCTCCATGATAACCGCAAGGATGAAGGATGGTGAACCCATCACCGGTCACTTGCAGAAGATGCAAAGGTTCGTTGACCGGTTGCTGAAGCTAAATGTTGACTTTCCTGAGGAAATGGTGATTGACATCATTCTCCATTCCTTACCTCCAAGTTATGATCAGTTTCGTATGACTTATCATATGAACAAGGAGGAAGTCACACTTAGCAAACTTCAAGGACTCTTAAGCACAACTGAAAATGGCCTTAAGGGTAAAGCGGTTTCTACTTCTACTCCTTCAACAGCCCCTGTTCTGGCTATTGGGCAGGGAAAGGGTAAGAAGAGGAAAAACCCTTCGAAGGGTACCAAGGGTAAGACTCTTGATGGTTCCTCTTCAAGTGGGACAAAGAAAGGTCCCATTACTCCTTCTTCAAACCCAAAGGAAGCACAGTGCTTCTATTGCCAAGATAAGGGACACTTCAAGCGAAGCTGCCCTAAATTTCTGCAAGATGTAAAGGATGGGAAGGTTAAACCCACCCATGCAGGTATTTACACAATATTGTCGAATAACTCATCTAATGCTAATTCTTGGGTGCTTGATACAGGTTGTGGTATTCACATTTGTACTGATTTGCAGGCACTAAGAAGAAGTGAGCAAGTGGAGCACGGGAAGATAAACTTAGTCATGGGCAACAGGAAAGCATCACCTGTTACCAAGATAGGAGTTTATTCTTTATTGCTTAATAATGGGTTAATGTTAGATTTGAATAAGTGTCGTTACTCGCCCGAAATGGCGAGAAATATTATTTCTTTTCATGGCTTGTACAAACAAGGTTTTTCATTTTCATTTGATAATAAAAATGGTGCTGTTAATGTTTATTACAATGATGTATTTTACTTTAAAACATTACCTTGTGATGGTGTATATGAAGCCGTGAATGTTGTAGACAATCTATGAAATAATGTGTTGTATATTGATTCTTCAGATTGCTTGAATAAGGCATCCTTGTGGCATTGTCGTCTTGGACATGTTAACAAGAAGTGCATAGGCCAACTCCAAAAGGCTGGAGTCTTGGAATCATTTGACCTCAAGTCAGATGATAGTTGCGAGTCTTGTTTGCTTGGAAAAATGACAAAGTCACCCTTCATAGGTACTTGTGATAGGGGTGAAGGTTTGTTGGACCTTGTACACACGGATGTGTGTGGGCCCTTCAGAGTTGCTACAAGGGATGCTAATCGCTATTATGTGACTTTCACTGATGATTACAGTAGATATGGATATATTTACTTAATCAAGCATAAGTCAGAAACCTTTGAAAAGTTCAAAGAGTTTAAGCAGGAAGTGGAGAATCAATTGGGCAGGAACATCAAGATGCTCCGATCCAATCGGGGAGGAGAGTATCTTAGCATTGAGTTCCTTGACTATCTTAAGGAATGTGGGATTGTCTCACAATTGACACCTCCCAGAACACCACAGTTGAATGGTGTAGCTGAGAGGCGCAATCGAACCTTGTTGGATATGGTTCGTTCCATGATGAGTCGAGCTTCGTTACCAATCTCTTTCTGGGGGTATGCCTTAGAGACTACCGCCCATATCCTTAATCTAGTCCCTACTAAAAAGGTTGCCAAAACACCTCACGAGATGTGGACTGGGAAAGTTCCCAATTTGGACCACATCAAGATTTGGGGTTGTGAAGCTTTCGTGAGGCGTGAGACTCATGATAAGCTTGAACCTCGAAGTGAGAGGTGTATTTTCATCGGCTACCCACAAAGATCCTTTGGTTACCTCTTCTACAGACCCAGTGATAATGTGGTCTTTGTAGCAAGAAGAGGAGTCTTTCGTGAGAGAGAATTCATAAGCCAAGCGGACAGTGGGAGGCAAATTGACCTTGAAGAACTTCAAGAGTCAAGTGGTGAAGGAACCTCAAATGCTATCGACCAACCTGAGGAGGAAACTCCTGTTGATCCGATAGATGAGTCTGTACCTCCAAGACGTTCCACTAGGGTGAGGAACACACCTGATTTTTATTATGGTTATCACATCACCACTTAAGGTGATACATTTATTAGTGATAGTACACTAATAGATTTGGATGAACCTAATAACTATAGGGAAGCCATGGCAGGCCCTGAGTCTGCTAAATGGAAGGAGGCTATGGACAGCGAGATTCAGTCCATGTATGACAATCAAGTTTGGAACTTGGTTGACAATGTACCAGGTCGTAAGACAGTTGGGTGCAAATGGATCTTCAAGAAGAAGACCGACATGGATGGGAAGGTACATACTTACAAAGCGCGACTGGTTGCAAAGGGCTTTACTCAAACTCCGGGAGTTGACTATGATGAGACATTCTCACCAGTAGCTAAGATTAAGTCTATTAGAGTATTGTTAGCCATAGCTGCATTTCATGATTATGAAATATGGCAAATGGATGTCAAAACCGCTTTCCTTAATGGAAAGTTGGCTGAGGATGTTTACATGGCTCAACCAGAGGGTTTTGTCGATACAAGATACCCTAATAGAGTGTGTAAGCTTGATAAATCCATTTATGGATTGAAACAAGCATCTCGCAGATGGAATCTTTGCTTTGATGAGAAAGTCAAAGAGTTTGGCTTTTCTAGGGGTGAGGATGAGTCTTGTGTGTATGTCAGGGCTAGTGGGAGCATAGTTAGCTTCTTGGTGTTGTATGTGGATGACATACTTCTCATAGGAAACGACGTCCCAACCTTGCAGGAGGTTAAGTCCTGGCTTGGGAAGTGTTTCGCTATGAAGGACCTTGGGGAAGCTGCCTATATCCTAGGGATAAGGATATTGAGAGATAGGAGTAAGAGACTAATTGGACTTAGTCAAAGTACTTACTTGGATAAGGTGCTGAAGAGGTTCAGCATGCAAGAATCCAAGAAAGGGGAATTACCCATCCAGAGTAATGCCAAGCTGAGTAAGACTCAGAGTCCGAGTACAGAGGCTGAGATAGCTGAGATGAGTCATATACCATATGCTTCCGCTGTGGGCTCGATCATGTATGCTATGACTTGTACTCGCCCTGATGTGGCCTTTTCTTTGAGCATGGTCAGTAGATATCAAGGGAACCCTGGCAAAGCACACTGGACAGCGGTAAAGACCATTCTCAAGTATCTGCGGAGGACTAAAGATTAGGTCCTTACCCTCGGAGGCAGTGATGACTTGAGAGTGGAAGGATATAGCGATGCTAGCTTCCAGACTGACAGGGATAATTTCCGCTCTCAGTCAGGCTGGGTCTTTATCCTAAATGGAGGGGCAATTACTTGGAAAAGTTCCAAGCAGGAGACAGTAGCTGATTCTACTTGTGAATCAGAGTACATAGCAGCAAGTGAAGCAACTAAGGAGGCGATATGGCTAAAGAACTTCATCGGAGACCTTGGAGTTGTACCAGCTATAAAGGAGCCAATGGAAATTTTCTGTGACAGCGAAAGTGCGGTTGCTTTGGCTAAGGAACCGAGAGATCACGGGAGATCTAGGCACATTGACAGAAAATACCATTTCATCAGACATCGAATAGAAGAAGGACTCCTCGTGGCTAAGAGGGTATCATCAGATGAGAACCCGGCAGATCCCCTCACAAAGGGACTGAGCAGGGTTAAGCATTTACAGCATGCGAGGCGCATTGGGCTGAAGGATGATATTAGTTTCAATAATTAGATTCCTGAAACTTGTAAAATGTAATTGACATTTGATGATAAATAAAAGTTGTTATTTATTTATGAGTAAGGTGTTACTATCTTGTGTTGATTGTTTACTACGTTTCAATTTTGCATGTTTTTACTTCCACAATAATTATGTTATTATTCAAACCATCCACAGTCAGTCAAACTTTGGAAGTAAGTATTGATTTAAGACTGTCATGAATTTGGCTTGTATGATTTGTCTGAAAGTGCTTTGGACAATGCAATGGTTGCTACAACATTCATGAGTACTCATAAGGGCTGAGTATTGGATCCAACCCACGCTCACTTGCATCACTTCATGGAATTTATCTCGAGTGATCGTGAGACGGTAATATCATATAAATCTTCAAACCTAGAGATATGAGTTGTTGACTATGAGTTGGTTATTCATTGATTGCACGAAAATGCATTGGTAACTCGATGTCATAAAACGTGCCTTTGTGAATAATTCAACAAGTAGTTAGTACAAGCATATCTGTCGAAGTTTATCTGTTCCTTCTAGAAATAGAAGCGATATATGGGCCCTTCGATGATTTGGTTTTGACCTATGTACCGGGCCCGGTCAGAACCTAATTGATGTGTTCAATTTAGTTCTATGTCGAAACAAATCAGAGATCGAGAAACAAATGCTGGACAATAAGTAAGACCATGTTCCATGTGTTTGTCCGGCTGATATCATGAGAACAGAGGATTATATGATCACTTATCTTAAATGGCATATCATCATCACCTCAGTTCCGAGAGACTTTGAAAGAGCTACGATTGCTAGTCGGATGTTGAAGTCATATTTTCAAATATAGTTATTAGACTTATCCAAGTGGGAGACTGTTGGATATAGTGTCTAAGTCCATAACTTTATTTGGTATGTACCTGACCCGACCCGGCATGGTCCATTTGGGTTGCATGGCATTGCAATACTTGGATAGACTAGATGAGAGAATAAGGCACTTATGATTATTAATATATTATGAGTTCTAATATATTAATAATAGTATTATTTAATTAGTATTGATCAAGTATTAATCTAGTATTAATTTGGTGATCAAAGTGAGACTAATTAAATATATAGGGTTGATTATGATAATCATCAATTCTCTTATGGTGGATTAATGATCCATGGTTTATGGGTTTGGTTATAACCATATGGAGCTCCATGGATAGTCCATGGGAGTTACAAACCCATGGGTCATGAGAAATCAAGAGTCATGACAATTAAGGGCATTCATGTGTAAACCTTAATTGTGACAACACTATAAAAGGAACCTTATGGCTAGCAAAATCATGACCTAGTGTTACTAGAGAGGGCATAACCGATTTTGAGTGCTAGAAGTATTCTCTCAAGTTATTCCAAGTCTTGTGGTGTTGTGTGAAGCATTTGAGGCACAACATTTGGGGTGCTAGGCTCACAAAGTCTTGAAGGAATCCAAGCAACAACAAGGTATGTATTTCTACTAGTTTTATGTTCTATGTAATCCCCACGCCATGCTAGTTAGGAAATAACCTTGAAAAGAAATTTGCATGTATATAGAGAAAACATAGATTCAAGGTTATTAGGGTTGCATGTACACTTAGGAAGTGTTAGAATGCTCAAAAACACCATCACCATGGGTTAAAAGCTCCATGGACCATCCATGAAAGCTTAGCCCAACCTAAATGAACTTGGCCCATTCCATATATATAAGAGTCCATATTTAATTAGTTCTTTTTGATCACTTAATTAATTCTAAATTAATTCTTGATCAATACTAATTAAATAATATGATTCCATATTAATATATTAGAACTTATAATATATTAATATAAATCATAAATATACTATTTTCAAAAGACTATCCATATAAATTGTGCCGGTGAAGTGCAACCCAAATGGACCATGCCGGGTCGGGTCAAGTACATACCAAATATAGTTATGGACTTAGACATTAATCCAACATTGATGTCATAATTGGCATGGATTGGTTATCTTCACACCGCGCCGAAATTCTATGTCATGAGAAAGCCATACGACTACCCTTACCAAACGGCGAACCCTGCAACACCCCGAGTTCAGAAGTGCAAGTTCAGGGTTCTTAGTGTGAATAAGGAAGGTCGACTCGGCGAGTCGATGGATAGACTCGGCGAGTCGAGTCGCGATTATGGTCATGTGTTAAGTGACCAAGTCGGTGAGTAGGAAGTGGACTCGGCGAGTTGGTACTGAAGGGAGAAAACCCTAATTCCGGGAGTTGTGCCCTATATAAAGAACATTATAGCCACCCTCAGCCTCTTTACTGCCCATTTGAGTTCCAGAAACCCTAACTAGTGTGTGTGAGCGAAGAAGAATTTAAGAGGAGAAAGTTAGAAGATCAAGAGGCTAGCATTGGGAGATCATGGTAGATCCGGAATCTACTCCTTCTTGGGCACATTTATGAGGTAACAAGTTGTTACCTTGAGTTTTCTCCTTCTAGATCCATTCTTGGTTATTGTTTTGGGAATTTTAGCTTGCTTGGAATCCATTTCAGGTTTAGAGGTTAGATCTGAAGTTGCAACTTCAGATCTAGGTTGTATTAGAGCCATGAGGGCAGAAAGCATCGGCCATGGGGCTTGATTGAGAGTGCCTTTGTCCCAAAACCTTCTTGTAGCTTGGTTGGAGCTTGTTGAGCCTTGCATGCACGTAAAGTTGGAAACTTTACGTGTGAATCTGGGCCTAGGAGTCCAGATCTATGTATTGGAAGCAATGAAATGGCCTGAAACCTTCTGAATGAAGATGTCACGTTTGGACTCGGCGAGTCACATGGGTGCACTCGACGAGTTGTATGAATATGTGCATGGACTCGACGAGTTGGAAGAACAACTCGGCGAGTCTGTTGAAGATTGCCTGGGACTCGGCGAGTCTATGCTTGGACTCGACGAGTCTGGTCGTGGAACCCTAACCTTTTCTGGTTGAGCTGTGAATCGGTGAGTCGAGGGATGACTTGATGAGTTGAGCAAGAAGGGACTCGGAACTTGTTGGACTCGGCGAGTCTTGGGGCGACTCGGCGAGTTGAGTCGTGGCATTGGAGTTTCTGAGCATAGGGACTCGACGAGTCAACGGGTTGACACGGCGAGTAGGGTCAACCAGGAAGGTTGACTTTGACTGAGGACTTGACTTGGACCAAGGGTTGACCAGTTTGACTTCCAAGGGTATTTTGGTAATTATTGGTATTTATGGAATTGGTTCTTTGGTAGTGTTCGGTGGTGGAGTTCGTGTCGGTGATCGGAGCAGCAGATCTTAACCTTTCAGTCGGCATTTGTGAGGTGAGTTATTCTCACTATACTGACAGGGTCTACGGCACCAAGGCCGGCCCTTTATCGGATGGAAATCTGGGTATTGTTTGTTATGTTATTGCTTTGCTCTGTTTGCATCCTGGTAGTTAGGATGGTATGCGTTAGAGACCTGGTTAAGGTCAGTATCCTGGTATATAGGATGATGATATGCTAGTGACCGGTTAGGTCGGTATCCTGGTTAGGATGTTGCTATGTTATGTGATATGCTGGATCGGTTTGATTAGTTGTGAGATGTTATATGATTATATGTTTATGTGCAAATGGTTGTTGGACTGGGGTTGGGTTGAGGCGGGTCCTGCTTTGTGCTGTAGGCCAACATACCCAGGGCGGACCGGTTAGGCCGAAGGCTCGGAGAGTGGACCAGACAGACTGAAGGCCCGGTGCGGGCGGACCAGTCATACTGTAGACTCAGAGAGTGGACCAGGTGGACTGAAGGTCCGATGCGGGCGGACCAGTCATACTGTAGACTCGGAGAGAGAGTGGACCGGGTGGACTGAAGGCCTGGTGCAAGCGGACCAGTCACACTGTAGACTCGATATGCATGGCTGTTCTGTTTATGATATGATATGATATGATATGTGTATGGTATTGTGGTTGGTATTTTGGGGGTAACTCACTAAGCTTTCGGGCTTACAGTTTCAGTGTATTGTTTCAGGTACTTCAGGAGATTGTGGCAAGGCGAAGGCATGATCGTACCGCTCCTCAGTTTTATGTTGATGTTCTGGGATACTCTGATAATAAATGAATTGAAAACCTTTTTGTAATAACTTAATGAATATGGGTTGTTTTTGAAAAGTTTAAATTGGTTGTAAATTTATGGATGTTACAAGTTGGTATCAGAGCCTTGGTTTGAGTGAATTGGAGGAACATTCGTGTGAATCCAGTCTCAAATCAAGGTGAGTTTTTAAAAAGTGAAATTGAAATGGTTTTCAAAAATAAGTAGAGGAGGATGCGGAGGTACGATCAGCTAGAGCCAGTAAGTAGACCCCAATATACCACACAAGTTACTTGATTATGTGATGTGTTAGAACAACATGCTAGTACTAGGCTAGGGATCTTCAGGAATTGCATGATAGAATTGCCTGATTATATGATGCCTGCTAGCCTAGGGTTCCCTGCTATGTGAGGTAGTTAGTAGTTCCTCTAGAGGTGAGGATTGAGTGTTGCCATGTATATGTTTATCGCTAGGGTGTTGTGGTGATACTTGATATAAATATGGGTAGGTGTGGAAGGTAGTATGGGCCCGTACTACTGAAAGCACAGGACCCATACGCGTATGAAGGAAGTCAGAACCCCTAGGGTCGGGTTGGGAGTTGGTTCCCGGGTTATTGGGAAAGCATCTGATTTTTCCTTGTGGGGCATTTTCAGTATGGTGGTTACGAAGCATGCCGGGGGTGGATCCGGGTCAGGATCGGGATCAGGAGAGGGCGGTCAGGGTGGATCAGCGCCACCCGAGGTCATTGGTCAGATGAGTACGGATGAGTTGGATGCCATGATTCGTGAGATCCTGCATGATGAGATTGCTGCTATGTTCAGGGCGGAGATGCCGGAGATGTTTGGGTCGATCAAGACCGCCATGGTTGAGTATTTTGATGAGCGCTATGCGGCTCTTGCAGAGACGGCTGCCGCGGCAGCTGCAACGGCTGTAGCAGCGACATGTGGAGGAGCCGGTCGAGGTTTTCAGTATCGGGACTTCGATAATACGAAGCCCCCTACTTTTGATGGAGTTCATGATCCGATCGTTGCTATGAGATGGTTGTCAGACGTGGAGGGATGTTTCTTCACGTGTTCATGCCCTGCGGATCAGAGGGTGAGGTGTGCTCTGAACCTTTTGAGGCTCGGGGCGAAGGATTGGTGGAGGTTGACTATGGGATCTTATTCGGATGCGCAGCGGGCTGCGGTTTCATGGGATCAGTTCCGGGAGATGTTCAGTACCCGTTATGTTCCATGGGTTGAGAGGGAGAGATTGGCTCAGGAGTTCTTGGAACTGAAAAAGGATTCAGAGACGGTGACGGAGATCACCAGGATGTTCACTGAGAGGGCGATGTTTTGCCCTGAGTTTGCTTCGGAGTAGGCTCAGATGTCCCGATATCTGAGTATGCTCAAGGGGGATATCAGGCAGTTTGTGTCTACGCAGAGGTGCGAGACTTTGCTGGAGTTGCAGGAGGCCGCTCGGCGGCGTGAGTTGGAGATTGAGTTGCAGTTGCGAGAGGAGAGGCAGGACCTGGTGCAGTCGCAGCCGGCGCCGAAACGGTCCAAGACCGTTGATTCCAGGTTGGGAGGTCAGGGTAGCCACACTTGTGAGAAGTGTGGGAAGGGTCGTACCGGAGTTTGTAGGTCCGGTGGTGCGTGCCACAAGTGTGGGAGAGAGGGGCATTATGCGAGGGATTGTCGACAGTCAGCCCCGGCTCAGGATATGAGGATTTGTTATCATTGTCATCAGGTTGGTCACTTGAGGGCCAACTGTCCACAGCTGGTTGTCAGACCGGTGCAGGCTCCAGCACCGGCCACTTTGAGGATCACTGGCGGGGTTCAGGGTGGAGCGGAGCCTCCGAGGGCTCAGGGACGCGCTTATCAGCTTACAGCAGAGGAGGTCAGGGCAGAGCCGGATGCAGTTGCGGGTATGCTTTCGTTTCGTTGTTGTCTGGTTATCTTGTTATTTTGTGGTGTTGTATTTTATTCGCCGTTCTGCGTGTTTCATGGTTTGGTTGAAAGTGATAGTAGTCAAGAGTTGTAAGTGGTTAGCATCCAAGGTATTGATGGTCAGAATTTGGTTGTATGGTCTTGTTGTCGGGTATAGCAATTGCGATTTGAGAAGTGTTCAGCGGAGAGTCGAACTCCCTTAGAGTTTGTGATGTGCGATGTCGGGAAGTGATTTTGTGGAGGTTGCTTGTTTAAGAGGAAATCAGTTCAGGGATAAGAGGAGTATGTTGAGTAAGGAAGATTGATTTATGCCGGTTGAGTCACCGGTGGTTGGTAGTCAGTGCTCTAAGTGGGGGAGATTGGAAAATTCTCAGGAGGATCGACAGGCATTAGAGGTTGATTAGCTGTTTGGGCTTCAACAGTGTTTCAGTCAGCCAAGAGTGTGGGCTGGTATGAGTAAGTGGCAGACAAATGGGGCGGGGTACAGACCAAGGTTTTTGGAAAAGGTGATTGGTTGTTGTGAGGCTTAGGATTAGGCCGGGATCTGAGTAGATGGAATGGAGTTAGAGTTCGGAACCCCTTAAGGGCTAGAACAGTATGTGCGGGAGAGATTCCCAGGAAGGATAGTTTGGGATGATGTATGATAGTTTGAGCGGTCCGGATAGACTAAAGGCCGGTGGGCGTACCAGTCAGGCCGAAGGCTCGGAGAACGGTCCAGACAGGCTGAAGGTCCTGGAGGGCGGTCCAGACGTGCTGAAGGTTCTGAGAGTGGTCCATACTGGCTGAAGGCCTAGTAAGGCGGTCCAGTCATGTTGAAGACTCTGTATGTGTTGACAGATCTTTATGAGGAGATGGATTTAGCATGTTGCGATGCAATAGCAAACAGTAGGTCTGGCCCCGGGTATTGACCATGTTAGTGAAAAGGTGGTGTATGGACTACGATAGTCCTTGTGATCAGATTCAGAGTATATGTGATGCATGGAATAGCGGTTACTCTACAAGGGATAGTGTAGAGTGGGGTGTGAGCACAGTGGAACTTGTTGTTATGGCAAAGGGTTCAAGTAGATTTCCTTGGATAAGGAAAGGGAAAGGTATGTAACTCCGGGAGGGAGTGTTGGTTCACGAAAGTGAAAGCAGTAGTGAGAATGGATGATTGAGAGTATTTCAATTATGGTTGTTGAGCACTGTGAATGTGTCGGCGGTATGGAATCACATCCGGATTGGGTGTCCGTTGAGGTCACGGAAGAAATTCCGGTGGTATGGAACCAGAGGAGTCCGGAAGGGATGCAAGGGTAGGACCTTGGAATCCAGGTATGGGAGTGATCATGGGTTATGTATATAGTGGTAATTCATCTTGGGGATGTCTGGTGGTATCGTCAGTGTGTCGGGTTTTTCCAACCCGAGGAGGTAGAGCAGGCTCAGCATGTGTATGTGATTGCGGAGGAGAGCTCATGGGAGTTGCTCAGGAGCTGAAGGATGTGTCATCATGTCAGCACGAAAAGAAAAGAGTTGGATTCGGAAAGGAAATGGGATGAGTCCCAGAAGTGAATTCGATAAAGGTTATGCCAAGCGAGGAAAGGGATAGCAGTTGGTACCGGGTCAGGACCCGGTGGTTCAGGGTGATATCTAGCTTGTAAGAGACAAGTGATTATGTGATTTGGAAGGATGGAAGTATCATCGGGTGATCATTGGTTGATAAGTGTTGTTATCAGAGAAAGAAGTCGGTGGCCGGCTTGAAGCGGTTGTCGTGACTCTGTGAGAAAGAGTTGGACTTTATAAGGGTTTGATAGCAGTGTTGGAGGAACCTGGGTCGGTTGAGACCAGGAGCTGTATTGTGGGATTATTGTATGGGGTGTTGTTGCAGGCTTCGAGGACGAAGCCTAATTTAAGTGGGGGAGAATTGTAACACCCCGAGTTCAGAAGTGCAAGTTCAGGGTTCTTAGTGTGAATAAGGAAGGTCGACTCGGCGAGTCGATGGATAGACTCGGCGAGTCGAGTCGCGATTCTGGTCATGTTATAAGTGACAAACTCGGCGAGTCGGAAGTGGACTCGGCGAATTGGTACTGAAGGGAGAAAACCCTAATTCCGGGAGGTGTGCCCTATATAAAGCACATTATAGCCACCCTCAGTCTCTTTACTGCCCATTTGAGTTCCAGAAACCCTAATTAGTGTGTGTGAGCCTCCATTGTTAAAGGTTGAGCTTGGAAGAAGAATTTAAGAGGAGAAAGTTAGAAGATCAAGAGGCTAGCATCGGGAGATCATGGTAGATCCGGAATCTACTCTTTCTTGGGCATATTTCTGAGGTAACAAGTTGTTACCTTGAGTTTTCTCCTTCTAGATCCATTCTTGGTTGTCGTTTTGGGAATTTTAGCTTGCTTGGAATCCATTTCGGGTTTAGAGGTTAGATCTGAAGTTGCAACTTCAAATCTAGGTTGTATTGGAGCCATGAGGGCAGAAAGCATCGGCCATGGGGCTTGATTGAGAGTGCCTTTGTCCCAAAACCTTCTTGTAGCTTGGTTGGAGCTTGTTGAGCCTTGCATGCACGTAAAGTTGGAAACTTTACATGTGAATCTGGCCCTAGGAGTCCAGATCTATGTATTGGAAGCAATGAAATGGCCTGAAACCGTCTGAATGAAGATGTCACGTTTGGACTCGGCGAGTCACATGGGTGCACTCGACGAGTTGTATGAATATGTGCATGGACTCGACGAGTTGGAAGAACAACTCGGCGAGTCTGTTGAAGATTGCCTGGGACTCGGCGAGTCTATGCTTGGACTCGGCGAGTCTGGTCGTGGAACCCTAACGTTTTCTGGTTGAGCTGTGAATCGGTGAGTCGAGGGATGACTCGGTGAGTTGAGCAAGAAGGAACTCGGAACTTGTTGGACTCGGCGAGTCTTGGGGCGACTCGGCGAGTTGAGTCGTGGCATTGTAGTTTTTGAGCATAGGGAATCGACGAGTCAACGGGTTGACTCGGTGAGTAGGGTCAACCAGGAAGGTTGACTTTGACTGAGGACTTGACTTGGACCAAGGGTTGACCAGTTTGACTTCCAAGGGTATTTTGGTAATTATTGGTTTTTATGGAATTGGTTCTTTGGTAGTGTTCGGTGGTGGAGTTCCTGTCGGTGATCGGAGCAGCTGATCTTAACCTTTCAGTCAGCATTTGCGAGGTGAGTTATTCTCACTATACTGACAGGGTCTACGGCACCAAGGCCGGCCCTTTATCGGATGGAAATCCGGGTATTGTTTGTTATGTTATTGCTTTGCTATGTTTGCATCCTGGTAGTTAGGATGGTATGCGTGAGAGACCTGGCTAAGGTCGGTATCCTGGTATATAGGATGATGATATGCTAGTGACCGGTTAGGTCGGTATCCTGGTTAGGATGTTGCTATGTTATGTGATATGCTGGATTGGTTTGATTAGTTGTGAGATGTTATATGATTATATGTTTATGTGCACATGGTTGTTGGACTGGGGTTGGGTTGAGGCGGGTCCTGCTTTGTGTTGTAGGCCAACATACCCAGGGCGGACCGGTTAGGCCGAAGGCTCGGAGAGTGGACCAGACAGATTTAAGGCCCGGTGCGGGCGGACCAGTCATACTGTAGACTCAGAGAGTGGACCAGGTGGACTGAAGGCCCGATGCGGGCGGACCAGCCATACTGTTGACTCGGAGAGAGAGTGGACCGGGTGGACTGAAGGCCTGGTGCAGGCGGACCAGTCACACTGTAGACTCGATATGCATGGTTGTTCTGTTTATGATATGATATGTGTATGGTATTTTTGGGGGTAACTCACTAAGCTTTCGGGCTTACAGTTTCAGTGTATTGTTTCAGGTACTTCAGGAGATCGTGGCAAGGCGAAGGCGTGACCGTACCGCTCCTCAGTTTTATGTTGATGTTCTGGGATACTCTGATAATAAATGAATTGAAAACCTTTTTGTAATAACTTAATGAATATGGGTTGTTTTTTAAAAGGTTAAATTGGTTGTAAATTTCTGGATGTTACAAACCCCTTATTATCTATGGTGATAAATCTGGGAAGAACCTCAAAGTCATCTCTTGTACTAAGACCCGAAAATATCTACATAAGAAATGTAGCGCATTCTTAGCCCACATTGTAGATAAGAAGAGAAAGACAAAAGAAATCAAGGACATACCTCAAGTATGTGATTTCCCTGATGTGTTTCCTGAAGATCTACCTGGAATACCTCCCGTCCGACAAGTCGAGTTTCGAATAGACTTAATTCCAGGAGCAGCACCAGTAGGGAAATCTCCTTATCAGTTGGCTCTATCCGAAATGCAAGAATTGTCTAGCCAACTACAAGAACTTCTTGACAAAGGTTTTATCCGACCAAGTTTTTCACCTTGGGGAGCACCAATCTTGTTTGTCAAGAAGAAGGACAGATCCTTTCGAATGTGTATCGATTATCGAGAGCTGAACAAGCTAACGATCAAGAATCGTTATCCGCTTCCAAGAATTGATGATCTATTCGATCAACTGCAAGGATCCAGCTACTACTCAAAGATAGATCTTAGATCAGGATACCATCAACTCAGAGCACAAGAAGACGACATTCCAAAAACAGTATTTAGAACTCGTTATGGTCATTATGAGTTCTTAGTTATGTCTTTTGGATTGACCAATGCCCCAGCAGTGTTTATGGATCTTATGAATCGTATTTGCAAACCATACCTGCATAAATTTGTGATCGTATTTATCGATGATATGTTGGTATATTCACGAACCAAGGAAGAACATGGTCAACACCTGCAAATAATCTTGGAACTACTAAGAAAAGAAAAGTTGTACGGCAAATTCTCCAAATGTGAGTTTTGGATTAGAGAAGTACAATTTTTAAGTCATGTAGTTAGCAACGAATGAATTCATGTTGACCCATCCAAAGTCGAGGCAATCTGGAATTGGGAAGCACCAAAGACGCCAACATAAGTGCGTCAATTCCTAGGACTTGCTGGCTATTACCGCAGATTCATAGAGAATTTCTCCAAAATAGCCAAGCCCCTTACAACACTAACCCATAAGGATACGAAGTTCAACTGGGAAGACAAACAAGAAGCTGCTTTTCAGAAACTGAACCAAATGTTGTGTAGTGCACCAATCCTATCCCTTCCAGATGGGACAGAAGATTTCGTCGTATACTGCGACGCGTCAAATCAAGGATTGGGATGTGTGTTGATGCAAAGAGAAAAATTTATCGCCTATGCATCACGACAACTTAAGGTGCATGAGAATAATTACACTACCCATGATCTTGAATTCGAAGCTGTAGTTTTTGCACTAAAAATTTGGAGACATTACTTATATGGTACTAAGTGTACTATTTTTACCGACCACAAGAGTCTCCAGCACATCTTCAACCAAAAAGATCTTAATATGAGACAACGAAGATGGGTCGAATTGTTGAATGATTACGAATGTGAGATTCGTTATCATCCCGGAAAGGCAAACGTTGTAGCAGATGCCTTGAGCCGGAAAGAATATATTAAACCCCGTCGGGTACGAGCATTAACTATAACTATCTATTCTAACTTTACCGCACAAATTAGAGAAGCTCAACTTGAGGCTCTAAAAGAAGAAAACATCAAGAACGAAGCTTTGTGAGGAATGGAAAAGAAACTTATACAAAAAGATGACGGAACGCGATACTTTATGAACCGAATTTGGACGCCTAAGTTCGGTGGAGTCAGGGACTTGGTCTTAGAAGAAGCCCACAAGTACATATATTTCGTGCATCCATGCTCTGACAAAATGTACTTAGATTTAAAAGTACATTATTGGTGGCCAAACATGAAGGCATAAATTGCTACTTATGTGAGCAAATGTTTGAGTTGTTCTAGATTAAAGGCAGATCATCAAAAGCCTCCAGGTTTACTTCAACAACCAGAAATACTTGAATGGAAATGGGAGCAGATATCAATGGACTTCATCGCTAAGTTACCTAAAAATCCTAGTGGGTTCGACACTATTTGGGTAAGAGTCGATAGATTGACTAAGTCCGCCCATTTCTTACGAATTAAGGAGAACGACAAGATGGAGAAGCTGACTAGAGTTTATCTTAAGAAAATTTTCAGATTGCATGGAGTTCCAAATTCTATTATTTCTGAGCGAGATAGTAGATTCACTTCATGATTTTGGCAATCTCTACAAAAATCCTTAGGAACACGTCGAGATATGAGTACAGCTTAACATCCACAGACTGATGGTCAGAGTGAGAGAACCATTCAGACTTTAGAAGATATGCTCCGAGCCTGTGTAATAGACTTTGGAAATGCGTGGGATACTCATTTACCATTAACTGAGTTTTCCTACAACAATAGTCATCACACTAGCATCAAGGCTGCACCGTTTGAGGCTCTTTATGGACGAAAATGTCGTTCCCCAATATGTTGGGCAGAAGTTGGAGATATGCAGATGGCCAGAGAACGTACAGGGGATACCTTACGTACTGGACCAGAAATAATCCACGAGACAACTGAAAAGATCGTGCAAATTAAGGATCGATTAAAGTTTTCACATGATCGTCAAAAGAGCTATGCTGACATAAGACGTATGCCCTTAGAATTCCAAGTTGGAGATAAAGTAATGTTGAAGGTCTCTCCTTGGAAAGGTGTAATTCGATTCGGGAAACGAGGCAAACTAAACCCACGGTATATAGGACGTTTTGTAATTCTAGCAAGAATTGGTTCTGTCGCATACCAACTCAAGTTGCCTCAAGATCTAAGTAATGTGCACGATGTTTTTCATGTATCGAATCTCAAAAGATGTCTTTCCGATGACACTCTTGTTATACCTCTCGAAGAGATACAAGTCAATACGAGACTCAACTTTGTAGAAGAACCTGTTGGGATCATGGATCGAGAAGTCAAACGATTAAAGCAAAATCGTATTCCCATAGTGAAAGTTCGATGGAACTCTTTACGAGGACCTGAATTTACTTGGGAACGTGAAGATCAGATGAAAGAAAAATACCCCCCAACTGTTTGACAAAACCCCATCCATAAGATAAATTTCAGGACAAAATTATTCTAACGGGGGGAGAATGTAACACCAGTCAAAATAGGTCAATAGACAATCACATGTGATTATGCTAATCATGTAATGTGATTTTGTTAAACTATTAATGTGATAAGAGTGCTATGTAGTTCATGATAAATTCTAATACAAATATGAACTTTCTTTATGATACAACTCAAAGTATACATCAATACGATTCCAAAAATATAGAGAACGTCTGAATCTGACTTCCCATGAAGAAGTTATGATAAACCAAACACTATAAATCTCTATAATAAGAGGAATTTAAAATAGACTTAGAATTATCTATTTGAGTCTAAAATAGAATTGTAGTACTTGTAAATACCTACGCGTGCATATAAAGAGCGTCAAAAACGGAGTTCGTATGCAAAAGTTACGACCTTCCGCAGATACAGCTGTCAGAAACCCTAATCTGACTGAACTCACGAGGTGAGCATAGTTGTTCACGAGGTGAGGAGTCATTTTGCCACATCTCGGAATCTAGAAGGTGTGACGAGGCTACGAGGGGATAAGATCCAAACTCACGACGTGAGCAAGGATTGATTCACGTCGTGAGGAGTCAAAGGGACATCTTCCGAAGCTAGGGACGCAAATGGCAAGTCTATGGGATAAGAATGCATGACTCACGACGTGAGTCTTATAAAACTCACGACGTGAGAGTCCAAAATCCTTACTATAAATAGCAGGTCCGGCTTCACTTATTCCTTACACCATTTCCCTTTCTCTTCTCTCCTTTGCTGAAGCCATCTTGCATCCCGAGCCCCGACAACCTCGTACGCTGACCGTTTCTGCTTAGATTACATAAAATCACGTTACTAGGGTGAGTTTCACGGCCCACTTTCTAATATTTTTGGGGGAAAACGCATGCTAAATATTGTATATACGTTACTATTATGTCTATATGATGGTATAATAGTTTCAACGTAAATAGTTATATTAACCGGATATAGTTGTTTAAATATAATATTTTGAATATATACAACTATTATCAACCTGTTATCAGGTTATTATACTAATGTAGATCTTGAGTTATACTTAGGATTCTATATATATGTTGTGTGCGATATAGTTCCGAAGTTATATTCGGAAGTTCTATATGTTAATTTATAAAGTATGTTGTTATTATTGGTTTTATGTCAAGATAAAACTTGGTATGCTATATGTTGTTATTGTTAGTTTTATGTCAAGATAAAACTTGGTATGTTATATATTGTTATTGTTGGTTTTATGTTAAGATAAAACCTGGTTTTACTTCAAGTTATAGCTGTTATACTGCCTAAATGTTATGAAGTTAGGAGTAATGTTTAAAAGCATAGTCTAGTAACTTAGGGTTTTAGACATGAAAATGCTTTTGTTGTGAGAGCTATAGGAAGCCGTCGAAGTCTACATGAGTAATTGTATTCATCAACTAAGATTGGGGATCTTAGCGGAAATCCTATGAACTGTAACCGTTAATCCCGTGTGAGCGAGGAAGTCGTGTATAATTAGTATACGGGTTGACCACCCCACTTGTGACTGTTAGCTACAGTCAACCAAAAGCGAGTGATAAACTATCCTTTTACTTGTTATTGTTCCGGCGTCGATGAAGCGTACGGTGTTGTTTCTCATGGTAAGTCATGAGTATGCTGTTTCTCATGGTAAATCATGAGGGTGTTTTATCAGAGGTATTATGTCATAGCAGCGGTTACAGGCTCACGGTAGCAAATTGTTAGAAACATTATACTTTGTTGTATACAAGTATTAATGTTAAGTATAAGTTTCCCCCTACTTATACCCTAGGTACTACTTGTATATTAAGTAGATAATTATACCTAACACACATACTCGTATAGAATTGAAATAAGATATATACGTAGCAACTTTCGTTTGTATGGAATTACAAACACTTATATTCATAGTATATGAGACCTATAGGTAAACTACTTATTTGGTAAGTAAAAGTTTATACCTAGGATATATATACTAAACATTGGAGAGGCAAAATGATACTTTCAAAACTATACTTTTGAACGTCGAAAATGTATTATTTTATGGAGTCAAAACATGTGGACTCACCAACTTTATGTTGACGTATTTTAAAATGCATGTGTTTTCAGGAACTTGAAAAGCTGGTATGTATTCGAACAGAAGAAGTTTTACTATTACCTTTCTGTTCATTAAGAAGTATGCCATAGTCGGATATTATGTAATAGGTTCTAGAAAAACAGTTATGTAACTTTCAATTATCAATAAAGGTATGTATTTTCTTTGGTACTGTTCAATGTATGTTATATAATTGTGATACGAAGAATGTCGTTACACCACCCGGTGTTTCTGCCGATGGCTGGAGGTGTGACAATTATAAGCGTTATGTAGGATAATGGTGAGTGATTTTCTTTCCATTAGAAGCATCAAGTCAATCAAGGGTTGGAAGAATTTTATTTAAGTCTGGACTTTAATAAGGTGTTGGTATGGTAATGGTGCAGTATGGGCGGTCTGTTGGGGAGTCAGACCAATTCGAGATTTCAGTTTTCAGGTAAATTAGGGTTGGTTTTCTGCATGGGATTATGGATTCGCCTTCTTCGGGTTGGAAAGTTATGCTTGGGTTGGGTTCATTTTCCTTGGGAAGGTCGTTGTATGCTCTAAGTTGTTGCTGTGTCCCTCAGGCTGTCGGGCATGCCGAGGATGGTAATGTTGGGTTTTAAGCACTATAACACTCCTATGGTGCACATGCAACCCTAAATGCTTTGGATCTATCTTTTCTCTATTATACATGCATAATTTTAAATTTTCCAAAGCATTGTCCTAACTAGCATACAGATTTCCAAATGAATAAAACATCAAGTAAGATGACATACCTTTTAGAAGGACTAGTAGTTCTTGACCTTTGAAAGCTTGAGCACCTCCAGTGTGATGCCTCTAATGGTTCACAAACACCAATATGCAAAAGGGTGACTTAAGAGAATAAGCTACTTATCTCAAAAAGAAGGTGTTGCATATGGTAGGGTTACACCTTGTAAACCCTAATGCCCCATGACTTTCCACATTCTCATGCTCCATGGATTTAACCTCCATCGACTATCCATGGATTAGTTTTAGCCCATCTACATACTCATGGATCATTGGCCCACACTACAAGAATTATTGATTTACATAATTAATCTGCATATATTTAATTAGTCTCTTTTGACCACAAAATTAATTCCAAATTAATTCTTGATCAATACTAATTAAATAATTTCATATTAATATACTATACTTGTAATATATTGATAAACCATAAATAACCTTATTCTCAAAATCCATCCTATCAAATTGTACTGGTGAAGGCAACCCTAAAGGACCATGCTACAATCGGGTCAAGTACATACCGGTTATAGTTATGAGCTTAGACACCAAACCCAACAGGTAAGTAATGATTTCAAGGAAGAAATCAAATTTAAGTAGGGGATTTGTAACAATCAGCACTTTATGAATTTTGGGTTTTTGGTTCGGGAAGTTTTAAGGCTAAAGTGAGTTGTTAGAAGTGTAGGGCTTCTCGTCACCTTTTCGTGGATATAAAGTTCATTGGAAGCGAACTTAGCACGAAGGAGTTAGGGCCGAAGGAAGTTTTAGGGTTTTGGATGGCCATCTAGTACGCAGGGCATACTAGATGTGTACGCGGGGCGTAATGGTTAAGTTGGTGGCAGATGGTCTTTGAGTATGCCGAGCGTACTATGGGGTACGCAGGTCATACTCCCTTCAGCACCAAACCCCAGTTTTGGGGTTTTACCCCTAAATAAGCATCATTATATCCTTCCTTTGGGTCTTTTAAGTCAACCTTCATCACCTTTAGCATACATTGAAACCCTAGAGTGCCTTGAGTGATTTTTGGAGCTTGGAAGAGTGTTTATGCTGGTTTGTGTAAGAGAAGAAGAAAGTTGAACACTGATTTCTTGGAGAGGAGATTAGAGATCATGTGTTAGCATCTTAAATTCGTGACTTTGGAGGTATAAAGTCCATATCTTGTCTACTCATTGTATAGATCTTCTTTTGGGTTTGTTTATGTTCATTTGATCCTCTTTTGATTGGTCCTTGTGAGCTAAGGTTGTTTCAGAGGCTTAATCTTGTAGATCTAGACGTTTGAGGTGTCCCAAAGGCATAAAAATGTGATCTTTATAGTTTATTTGGACTCATGCATGTGTTAAGACCTTTCATTAAGCTCTTTTGAGCTCTAGTGCCCCATTAAGCCATGCATGCAACTAAAGTTGCCAACTTTATGTGATAAGTCATCCATAGGAATCAGATATGAGAGTTTGGAGCGAGGACTTAAGGGGTTAAGTGTTTAATGGAGAAAAATGGGGTTCAAGGGGGTACGTTGGGCGTACCCATCTGGTACGTTGCACGTACTGACCCCAAAGGGTGTACGCTGGGTGTACCAGCTGAGTACGTGGGGCGTACTCAGCCTGTTTGACTTTCTTGTTTTATTGACTTGTTGTCCATGGATCGTTGACCAGAAATTTGACCAGGGTTGACCATTGGTTATTTTGATACTTTTAGGATAATGTGCCTTCTCGGGTTAGGCCCACGATGGTATTAGGCCCAATTTGGATATTTGGGACTTATTGGGCGTTGTGGTCTCATTTCAGGGTTTAGGCTTATGATGCGTGTGGATTGGTCTTTTGATTTATGGCAACTAAGGAAAAAGGGTAAAATGGACTTTTACCCTAAAGGTTGGTTATTGGACTAGAATTATGGTTGGGTCGGGAGTCAATTATTCATGAAATATTATTTGATGTTGTTAGTGCACGGATTCGGGTAACAGCAGCTTGGGTATTCAATTATCTTTTTGCTTGAGTTGAGTCTCATCACTGTACTATGGGTCGAAGGTGTTGGATTAATGTCTAAGTCCATAACTATAATTGGTAAGACTTGACCCGACCCGGCATGGTCCATTTGGGTTGCATGGCGTCATGCATTTGGATATACTATAATGAGAGAAATAACACTTAAGGTTGGTTAATATATTATAAGTTCTAATATATTAATAAGGTTATTTAATTAGTATTGATCAAGAATTAATTTGGAATTAATTAAGTGATCAAAAGGAGACTAATTAAATATATGGGTTGATTGTGTAAATCATTCATTCTTATATATGTGGGCTTGTGATCCAAGATTCCTTATGTTGGACTAAGTCCATGGGGTGACCCATGGATACTCCATGGAGGTTAAAATCCATGGAGCATAAGGAATGGGTAAAGTTATGAGTTACATGGTGTAACCCTAATAGCCACCATATAAAAGAATCCCATGGCTCAAGAAATCGTGCACTAATGTGTGAATATGAGGGCTAGACGATTTCAAGGAGTGTTCCATTTCTCTCAAGTCATTCCATGTGCATTTGGTGTTGTGTGAACGATTTGAGGTGTCACACTTGGGGCACTAGGCACTCAAGCTTCATGGAGACAAGCTACATCAAACAAAGGTATGTATTCTATCCATTTGATTACCCAAGTATCAAGTATTGTATGCTAGATAGGGTAATACCTTGGAAACTTCATAATTGCATGTATAATAGAGAAAACATAGATCCAAGGTATTTAGGGTTGCATGTACACTTAGGAGTGTTAGAATGCGCAAAACCCATCAGTGGTATCAGAGACAGGTTTTGTTTTCTTGTTATACTTGCAAAATTAGCTGAAAAATCAAATTGTATTAGTTTAAAAGTTATGCTAATTACTTGAAAAAAAAATTTGATCTGAATTATCTTTGTTCATATGAGTTTATTAGATTAATAGAAAAGTTAATTGATTATGTGTTTTCAATCCATTTTAATCTAAGAGTTGATTCTAAAATGTGTTTTTTAACTTGTCCTCAAGTTATATGAAAAGTCACGTTTAAGTTTCATAAAACTCATAAAAAGTTGGCAATGGTTACAAAAATGAAGAGTCTTGTCCTCATTAAATGGTTTTATGACTCCATAACTTGTCCTCAAGTTATGGAGGTTCAAGAGTCACTTCATTAAATGATAAAATGTGTAACCTTAATTAGTTCCATAAGTTACAAAAAAATAAAGAAAAGTTACATTCTTTTATTAGTTTAAAGTCTTCCATAACTTGTCTTCAAGTTATGGAACTTGAAGAGTTTTTTTTAATTAAAACTACTTTAAACACATAAGTTATGGAATTAATTAGTTTTGAATATTTTCAAAACTTGCCCTCAAGTTTTGGAATTTGTAAAGTTTTCCCCATGAATACTTTAATTCCAAGTTAGCCCTTAGAATTTTAAAAGTTAAAATTCAACCCTTATACTTTATAGTATTATAAGTTAATAATAAATATATATATATAAGAGCAAGTCAGTCTTACCGTTAGTAGGCCTCATTCACGAAGCCGGTCTATAAGGGGGGTATAAGGTTACTGCCTATAAAATGGCAGTTTAATGGGTGTCCACTCTCACCCACAACTTCCTTGACTGGTGGAGGGTCGTTAGCCGAACGGGTAGGACAAGGACTATAATTCTCCCTTCATTAAAAGTATTAATGATAAATACTAAGTAACTAAACACTTATAAATTCTCAATCTTAGTTACTTAGGAAAATGTGAATAAGGTGCTAATCCATGAAATTACACTTTGCACTTTGTTTAAACCATTAGTGGAGCGTGTGTGGTTAACCGGCACACTAACTTAGATTTAACAAAGTAGGCAAAGGGTAACTTAATATTTATCATAGTATCGGTAGAGCTCGTGTGGTTAACCGGCACATCGATTGAGGGGTAAATATTAAGGGTACCAAGTATATTTGCATGGTTACTTCACACCTTGTTTTGTGATCCTCGGCATCCCAGTCACAAAACCTGAAGGGCACACTCGAGATTGAAACATGCCATTGAAAAGTTCAATGAATCTCAAAAGATCTAGGAGTTTCAAATCCAATTAAAAACCTAATTACACTATTTCGTTTTTCATGGTGGAAATTGGTAAATCGTCATTTACCTCCCTTCAACTATTTTATAACTCGGATTACGGCATCCCTCTTCCAGTTATAAATAGGTTGTTGGATCGTAGCCTTAATATTTCATATTGGGTGTTATATTAAGGACTTTAGATCAACTATCTTGAATATCTCCCAAAAGATGTCTAGTTCAGACATCTATGATCTTCCCAAATCTCTTGGAACTTTACTTCCTCCACCTCCTCCAATTATTCTCCCTAACCCACAAGTTCAAGGTCACTCAAGCCCTAATGGAAAGCAAGGTCTATGTGTGATCACATCTTAGAGATGAAGTCACATATTGACAAGCTGGGAGAGTTGGGTGTCAAAGTCTTGAGAAAGTTGGATGTTCAATCACTTTCTAAGTCACATAGTGAGTTCCTTTGGGACTACTATGAAACAGACTATGACATGAACCTTAATGATCATATATATTTGCTTGGTGCTGCTGAATCAACAATGATTTGGAACGATAGTAAAGAAAATTTGATTAGAAGATCAACTTCCCAAAAACTTTATGGATAGTGACAATGGTGACACTGGAAATCCAGAATAAACATTCTCTTCCCAATGGAAAGGGATTGGCCATAGTCAACTCGGTTGACCAAATGGTAAAGAGAAAGGCTAAGTCTGAGATAGTCCCATTACCAATGGGTCCGTATGTTTATTTTGCCAAAGGAAGGGGCGTTGATTGCAAAGCTGCCAAATTTACCTAAAGATGTTAAAGTCAATAAGTTTGACTCTACATCAGGTAGAGCCCATTATCTAACTCTGTTAACTTCTATTCTGAGATCCTCATTACATGATGTGACTGGGTCACATGTTGATGTTTTAAGAATCAAAGAATAGACAGAAATCTTAAAGGAAGTATATGTTGATTCTGATCGCGAAGGTGGATTTCGATCGCATCAAAATTTTGAGCAAGGAATAGATAACAACAATTTTCCATGTGGATTGTAAGGATAAGTTTTTCCACAAAGTTTTAAAATAAAAGAAAATTGTTTAATTTTATTTATTTGAAGTATCCTTACAATGGCATTTGTGGAAAATTGTTGCTTATATGATTCCACTGACAGCAATATTGGAAAATGGATTTGATTCTTTCATTTGTGGTAGTGTCTAAATTTACCAAATCAGGAAAGTTCCTCATCGCCCAAGTTTCAATTGGACCGAAACTTGGAATCATGCAAGTTGAATAGTATGATGAATGAGAACTTTCAAGCATTGGAAAATCAAGACTAATTACTTGTTCACATGGATGTGTGAGTCAAGTGAAGGACTAAAGGGATCAAGTACACATTCTTGTGCACTGGTCATGTCCACCACAAAAGATCGATAAGACTATTCGTCATAATTTACTATAGCTCAGTAAATATGGTTATACTTACAAGCTTAAGTGTAATTCTGAGACATTGGAAAAGGTTCCAATGTATGGCAGAGCGAATAAGAAAAATCAAATTAGGCAGAAAGATAAAAGTTTTCTCAAATCTGAAAAGATGGGAGAGTACTTTAGTATCATGTTTTGTGATCATATTAATGATTTAAGAACCACATCACAATTGGTCTTCTAAGGACATCTTAGTGCATTCTTATGACTAAGAAGAGGAGTCATGAATTGTTGAAATGGTTAAATCAAGAAGATGAGTCATACTTCGTTTCAAAACAAGTCTTAGAGTCATACTCCAAGACATTTGAAGTTGGTAAGTTGTGATGTTTTGGATTAAACAAAGACCAACTAAGGCCAATTGTGTGAAGTGTTTGTCTTGATAAAGAATCCGCACTATCTCTTGAATATTTGGCAAGATAGTCTTATATGTCAAGAGGACAGTGGGAGTCTTAAAGATCCTAAAAAGAATTTCAAGAACTAATCAAGAATAAAACCTGAGGTTCTTCACTAGCACACGACTTGAGGTTTATAACCTATCATGTTGACATATTCTGTGCCCATTCCAGTTAAAGTTGGCTTTGCATAGGAGTTCTGAAAGTTCTCAATTGGTTGCATAACAACTTGGAAGCAATGGCAGGCCCTGTACTGCCAGGTGGCAAGAAGTTAAGATTGCATAAGTTCAGTCCATATGAGTTTGGATTTGTCATTATCCTTGTCTTGTGACTATGGTTTTGACGATTCACATGGATAAGAACACATACACCATAAAATCTAAGGGTCATAAGGTTTCTCTCCAATTCATGAAAATGATGGTGAGGAAACACTTCCACCAAGTAGATTTGAAGCAAATGGCAAAAGGTCTAAACAATTGAGACTATGATTACAGCATCCCTTTTCATAGTTCTAAAATTGTTTAGACACACATGCATGCTATCTAAGGAAAGGTGTATGATTTTGATAAAGTTTTATCAAAGCATCTCGTATCAGAAATCTGAACTTTGGTAAGAAAGTCAATAAAGTATTGATTTCTAGAAGTCCAGCTGATTTCTGAGTACATGTCAAAGCTAGTGGGAGCATAAGTGTTATGCTAATAATCATCATGTAAGTGGGAGCATGATAATTATTGTTAGTGTTGCAAGTTAGCAATGTTAATTATAGAAAACAAAAGTTTCAATTCGTGAGGCTGCAGGGATTGAAAAAGTTGTTTTGCTATAATTAAGGGAGAGGATATACTTCATTTCAGTTCTAAAGGCTTAGATTGAGACCTTAATCATCTTTAGTCAAGAATATATATATGAATTTCATGTTGGATTGGTTCAACTTAAGGAAATTCTATATATTGCGTTCTCAAAATTCGATTATGGTTACGGCATCCCTCTTCATAGTCAAATTTTTGAAAACATGGCAAATAAAAATATTATAGCAAAAGACCGGTCTAGAATCATGTCTTTATGTGAGACATCATGAATCGTGTACCATTTGCTTTGGGTACAGGATCGATTGCATGTGCTATAATATTTGTCATTTCTAAATTTTTCCAAATGCCCAGAGGCATTAAGAAGGGAAAAGGTCTAGAATTGGATATGACTAAAATGATTAAGCAATTATTGAGGACAATCTGAGGTTTACCAAAGATTGGTTGCTCAGGGACAGTTGGAAGTATAGTGCTAATTTTGGAAGGACCATATTGACATATTCTGAAAAGAGGCATCTCTTATTCAGAAGTGATAGTCAAAATGAGAATATGGAGTTGTCTCCATAGGTGGAAGTTATCTGTGTAAGATTAGAAAACTTAATGCAAGAAGCATGTCCAAAGCAATGTACTTTGAATATGAGACTTAGTTTCCATGGAGTAGATCTCCATTGGAATACCTTATAATGACTGTTGACAAGTCTTTGTGACTTTGTACATATTCATTACAGGAGGGTCAGTGCATATAAGTTTAAAATCTAAACAGATTTCGATAAATGATAGGAATTTGAAATTCTCACATTTTTCGATAAGGATTTGGGAGTGTGAAATTAGAATCATTGAAATTATGTTCAATTGCTTTATTTCACAAAGTAAGGATCATAGACAAACATAGAGTGCATAGTTGGTGTATGGCAAAGCTATTGTTTAAGAAAAACATAGTTTACATGCTTGGAGCATGGGACAACTAGTGTTTTTAATTCAAGTATAAAGTTGATAAAACCGAAACAATGAATAATGAGTAATCAGTATGGTGATAAATAAAAGTGTTTATTTATATTCATAGGGTTTGATACCATATTTGATTCATTTATTCTTGTGTTTCACTTTGCATGTTTTGACTTCCAGAATAACTAAGTCGCTCTTCCTGAATGATTAAGTTATTCAAACCATCCACAGTCGGTCATATGTTGGAAGTAGATATGAATCAAGACTGTCATGGGTTGGTTTGTAGAGGTCCAAGTTGGTGGACAAAGTGGTGCTACAACAGTCATGAGTGCTCATAATTTCTGAGTATTGGATTCAACCCGCGCTCATTTGAATCACTTCATGGATTTTATCACGAGTGATCATGAGACGATAATATCTTTTATTCTTCAAACCTAGAGATATGAGTTGTTACTATGAGTTGGTTATACATTGATTGCACGAAAAGGCATTGGTAACTCGATGTTATAAAACGTGCCTTTGTGTATGATTCAACAAGTAGTAGAACAAGCCATATGAGTCGAAGTTTATCCATTTCTTTTACCTTCGGGATAAAAGCGATATCTGTGGGCCCCTCGATGATTTAAAGATGATACATGTGAGTGCTTGGCCAAGCCAGGACTGATTTGATTTGTTCAATCAGTCAGTCATCATGAATCGGAAATCAGGAAACAACAAATAGACAGAGAGAATGATTGATAATCCATGTCTCAGTCCATATGATATCTAGAATGGAGGAATATATGATCCCTTATCTAATGGACAAGTCATTGACAAAGGTCAGAGTTCATCGACAAGGTCAAAGTTCGACAGAAGCTTTTGAGAGCTACGATTGTTAATCGGTTCCTGAAGTCATACGCAATAATAGTTTTAGACTTATCCAAGTGGGAGACTGTTGGATTAATGTCTAAGTCCATAACTATAATTGGTAAGACTTGACCCGACCCGACATGGTCCATTTGGGTTGCATGGCATCATGCATTTGGATATACTATAACGAGAGAAATAACACTTAAGGTTGGTTAATATATTATAAGTTCTAATATATTAATAAGGTTATTTAATTAGTATTGATCAAGAATTAATTTGGAATTAATTAAGTGATCAAAAGGAGACTAATTAAATATATGGGTTGATTGTGTAAATCATTCATTCTTATATATGTGGGCTTGTGATCCAAGATTCCTTATGTTGGACTAAGTCCATGGGGTGACCCATGGATACTCCATGGAGGTTAAAATCCATGGAGCATAAGGAATGGGTAAAGTTATGAGTTACATGGTGTAACCCTAATAGCCACCATATAAAAGAATCCCATGGCTCAAGAAATCGTGCACTAATGTGTGAATATGAGGGCTAGACGATTTCAAGGAGTGTTCCATTTCTCTCAAGTCATTCCATGTGCATTTGGTGTTGTGTGAACGATTTGAGGTGTCACACTTGGGGCACTAGGCACTCAAGCTTCATGGAGACAAGCTACATCAAACAAAGGTATGTATTCTATCCATTTGATTACCCAAGTATCAAGTATTGTATGCTAGATAGGGTAATACCTTGGAAAGTTCATAATTGCATGTATAATAGAGAAAACATAGATCCAAGGTATTTACGGTTGCATGTACACTTAGGAGTGTTAGAATGCGCAAAACCCATCAGAAGGCACCAATTCTGGACCATTTAGTTTATGTATTATAGGAAGACCTGGGGGCGACCCTTGGAATTTGTATGAAAGATCAGGAGGTGGCTCCTGGTAATCTATATGCAAGACCAGAGTTTGGACTCTGGAAGTTAATTAGATAAGTAGTTATATATTGTATGCTAGTTGTCATTGTGATGCTTGCATGGAATACCAGGAGGTGGCTCCTAGAACTTGGCTGTTAGACCCAGGATTTTGGCCCCCGGCTTGTCAAGGAAAGACCATGTACGGCTCGTGGCATAATGGCAAGACTATGGTTGACACATAGCACCTCCTATTGCATGTTTGATATGTAAGACTTGTATGTTATGTATGTATGTGGTATTTGGGGAACTCACTAAGCTTTATGCTTACATCTGTTGTTTATGGTTTCAGGTACTTGCAGTTCAAAAGGGAAGGGTCCGGCTTGATCGTACTCTGATAACTGCTTTTATTACAAAATACCTTTAAGAGTTTGAATAAATGATAATGAGTGTTTTGGTTTTTCTAAAAATGAAATTTTCACCTTCGTATTCTGGGATGTTACATAATGTTTTGTGTCATTTCTAATATGTAACATTAATTAATCAAATCTATCCTAACATCACCACTAAGAACAAGACCATAAGTTCCAATCTTGGTAACAGGAGAAGATCGTCTATTTCCCATGATCGGATTTATACTTCCATGCTCCACCTCCTCACTTTCCCTTATCCCCTGCAAATCAGAACAAATGTGAAATCCATGTCATGTATCCAGGGCCCAAGAACAAGTAAGTTGTGAGTTATTGACTTGAATAGTGTATGTACCTACCGACGATGGCTTGACCTTGCCATACTTGATGTCTTGCAAGTATTTAGGGCAGATTTTTTTCCAATGGCCATTTTCATTACAGTAGTACGAAGTGGCCTCTTTGGGGTCGCTAACAGAAGGAATATCTGCAATGGGCTTTGCCTTTGACCCATTGCTAGACGGTCCAGCTTGGGCCTTTCCCTTCTAGTTCGATTGAGGTTTAGCCTTCCTCTTCTTTCCTCTGTTTTTCCTAATAACAAGGACGGGAGCACTTGTAGCAGAAAGGACTTGATTCTTTTTCATCCCTGATTCAGTTGTCTGCAACAAGTTGTGGAGTTCGGCCAATCTGCTCTCTATCTTGTTGAAATGATAAGTCAACATGAAATGATCATAACAAGACGACAAGGAGTTAAGGACTATGTCAGTAGCTAACTCCTTTTCAAATTTCACATTTAGCCTTTCAAGACACTCCATGTATCTATGCATTCTTTGCAAATGATTGCATACATATTCTCCCTCCTTTAACTTGCAGGCCATTAACATTATGACGACGTCATACTTTTCTTGACGTACTCTCTTGTCGAACTTTTCCGCAAAATCCAAGACCATTTCGTACGGCCAATACTCCTCATATAACTTTTGCAACTCATCTACTATGGTTACAACCATGATGCAAACAACCTTTGTTGTGTCGTCATAGTGTTTCTTTTAGGAAGCAATATCTTCTGGAGTACCAGTTGACTCATCGATCTCAACAAGAGCTTTTTCCAGGACATATTCGTTTCCCTCGTATCGCAGATTTATCTTGAGATTTCGCATCCAATCCATGTAATTTGGACCAGATAGCTTCTCTTCAGAGAGGATTGATAGTAGAGTGAAGTTATTGTTGGTAGATGATTAAGTAGGAGAAGGATCTCCTAGAGTAGACATATGTATGAAGGAAATATTATTAGTTAGTTGATATAAGTCCTTAATATTTTAACCCATAATTAATATTCAAACCTAGGATCCCATATAACAATCCACAACTATGAAGTGGGATGTCGTAATCTTATTGTGAATTTATGAAAGTAGGTTAAAACAATTCACTGATTTCAACCTATGAAACTCCTAGAACTTTTGAGATTCATTGAATCTTATCAATGGCATGTTTAATTTTAGATTATGCTCTTCTATTTATGACTGGGTAACGAGGATCACAAAAAAGATGTGAATAACCATGCAAAAATGTTTGGCACACTCGATGTCATTTATCATCTCCAATTAATGTGCCGGTTAACCACAACCGCTCCATTAACAATGATAATTTTCGAGATGCCCATCATTTCTCTTCAAAGTCCCTACTAGTGTGTCGGTTAATCACACACGCTCCACTAATGACCTATTAAAGTATGACGTGCGTTTTCATGGATTAGCATACTATTTCACATTTTTCCTAAAGTAACTAGAAAGGAATTTTAAAATAGTTTTGTTACTTTCTATCATTAAACTTATTAATGAGATTATGTCGTATCAAACCCGTTCGACTAACGACCCTCTACCATACAGAACGACCCTCTACCATACATGAGTGCGGTGGATGAGAGTGGACACCTATTCAACGACGATTTTCTAGGCCGCTTCCTTATACCATCTTTACGGCGTGTGTAGCGTCCCGAAATTTAAAATCAAAAATTTTGTTTTCATAATAATAAAACCATTAACCAAACATGATCATAAAACCATAAAGGAAAAATCAGAGTATGTCAATCAATCATCCAAATACATCAAAGACAAATAAAACGGAAATCATGGTGTTTGCGATGCGATCACCCCGAGCTCTTCCCCTTCGATCCGGAAGTACCTGAAACATAAACTAAAAATCATATGCACAAAGCTTAGGGAGTTCCATAAAATACCTCATACCATACATACGAAACATACAATGGTCCTTGACCGACAGCCATTAGGCCCCGCTTGGCTTCGAGATACATACAATACATAGACACATGCAAGGTCACACATACAACTAGAATACAGATAACCATAACCTATGGGTCAGCATTGGAGCCTTAGACCTGCCAAATGGTTGGAGGAGCCTCACCTTAATCCATAGAAGAATCAAATAAATGCTCGGGCTTCCGAACCGGAGAATCCCCACGATAACCAACAAATAAAATCCCAATTAATCATTGGGCCATAAACCATATCCGAGAATCAAATATATTAGTCCCAATACCCAGGGTAAAAGAGCATTTTACCCTCTCCTCACTTGGCCCAAAAACCGAGGACCAAGCCTAATAGCACTAAAGCCCAATAGTGGCCCAATTCTTAGAGGACACCTAAAGCTCCATATGGGCCCAAATACGAGAAGGCCCACTGCCTAACAGTGGACCAAGGTCAGAAAACTAGTGGCCCAATAAGGCCCAAAACCCAACATCGCGTCTCATGTTGTGACCAATCCCTGGTCACATCGTGAGAGTCACCCGTTCTTATTCCAAAGATTCATTCACGACTCCGATAACTCATTAAGGGACGGGTTTCGCCCGCTCACGTCATGAGACCTCATGTCTCACGTCTTGAGAACGATCTGAATCCAAAAATCAATGTTCCAATGTTCTTAATCCATTCATCCCTCAATTCCAACTAGGGTTGTTCACTATTCGGATAAAACCAAATTGGACAATTGGACAATTTGGATTGGACTATTTGGTTCGGATATTCAGATTGTTGGATTGGTTTTCAACAAAACCGAATTATTATTTTGGATTTCGGATTGGTTTTGGTTTATAAAATAAGAACCGAATAGTCCAAAAAAACCAAATAAATATTTATTATTTCAAATCACAACTAAGTAATTTGTTTTCGTGGCTTGTGTAAAATTGGGTAATATTATAATTATATGTCGTTTTAAAATGTTTCGGTTTTTGAAAACCGAATTATAAAAACCGATCCAACCGAATTGTAATTGGATCGGATTAGATCGAATTTGAATTTAGTTTGGACTATTCAGATCCATATTTTGAAAACCAAAAAATCAATTTGGATTCACTTGATTGGATCGGATCAAACCGATCCATCCAAACGAACACCCCTAATTCCAACTATTAAAGAAGCTTAAGGGGACGCTAATGGTCCATAAAAATGCTTTCTTTATGGACATGCATGCACCATGTACGTCCGTCCACCATTTTAGCTGAAAAATAGGATTATGATCGCAAATTCACATGAAAGCCTCTAATACTACACCAACTTCTAGATCTGAATGATATAAGACTAAAAAGACAGTTTGAATCCATAAAGTTGCTAACTTTATGGATCTCCTGCACTCCAACAAGCTACAACTTAAAGAAATGCGACCAAAAGCCTAGATCTAGCCATTAAATGAGATAAATTTGAGTCTTGGTACTTACAAAGGGTCCAAAAAGGAAAGAGTTGATGATTAAGGTGTTTCCTTGCAACTTCCTCCACAATGATACTTCTTCTTCTTCTTTTCTTCTCCCTTAAGAAAGAAAAACACCAAGAATAACCAAAGATCTCAAAGAAGGTCGAATTTAGGGTTTCCAGGAGGCTTAGAGGGGATGTTCAAATTTAAATAATTATACATTGAATGTCCAAATCATTATATTATTCATAAACATATGATCTATGTATAAACTTTATATAATTAAAAAATACCGAAGTATTATGTGATGTGTATTGTAATTATATACCCAAATGTTTATACGTGTGTATATCTACTATCTCTCAAGAAAATTTCTTAGTTCATGCACATGTTGAATATCTCATAAAAATCTTGCTAAATCTACTCCCAATCTATAAAATACAGTACATATCTAATATAATCTGAATTTAGTACAAGGAGATCAAGAAAATATCACCAACATATCACTCTACTCTCTATCTTTCATTCTCTAGTTCTTCCATTTGAAGCCAAAACAGAGAACCAAGAAGGAGGCTGCTACCCTCCTTTTGATCGTGTTTCCTTCCACCTGTAATTGTCAAGGTTAGCAAGCCCAAACACCCTTACCTGTTGCTGATCATTGTTGTCTTCCCTGATCACCAAAACAACTCATCGGATAAAGCAAGCTAGTGAGTACCGGCTGTCACCTTCTCCTACGGTTGATGAAACACCACCCAAACCCACCCTTTCCTTCCTTTTTATTCTGCCGATCGGAATTGCTGAAGCCCCCATTGTATGCGACTGCTGCTACCTTCGTCCCCTTTTTCTTCTCCGGTCATCAACAACCCTTAACGAGCTCCTGTTCTCGAGTGAAAAGGGTGATAAACCACCAACTAATTCCTCTTCTGCTTGAACATATCAACACCTCCATCTTCCCTTTTTGTTACCTGCCAAAATCAGAAGAGAAAAGGCGACGAGTATTAGCCAGAGCCGCCTCTCGCCACCATTGCTGTCGACCACAACCAGCATCGATTGTCTTCACCCTTTTTCCTGCCTCTCCCGTCGACCTTGCTGCCGTTTTCTTGGCTGACTGCCGGCGGAGATGAAAGCAATCCAAATGAGGCTCGCCGGAGATCGATTCCTCCTCCCAACCTACCAGCCATCGCCAGAGATTTGACCCTGCTCGTTGTTCTGTTTGTTCGTTGCTCCCTCTGTTCCTATACTCAATTTGACGAACGGATAAAAAAGATGAGGCGTAGAATCCCTTCTACTCAAACTGTGTATCAGATTGGCAGAAACAGTCCCCCCCCCAGAATGACGTAAGCAATGACATAAAAAGCCATTATTATTAAAGACACATTATTGAAGACATGTGGCCTTTCAATATGGAAAGGATTTGTTATAGTAATAAAAGTGTCGGTAAGAAGTTTAGATAGAATAATGATTGAGTGTGTATTATATTATTTGATGTAACATAAAGTGTGTAAGTCCCTCAATAGTCTAGGGAGCTATAATGTAAATAGGTTTGTCATATTGCAATCAAACGATTGCAATTCAATTATGTACTCGGCTCCTTTGAGCCTATAAATAGGGCATTTGCCCATATGAAAGAAATAAGCTAAATTTGAGTGTTTAAGACTTGAGTTGATCTCAATCTTCTTCTGTTGAAATAGTTTTCTATTTCTGAATAGCAGAGCCCTATCCAAACATATTCATATAATCATAAACAATCCATCATCAATCCATTCCGACGCAACATTCAGGTACAATTCTATCCTAATTTTATTAATTCCGTCATGTCTTTAAATTTGGTATCAGAGCTGAGTAACGTTCTTATTATTATTTTGCATATTCAATCTTTAATAAGAATATATGCATATGCAGCATCATAAACATGATAATGAATATTCATCATTTTACATAATTACTCATATTCAAAAAATCATCGCAATTAAAAATCAATTCACCAACAATTGAAATAATTGTCGTAAGAAGGTTTTAATATAATTACAGATGTTATTATATCATTTATCATACTCGTCTTTATTTATCATGCATCATCATAAATATTATTATGAGTATGAATATTCATCGTTATGACTTATCATCATAATCATCAATAGTCACAATAAACTCTACTATCACTATCATTTTTAAAAGCTATAAATTTTAATCGTAATTTTAATCCAAAACAAAATTAAACTATTATTATTATAAAGTTATAATCATGAGTTTTTCAAGTCTAGATAAAAATAAACAAGAATTAAATTTTTTTCGTAAAATATTGAAACAATCTAAAAATTTTCTTTTAGATTTAAAAATAGATTCTAATATATCAATAATTAATTGTATATCCAATATTGAAGCAATACATATAATAAATAATAATATAAATTGGAAACAAGAACAAATAAAAAACCTTGAAGATAAGATAACAAAATTAATTTGTTAAATATGTTTCAAAAAATAGAAAAATCGTTAATAATAACTATTTCACTAGTAAAAAGAAACTAAAGATTTCATTTACAAAATACACACAATTTATATGGAAACTTTACAAGAAAAAGTAGAAACACTAACTAAATTATTTGCAGCATTAGAAATTCCATCCGAAACTCAAGAAAATAATATAGAAATAGAAAATAATTTAGATAATAATGACGCAGAAGTAATATATGATTTTTCTTCAGATGACGAAAATCCTTATTCAAATCCATATAGAAATTCACAAAACAATTTTGGATTAAAACGAAAACAATCATACGTTGAAGATGATTATCAAAGTCAATATATTTACGGACCACCTTCAGTAGAAGAAATTTTTTTATATAGACAAGGAATGGTTAAAAATAAACAAAATAAATGGGAAAAAATACCTCCTCAATACATACCTAAATTATTTACATTTCCAACAAATTCAGATATTCTTTTTATTGATTGTGATCAAAATCCCGAAGCAAAAATTCAAGAATGGAGTAATAAAATGGGAGTACAAATTCAGTTAACTGAAGAATTAAGAAATTTACACCCAACACATTTTCTTAATTATATCATTCATAAAACACAAGGTAACGCATATCGTTTTCTATCATCTCTTGATGAAACCGAAACAATGATGATAGCTACTACTGATGCAATGGAAACATTTAAAAATGTATTAAGTCGTCTTATTCAGGAATTCATAGGAAAACAAATTGAAGATAAAGTATCAAAAGAAGCTTTTCAATTAGAATCATTATGGCATTTAACTAATCTACGAATTTGTAATATGTGTTATCTAGATCCATTTATATGCGAATATTCTGAACATTATTATAATTTAGATTCCACTAGAAAAAAGGCAGCATTAGATATGTTTTATCAAAAATTACCATCATTAGTAAGCCAGAGTGAGATTTCCAAGAAGCATTACAACAAAATAAAGTTGCAGATACCTTAGGAGCACGAATAAGTATATTAAAAGCATGGATGCAGAAAAAATGTTTAGAACAAAAAACAACACAAGACGCAAAAATTGATTTATGTTGTGACATCCTTTCAAATAAAGTTAATCAATATGGTTGTAAAGATAATAAAAAACAACAATATAAAAAGAAAATTTGGAAAAAACAAACTTATAAACCTAAATAAAAAGAATATTATAAACAAGGAGAAAGAAAATATTTCCGAAATAGAAAACATTATAAACAAAAATATCAATCTAATTATTGCCCATCAAATAAAAAAGATTGTAAATGTTGGATATGTCAAGAAGACGGACACAAAGCTTATGAATGCCCAAAAAAGATTAAAAAAAGAAAAGAAACAAATATATTAAAAATTGCATATGATCTTGGATACGAACCCATAGAAGATTCAGATATAAATTCAGATATAGATATTTATGCATATACAACTGATTCTGATTGAGATGCATGTACATAATCCTATGGAAAAAGTTTTATTAGAATCAAAACTTGAGGGAAACCTTATATCTAACCTATCTGGAATATACATTGCTAAAGCATACAATGGTATGAAAATACCATCTGAAGTAAACAATGATAAAGTATACAGTGATATGAATATATCACCAAAAGCATACAGTGATATGAATATATCACCAAAAGCATACATTGATATGAAAATTCTCATATCATCATTTGAAATATTAAAAACAAACAAAATTCAGCAATCATTCAGGTATCCAAGAGACGCAAATATTCAATCCACAGATATATTGAAATGGAAGCAATCATGAAGCCAATCAAACAGCAGTTCAAACAAAAAGAGGAGCAAGAAGCATCATTAGTGAGACAACTTGAAGTAGTCAGACGTGGAAAAGAACAACTACAACAAACAATACAAATTTTATCATCTCATTCAGTACCTAAAGAAGAAGCAGCTAGCAGTTCAACAACGAAGCAACCAAAAGAAGACATTCAAGAAATATCATCCGATGATAGTCAGCCGCAAACAGTACTCAAGTCAGATAAACAAAATCCAGAAGAATATCCACCACTTCAAGCAGATCATAAAAATATAAAGAAATGGTACGTGATTTTCAACGGAGAAAACAAAGGAATCTATGATGATTGGGGAATTGCCAACTCATATATTCTTGGAAAAAATGTCATTCACAAAAGTTACAAAACAGAAAATGAAGCAGAAGCCGCATACAACGAAGCATACAAAGCTGTCATAAAAGATAACGTCGAATGTTCAAAAACAGTTCTCCTTACACCACAAAAACCTATATCCAGCTTTACCCCACAAAAACCTATATCCAGCTTTACTCCACAAAAACCTGTATCCATCCCAAAATCTCTTAACCAGTTAAACGCAAAAATTGCCCTTGAAGCCATTCCATCAACTAAAGAAAAAGAAGCTATGAAAAAACCATCTGCTCAAAAATTTGCTAAATTATGGGACAACATCATTTCATACACCGAAGTCCATTCTTTGATGGGCTTTTACCCAGTAGCCAGGCGCCCAGGCCCTAAGGCAGTCTTCCTAGCCGACTTATCAGATCCTATGACTTTATGGGATTATTTTATTCATGGATTTATCGACACCATCTATCTAGAAGGCACCAATTTACACTGCATCAGCGAATTCCCATCTGCTGTGCAAACTGTCATCAAAAATTATAAAATACGCTTTGCAAAACAAGAGAGAGGATTATTCATTAAAATGCATTCTAGTTACCCAATTTTTGATGAAGACTCTCAACTAATTGTCCCAAGCATTACTTTTGCAAACATGGGAATAAGCAACGGCTCGAAACCAACAAAAGATGATCTACTCCATGAAGCACCAACACAGGATCATCTAATTTTTGCACTCGCCGGTGTTTATTTAGCATCATCACGCATAGGCAACGGTAAAGATCAAAAGTCAAGAATCAGAGTGAATTATGCAAGTAAAACCTTCATCATCTATTCTTTAACAGACAGTGAAATCACTCCGGAAGCAGTAAAAGCAATTGAAACATCCGAACAACCTTTCGAAAAATTTTCTCATCAATTGGCTGAATTACCTGCTGATATCAAAAAACAACTTTCTAAACATATTATGCATGCACCAAGACACAGTTGCAGTCATTGTTCAGGAAATACATAAGAGACACCATTCATGGAAGATTAACGTCAGCCATGACACAAGCAAACATTATTCAAAAATATGTCTTTTCGGAGGCGGGAGGAATGACGTAAGCAATGACATAAAAAGCCATTATTATTAAAGAAACATTATTGAAGACATGTGGCCTTTCAATATGGAAAGGATTTGTTATTGTAATAAAAGTGTCGGTAAGAAGTTTAGATATAATAATGATTGAGTGTGTATTATATTATTTGATGTAACATAAAGTGTGTAAGTCCCTCAATAGTCTAGGGGGGCTGTAATGTAAATAGGTTTGTCATATTGCAATCAAACGATTGCAATTCAATTATGTACTCGGCTCCTTTGAGCCTATAAATAGGGCCTTTGCCCATATGAAAGAAATAAGCTAAATTTGAGTGTTTAAGACTTGAGTTGATCTCAATCTTCTTCTGTTGAAATAGTTTTCTATTTCTGAATAGCAGAGCCCTATCCAAACATATTCATATAATCATAAACAATCCATCATCAATCCATTCCGACGCAACATTCAGGTACAATTCTATCCTAATTATATTAATTCCGTCATGTCTTTAAATTTGCCCCCCCCCCTATTATAGCCTTGAGACTTAAATCAGTCCCTTAATTGGAAACCATACAAAACAAGTCTTGTGGGACTTAAGATTTATTAAAATGGTCCCTTTTTAATAAACTTATCACAAATCAGTCCTTGTGATAATTAAATTACAAAATAATTTTCTTATGAAAATAAAAAGTATTTCAAAACATGTCCCTCTGACTTAAAATATTAAGAAAATTGTTCCAGACCTTGTTTTAACTCAAAAGACGTCAAGATGCGGTTGTTCACGAGAAGCTTCACCAAAACGAACCGGGATCGAACTCACGCTTCAAGGGTGAGTTTCTACGGCCCCTCTTTTACAGTTTTAATATTTGGGGGAGAATATATGCGTGTCTATTATGTTTTGATGATTTACATATTTTTATATGTTAAAATAACATCGTACTTTATATTTGGTCGGAAGCTTATGAATTAGTAATTTAATTGTATAAATCACATAAATTAAAATAGGATTCTATAATGGATATAAATACACCTTGTTGTAATATATTAATTAATATTAATAAAAATCACAAGATTATATGTAAACTATTATAATAACACGGATTGGTGTTGTAAATCACAACCATGACGATTTTATATGTATAAGTTAAAGTATGAAAGTATGAAACAATATACAAATGACCAAAAACATTATTCGATTATAAAATGAAGGTACATTGCCATAAATTTGGAAAGACTAAGTTTATGAAATTATATGATTATTAGTTAAAATTATCAAATTTAACTTTTAATATATAAGGTTGTGTAACAACGAATGGAAAGTGTATTACTATATTTTTATATAATTATAAAAATATAACTCAATTTACTAAGTTATGGATTTTATTATAATAAATAACATGATCGACTTCAGGGCTTAAGAGTCGTTATTTACGAAATAAATACTTGTCGAGTATTGTATTTAAAGACTTTATCTTTATCCCAAATTAAATGTATTAAAAATCTTCTCGCATTATTTGTATAAAATATGGGGAATGTAGATTTACGATCGATCCAAACTTGGATAAATTCAAAAATTAGCTATTATGCTAACACAACATCGAAACTGTATCTAGTATGATAAATTCTTGAAGTTATACGAATTTCAGTTATCATTTTCCGAAACGGTGAATAATGTTACATATACAATGAATTTAGAATGGATTATATAGGTTTATCATACCTAGTCAATATAGGTTTATCATACCTATTCCAGATAGGTTTATCATACTTTTTCCATACAGGTTTATCATACCTACTCCATATAGGTTTATCATACCTATTTCGGATAGGTTTATGATACCTATTCCAGATAGGTTTATCATACCTATTCCATACAGGTTTATCATACCTACTCCATATAGGTTTATCATACCTATTCCAGATAGGTTTATCATACCTATTCCATATAGGTTTATCATACCTACTCCATATAGGTTCATCATACTTATTCCATATAGGTTTATCATACCTATTCCAAATACCATATCAGATACGTTTGAGTTTCCATTATATCAGATCTCAATACTTAGTAGAAACTCTCCAATATATAACCGTTAATCCTCGAGGGAACGGCCAACGTCGGGTGTAAGTGTCATATTATTGATCTTATACGGTACGACCACCCGCCTGGAGTTGCTAGCTACAACTACATCTGACGAGATGAATTCTGGCGCTGACGTTAGCATTATCGAAAGCGTGTTACAACGGGGTGAATGACTTTAGCACGCATGCCTTATTATGGTGTCGGTGCATTAATAAAGTACAATGTCACGAGTTCGGTTATGATTTCATTATAAAATCCCAGTTTTGTTTCGTTATAGTATAGAACCAAGATTGGATTTATACGGGGTTTATGTTCACCTATTCTAGTTAAAGGAAACTGTATTTAGTGGGATAGCTTGGGACTCAAAGCGATAAGTGTCAATACCAAAAATTAAGTTATATAACACTTAATTAATATCATGACACGACTCGACAAGATTTATTAACTCACATAAAATGAGTTATTTATATAAACCATTTATTTTTATAATAAAACACAATATTTACGTGGGAGGAGTCTTCCCCACCGGTTAAGTGTCGGTTTTCAAATTAAGTCAGATAATATTTAATTATTGCTACGACACGATTTTACAAAGTTCATAAATTTAATACTTATAAGTTTTTCATATAAATGATACAAACTCTTATATAAGGTTTCAAGAGTAAGTTGATTATTTTATGTTCTCACAAAGGGTAACATTTCCTATTTTTATATAATTTGATATTTAAAATCTTTATATAAAAATGCATTTTAATATACGTCTGAATTACTTATATGTATTTTCCAACTTTTGTACATTTGGATTTGAAAAAATGGTATTTATGAGTAAGTCATAACACATTGTTATAACTCAATTATTTTATACTTTTAATAGAAAAGTAAACATTTATAAAAGCTGGTCAACCAGCTAAATTTTATCAAACACTTTTGGGTATAAAAATACTCTGTGTCAAAACCTATAGAACTCACCAACAATTTTGTTGACGTATTTTAATGCATGTATTCTCAGATTATTTAGCAGGTCGGAAGTGTTCGCTCAGAAGACTCTCCGTTAGTTATATTATATCTTTGTAAACGCCGGATTGTTAGGCGTATGTCACGATTTAGTAATAGTCATTGTCAATGTAATTTCTATTTTGGTAATAATAGAAGATTATATTTGTACTATTCAATGTATGTTTAATAACTGTGATTACTGATTTACGTCGCGCACCTCGGCGTTTCCGCTAGCGGTCGAGGGTGTGACATCATAAGACCTCGCCAAGATGTCGTCAACTAGTCAATAATTACTTACGACGTGAACATCAAGTCTCACGTCATAACCTCTCCAAGAACTATAAATTTAAGGAATTAAAAACCTCAAGGATCTGGATGCTACAGTTCTAGTCCACTTGAATCAGACTTCGTCCTCGAAGTCCGCCGCATCAAACAACTAGGGGTAATGTTCTCTCATCTCGACTTCCGGTTCCTACGTCCATTTAGAACCCATTTGATGTAGCCACTACACCTGCACTAAACCCACCACCTTATTCCTCAAGGTCTTTGACTTCCGGTCAAGGACCGCCACTGGTCTCTCAATTTAATTCAAGCACTCGTCCAATTAAATATGAATCTGACTAAGCTCTGCTGGCCGATACAAACGATACGCGACCCTGCCCAACCAAGCTAACACCCAGAAAGGACCAATATACATGGGGCCCAGCTTTTCCCGCTTCATAAATCGGATGACACATTTACAAGATGTCGCCTTTAAGAGTACCATATCTTCCACCTGAAACTCCAAGTCTGATTGGTGTTTGTCTGCGTAACTCTTCTGTCGACTATGTGCTGTCTCAAGTCTGTCGCATACCTGCTGAATCAATTCCATCGTCTTGAGCACCACCTAGGTACTCCCCATGACCCACTGACTGACCTCATCCCAACATATTGGGGTCCTATAATTCCTTCCGTAGAGAATCTCAAAAGGAGGTCGATCAATGTTGGCGTGATAACTATTATGATATGAAAATTCTGTCAAAGGGAGATACGTAACCTAACTCCTGCTGAAATCCAATACACATGCCTGAAGCATATCGTCTAAGGCCGGGATAGTCTGCTCACTTTATCCATCAGTCTGCGGGTGGAAAGTCGTGCTAAAATGCAGAAGAGTACCCAACTCCTCTTGAAACCTCTTCCAGAACCTGGAAGTAAACCGCACATCCCTTTCTGAAACCATTGAAACTGATACCCCGTGTCGTGCCACAACCTCCCTGACGTAAATATCGGCTAGCTTTTCTGCCAAAATACTCTCCTGTGTCGGGATGAAATGCATGCTATTGTTTGATTAATCAACGATGGCCCATATCGAATCAACCCCGCACGCCGCCCGAGGAAACTTAATGATAAAATCCATTGTAATCTCTTCCCATTTCCAAATAGGAACTTCCAACAACTCCATTTTTCGTGGGGTCGTTGATGCTCAACCTTCACTTTCCTGCAAGTCAAGCACATCTCCACATACTAGGCGATATCTCGCTTCATGCATGGCCAGGAATAGTCGGGCCGGAGATCCCTATACATCCTTTTCTCCCTTGGATGAATAGAGAATCTCGAATTTTGCACCTCCTCCATTAATACCTAGCCCACAACACCACAATATAGGACCCACACTCTTCGGTGAAAGGTCAATAATCCCTGACTATCATAATCAAAGGAAGCCACCTGACCCACTATGTGCTCGCTCTTCTGGTGCTTTTCCTTCATAGCCTCGACTTGAGCCTCTTGAATCAGCTCCAACAGTGGGGTAATCACTGTCATCCTTAAATACAAATCCATGATCGGGGAAGCAACCACCTTGCGGATAACAGCATCGGCCACTGCATTGGCCTTCCCCAGGTAATAAAGGATCTCACAATCATAACCCTTCACCATGTCCAACCAGCTATACTGCCTAATGTTCAGATTTGGATGATCCATCAGATACCACAGACTCTTATGGTCCATGTAAATAATACGACGAACCCCATAAAAGGTAATGTCGCCAAATCTTAAGGACGAACACCAAAGCCCCAGACTCCAAATCGTGCGTAGGATAATTAGCCTCATGAGGCTTCAGCAACTTTGAACCGTAAGTAGTCGCATGAACTCACTGCATCAGTACCGCACATAGTGTGATCAATGTATCACAATACACCACAAAATCCTCAAAACTTTCTGGTAGGGTACCTCACACAATCTCTGCGTCAGCGTCTCAAAAGATGCCTACTGCTCAGGCCCCCAACAAAATGTGATCGTCTTCTTCGTCAATCATGTCAAAGGAACCGCTATCCTAGAGAAATCCTGAATGAATATCTGATATTAATCTTCCAATCCAAGGAAACTCCAAATCTCAGATGGAGACCTCGCAATTTCCCACCTCATCACCGCCTCGATCTTGGCCGGATCGACCAGAATATGTGTACACCTGAGGTCGTACCAGAAGAATCATGCAACAATGCTTCCAAAACTTTCAATATCCCATGAAAACTGCCAACCTGAGGCCTGCTATTAACACCAATCTGATAACAAAACAACCAAGGGTAAACAAACCCAAAAACCTAGATATACAACTGAAGAACTTTAACAAAAGGTTGATACACCAATTGCACCTTCAACATTTATTGCTCGAAACCATAAACGAACTCAACGATGATGATGAACAATATGAATAATTAATAAAAAATGGACCAACAAACCAACCGCATACCGCGAGCTAACCATGCTCTCTGTACCCAATACAAAACCTGGGCGACTCAAACACTTCTCTACCAAGTTCTAAGGAATTGCTAACCATAATGAGTTCCTTGCCCAATAACATGTTGTTGCGAGGACAAATCATGCATCCCGACTGACATAAATCTAATGGCAACTTGCTCTACACTCACATTCTGACCAATTCTTGAATTCTCCCTGACCACGTAGGACTCCGAAGAATCCTTGAGATACACAATGATAAAGTTTCCTATCCACAATCACTTTGATGGTAGCCTTCTTTCCTTTTTTCTTGTAGTAATAAGCATGGTCCAAAACCCAAACGAATCAAACTGCAGATTCTTCTAACCCATTGTACTGATACCGAAAAATTGGACTATCCATTGTTCTTTTAATTCTAATACTTTGTTCTCCCCACTTAGATTTTGAACAACTATAAACTAATGTTTTCAAATAACAAAGCATTAAACCGGATCAACCCTATACACACTAGCCTTAATTCTCAATGTGCATAACACAAAATAAGATGAAACCTTTGATAATAATTAGCCAATCTAACGAAAATCTGAATTTCAGATGGAGACCTTGGAACCTCGCACCGCATGACCGCCTCAATCTTTGTAAATCGATCATGATACCATTTGATTGACGAAGCATCCTAAGAACTGAACCTCACGCAATCAAAACTTGCATTTGAAGAATTGACCTACTGCCTCACCCTCCTCTAAAACTTCAAGAATCCCTTACAGATTCTCTAACAATAGCTCTAAAAAATCCCAAAATAAGAATAGGACTCTTTTATCCGTCGTTAGTGCCTAACCACACACTAGCTCCCTCTTCCTTCGTTTCAGAATATAATTAAATTGCAGTAGAATATCATATCCACAATATGATCTAATTTTCATGTGGAAAAAATGAAGACGTGGAATGTGGCCTTACTCCATGCATAATTTTCATATAAAAGTGTTATACACATCGAGATTGGGATTTTACGTTTTCCTTCAATATATAGAACACCTACGTGAAATATTGTAGATTTAGTTGATCTTTTACAGAAAAATAATGACACGGAAACAAAATCATTTGAAGGAATGTAGAGAACCCACTAACAAGTGAAAGAGAAGATAGTTGAGTTCAATGTTGAGTACGAGACAAATCTTAATAAATGTTAGAGTTCCAATTTATTTGAGGTGGTAGACGAGGTGATGGTTTACCTTTGCAAAAAATATATATTTCCAGTGGGTACATACAATAAAATTAGTCAATGAAAGTATAGTCTATAAATTTATTTGTGAGAGATTAATTATAACCCTTATATCGTAGATCCATCAAAATCTATGTCCATATCTAAACTTTCAACGTCACTGATATCTACAAGTACTATCCTCGAGAAGAATTTGTTTATCTTGAAAACTCAAGGTTGAGTTGTTCTTAAGTGAGGGGGAATGATACGAAGCATATATATGACTTGGCATAAGTCTTTTTAGACTAGTGGAAGAACGAAAAAGAGGGTCAAAAGAAGCCTACCTTAAAATAGGTGTATACATCATCAAAAAACTATCAAACTATCGAAGCTCCTCTTCCACGATTTATAGTCTCGTGTCCTTCAGTGAACCCTGGATTCCGCTGTTGATGCCTCTAATTGGCAATTTCACTCAATTTCGGTATGTTTAAATCATTTGTGTGATGATTGCTTACTAATAAAATATATTATTTCTTGGACTTTTTTTCATTTTAATTAGCTGTTTAATTATAATTATAAGAATTTATTGTTAATTTTAGTTTTTTAAATTTACATACTTTTTAATTTAGTTCCACAGTATATATATTATCGTTATCATCCTACAAAGAACCTTCAAATGAAATAAAAGCATACTATATTTTTGTTAGGAAGTAAGGCGAATAACTAACAAAACTATAAGCACACAAGACACAACATTTACGTCGTTCGGTCAAGGTGACCTACGTCCACGAGATGGAGGGGAGTATTATTTTATTTCAGAGCTCTCAAACAGAGGTTACAAGTAAAATTTCACAGAGATTCGCATATCACTCTAGAATACACGATACAAAATGACCTAGCATGCATCCCTATTTATACTTGAGGGATAAGACCTAAAACCCTAATGGGCCAAGCCTATTGGCCTATAGGCCAATGAAAGGCGTCAACAAGTCACAATATTCCATGAAACATATTTTGGAACATTCGTCCATGTCATACAAACCATGAGCATCAGCAAAACATATGATGGACCACCTTGTGCCATACTGGAGTATCATGATGTACAAGTGGCGTGTCATGAACACTAATGGCCCAATATCCATCATGGTGACACAACATGGTGTAATCCTTTAGCAATACCAACTTCTGAGCATCCTTGAACGATCTTGAGCATCCTAGAGAGCTTCATAGCATACTTGACTCATCAAAGGACCAAGATGGTCCATCTTGCGCCATCATGGCACAACAAAAATATGGATGGCTCAAGAGGTTTCGAGTGTTGCGCAAGAACATCAAAATTGGAGCAACAACACCACCATTGCGCAACAGGAACATGCATGTCACAACAATGCCATGTATGGCACAAAAGTATACCTCATGGCGCAAGAGGAACCCCCCATGGTGCAAGAGGGAGTATAATGGTGCAAGAAGGAATGCCCTTGGTGTAACAACGTCCTTCTTGGCCCATCTGTAACGTCCCAAACATGTAGACCAAAATTTTATTTTAATTCTAACAAAACCATTGACTCAAACGTATTTATCAAACCATAATAGAATCAAAGTGTAACCAAAACATCCATATACATCCGAGTCAAATAAAATGCGGAAGAAAGTGGTGTGAGTGATGCGGTCACCCCGAGCTCTTCCTCTTGGATATGGTAGTACCTGAAACATAAATTGAAAACTATAAGCACGAAGCTTAGTGAGTTCCCCAAAATACCACATACCATACATATCAAAGATATAATGGGCTCCGCCCGGCATCGAGCCCCCGCTCAGAACAGATCTGTCAGTAATATGAGATGGGCCCCGCCTCATCACATTCATCAGGCCCCGCCCGATATACATACAAATACATAACACATGCAAGATTCAAAAATTTAAATAGCATACAATACAGTCATCAGGCCCCGCCTGGCATGAGGCCTCGCCCGGTATACATATAAACACATAAACACGTGGAAGAATCACAGGATAAATAACATACAATCTACTCATCAAGCCCTACCTGGCATCGGGCCCCACCCGGTATACATATCAGATATCATACATACAAGAGTCATGCAGACAAATAGCATCCAAATCATAATAAACCAAGGGCCGACATTGGTGCCTTCGACCCACTAAACTCAGTGAGGAAACTCACCTCAAGATATTGATTCTCTCAAATAAAATCTCAAACTACTGATCCGGAAAATCCCCGCGCTAGCATCATAAAATAATACCTTATTAATAATTGTTCCATAGCCCATAGATAGAATCCTAGTCTGATTGTCCCACCCCCAGGGTAAAAGTCCATTTTATCCTTTCCTCACTTGACCCAAATTCCACGGCCCAAACCAATAGCACCAAAAAGCCAAATATGGACGAACATCCTAATTGGGTCCAAAACCCCTCATGGGCCTAATCCAAGAAGACCGAAAGTCAGAAACCTAGTGTCCTAATGAGGCCCAAAAATCCCAAAACAGCGTCTCACGTCGTGACCAGACCTTGGTCACGTCATGAGAACCCATCAGAACTGCATCAGTGACTCGCTCCTTACTCAGTCAACTAAGTAACTCGGTGTCTTTGTGCTCACATGTGCTTAATCCATTCAGCCATCAAACCCAACTTTCATAGAGCCCTAAGGGGACTTCGAAGCTCAATAAAAATGATTACTTGATGGACATGCATGCCCCATGCATGTCCTTAACCGAACATTGATCAAATAATAAGAAATAATCTCATATTCATAAAAGATTCATAAATCAGCACCAGACTTCAGATCCAAAAGATGAGATGCTCAAGGGACCCTAAGAGATCATAAAATTTCCAAATTTATGGATCTCTTCCATTCAAACTTCAACATCCATGAAGGAAAAGGGACAAGAATCTAGATCTAGCAATTAAACTCATAAAGGTTGAATCGTGGCCACTTACATAGGTCCAAAGTGTGCACAAGATGATGATGATGAAGCTTCCTTGCTGGACCAACACTCTAGAACATCTTCTTCTCCTTCTTCTAGCCACCAAATCACCAAAAGGGATCCAAAATCACTAAAATGGATTAGGGTTAGGGTTTTCTGAGTTAGAGGGAGGTGGAGGCTGAGAAATGAGTCCTAAAACCAAGTTAAGGGGCTTAAATACTAAAGGAACCGTTAAAGATAATGGGCTTAGGCTGCAGGGCTCCTCACATCGTGAGCTCTTATTGTTCACGTCGTCCCGGACGAATAACCATTACTACTCTGCTCGAAACCCGAAATTCTAAAACGTTGTATGACTCCTAGACAGACAGCCCACTCTGAATCACTCTCAATTCAACTCCACTTTGTAATCCAAACTGATCATAACTCTTCCAACCCTTGATTATCTTTTTATTTCCACTGGGAAACAGAATCACTGACCATTCATTACTGCCGAAAACTTTTCACTTCATAAATGGCTTAGATAATCCTTCGAGTAAAAGATTCGTCCCTATAACGGTTAGAATCAAACGAGAGTTGCGCAGTAGGTTCAAACCAATTACTCTGATATTATTTAACCTATGAAGCATGAACTAACATACTCACATAATAATGAGGCGACTCATAACACGAGTCCCAAATACTACTACCAGCTCAGGTTCATGTTGTTGCCCTATAATTATGTTTATGATGCAACCAAGACCTCCCTCGTCTCCTACTTACCTACAAATTAACCGATATGCCGGATTTCCAACCGGTTGATAAGGCTGATAAGCTCACATACTCACACCACGCGACTCCCATTAGAAAGTCTGTCTGCCAAGAACGGTCCAAGCTTGCTTGCCTTATTGGCTCCAATAGCCCTCCTCGTCCAATCAAGGATATAATAACCAACCATTCATCATTGTTGAACCATTCAATTGAGATCAAGGGTGACTCCCACTGCAAGTCTCACCCCTAAGTACCAACCCACTCTAAAAACTCACGTACCGATAACTAAAGTTTCACAATTCCGATCCTTCCAAGATCTCCTGCATCCTTGGTGACTTCCCACATAATGGAAATATACACTCCTCAATCGACCGTCGAGGCTGACAGTCTAATACCTGATCCTACCACTGACTATAGGGTCAACCCACTCTAACGTGATCCAAAACCGCACTCCAGCCTATTATATTGGGTCTCACCCACACTATCATAATCATGCGGGTCTCGCCCATGGGTCTCACCTATTCGAGTTCTAAACAGGCCTAACCTCGTCTCGGATCCAACATTCATCATACCATACGAATCATATACACATACATACATTACGCCTCGTCCGACATCGAGCCTCGCCTGGTACATTCATCAAGCACCTCCTGACATCGGGCCCCGCCCGATATATTCATCAACCATACAAACCATAACTAGCATGAGTCAAAACCACATCCGACTATGCCCCATTCAGGTGTTCAGGCTACGTTTCAAACCCCAACGCCTTAATCAGACAAAAACATGTAGAGAGGCTCCAACACAACCCCCACCCTTGAGCAATCTCTATCCAGACTGACACTTGAACTTGCTTCCCTCTTGAATAGGATGTGGAACTTTTCTTGGTTCGCACCTGATACTGTCCCCAAAAATCGAAACGACTCTCACCCACTTGGATTTGACTGCGCTCTTCCAATCCACAAAAAATGATGGGTTTCCAACCCATCCCACATCCTTACAATCCGACTATCGACAACCTGAGCTTACAAGACCTAGCATTCCATTACTAGCCCGTCTTAATGATCACACACACAATCCAAATCTAGATGAATATTACCCAAAATATCCACAAGTTCAATAATCCCAAGCACTTCCCATGATGCAGCTCCAATCTTTAAGTCATTTCAGCCTGTGGCATAGAACTATGACCCTTAACCGGAACTGAAGGATCAAGGTATTCAAAGTGATGGGTTTTCAGCATTCTAACACTCCTATGGTGTACATGCAACCCTAGAAACCTTGGATCTATGTTTGACTAAGATACATGCAAATAATTATTTTTCCAAGGTTCTTATCCTAACTAGCATGGCATGGGGTACTTGAATCAAATAAAACTAGTAGAATTACTTACCTTGTAGTAGTAGTTGATTGCTTGGAGTTTGAGAGCCTAGCACCAATAATGTGGATGCCTCAAATGGAAGTCACAAATCACCACAAACTTGGAAACTTGAGAGAATAGTCACAAACTTCTTCAAATCGGCCCTCTTAATTTACACACATCAACTAGTGCAATTTCAAGAACCAAAGCCTCCTTTATATAGTGTGGTGGATTAGGGTTACATCCATGTAAACGCTAATACCCATGTCTTTTCATTTCCATGAGATCCATGGGTTAAAGCTCCATGGAGTATCCATGGACTTTCCATGCAAGCCTAGCCCATTCCAAATAAGCATTAGTCCACACTATATAAATACAAGAGCCCATATTTAATTAGTCATACTTTTGATCTCTAAATTAATTCTAAATTAATTATAGATCAATACTAATTAAATAATATGATTTTATATTAATATATTAGGACTTATAATATATTAATAAATCATAACTTATACTATTCTCAAACGATTATCCATAAATTGTTCGGGTGAAGTGCAACCCAAATGGACCATGCCGGGTCGGGTCAAGTGCATACCAAATATAGTTATGGACTTAGACACTATATCCAACAGTCTCCCACTTGGATAAGTCTAATAACTATAGTTGCAAGTATGACTTCAGGAACCGATCAGCAATCGTGGCTCTTTAAACTCTGTTGAACTATGAAGCGCCATTTTAGATAAGTGATCATATAATCCTCTATTTTAGATATCAGCCGGACAAATACATGGAACATGGTCTTGCTTATTGTCCAACAATTGTTTCCCGATTTCTGATTTGTTTGACATACAACTTAACTGAACACATCAATTTAGTTCTGACCGGGCCCGGTACATAGGTCAAAACAAAATCATCGAGGGGCCCAGATATCGCTTCTAATCCTAGAAGGAACGGATAAACTTCGACTCATATGTTTGCTCTACTCCTTGTTGAATTACACACAAAAGCACGGTTTATAACATCGAGTTACCAATGCGTTTTCGTACAATCAATGCATAACCAACTCATAGGCAACAAATCATATCTCTAGGTTTGAAGACTTATATGATATTACCGTCTCACGATCACTCGAGATAAATTCCATGAAGTGATACAAGTGAGCGTGGGTTGAATCCAATACTCAGAACTTATGAGCACTCATGAGTGCTGTAGCCCCGCTTTGTCTAACATCTTAGACCTCTACAAGCCAACCCATGACAATCTTGATTCATATCTACTTCCAACATATGACCGATTGTGGAGAGTTTGAATAATATGATATAAACCATAACATAATTATTCTGGAAGTCAAAACATGCAAAAAGAAATAATAGTAAACGATTGACAAGAGATAGCAACACTTTACTCATAAATAACAGCTTTTATTTATCATCAAATGTCAATTACATTTTACAAATTTCAAGATTATCTAACTACTAAAACTAATATCATCCTTCAGCCCTATGCTCCGAGCATGCTGGAGATGCTTAGCCAGAGTCAGTCCTTTCATAAGGGGATCTGCTGGGTTCTCATCCGATGATACCCTCTTTGCCACGAGGATTCCTTCTTCTATTCGATGTCTGATGAAGTGATATTTTCTGTCATTGTGTCTGGATCTCCCATGATCTCTTGGTTCCTTGGCTAAGGCAACCGCACTATTGTTGTCACAGAAAATCTCCATTGGCTCCTTTATAGCTGGTACAACTCCAAGGTCTCCGATGAAGTTCTTTAGCCATATAGCCTCCTTTGCTGCCTCGCTTGCTGCTATATACTCTGATTCACAAGTGGAATCAGCCACTGTCTCCTGCTTGGAACTTTTCCAAGTAATTGCCCCTCCATTTAGAGTAAAGACCCAGCCCGACTGCGAGCGGAAATTATCCCTGTCAGTCTGAAAGCTAGCATCATTGTACCCTACAACTCTCAAGTCCTCACTGCCACCGAGGGTAAGGACCCAGTCCTTAGTCCTCCGTAGGTACTTGAGGATATTCTTTACCGCAGTCCAGTGTGCCTTGCCAGGGTTCCCCTGATACCTGCTAACCATGCTCAAAGCAAAGGCTACATCAGGTCGAGTACACGTCATATCATACATGATCGATCCTACAGCTGAAGCATAAGGTATTCGACTCATTTCTGCTATCTCAGCCTCAGTACTAGGGCTTTGTGTCTTACTCAATCTAGCGTTACTCTGGATGGGTAACTCTCCTTTCTTGGAGTTATGCATGTTGAATCTTTTCAACACTTTGTCCACATAGGTGCTTTGACTAAGTCCAATTAGTCTTTTACTCCTGTTTCTCAAAATCCTTATCCCTAGGATATAGGCAGCTTCTCCAAGGTCCTTCATAGCGAAACACTTCCCAAGCCAGGACTTTACTTCCTGTAGGTTTGGGATGTCATTTCCTATGAGTAGTATGTCATCCACATACAGTACCAAAAAGCTGACTATACTCCCGCTAGCCTTGATATAGACACAAGATTCATCTTCACTCCTTAAAAAGCCAAATTCTTTGACTTTCTCATCAAAGCAAAGATTCCGTCTGCGAGGTGACTGTTTTAATCTATAATGGATTTCTCGAGCTTACACACTCTACTGGGGTACTCTGTACTGACAAAACCCTCTGGCTGAACCATGTAAACATCTTCAGTCAACTTTCCATTAAGGAAAGCGGTTTTTACATCCATTTGCCATATTTCATAATCATGAAATGCAGCAATGGCTAACAGAACCCTAATAGACTTAATCTTGGCCACTGGTGAAAGGGTCTCATCATAATCAACTCCCGGAGTTTGAGAATAACCCTTTGCAACCAGTCGTGCCTTATAAGTGTGTACATTACAATCCATGTCGGTCTTCTTCTTGAAGATCCATTTGCACCCAACTATCTTACGATCAGGTACATTGTCAACCAAGTTCCAAACTTGATTGTCATACATGGACTGCATCTCGCTATCCATAGCCTCTTTCCATTTAGCAGCGTCAGGGCCAGCCATGGCTTCCGTGTAGCTGTTAGGCTCATCCAGATTTACTAGTGTGTAATCACTGATAAGTGTCTCACCTTCTGCAGTAATATGAAAACCATAATAATGCTCAGGTGCATTCCTAACTCTGGTGGAACGCCTCAGAGGTATAGATTCTTCAGTCGGCTCAACAGGAGTTTCCTCCTCAGGTTGAGGGCAAGGGTTTGAGGTTCCTTCACCACTAGACTCTTGAATTTCCTCAAGGTCAATTTGCCTCCTACTGTCTCCTTGGCTCATGAATTCTCTCTCTCGAAAGAATCCTCTTCTTGCTACAAAGACCGCATTATCACTGGGTCTGTTGAAGATGTAACCAAATGATTTTTGTGGGTAGCCGATGAAAATACACCTTTCGCTTCGGGGTTCGAGCTTATCGTGAGTCTCGCGTCTCACGAAAGCCTCGCAACCCCGAATCTTGATGTGGTCTAGATTGGGAACTTTTCCAGTCCACACCTCGTGAGGTGTTTTGGCAACCTTCTTTGTAGGGACTAGATTAAGGATATGGGCGGCAGTCTCTAAGGCATACCCCTAAAATGAGATTGGTAGCGAAGCTCGACTCATCATGGAACGAACCATGTCCAACAAGGTCCGATTGCACCTCTCAGCTACACCATTCAACTGTGGTGTCCTAGGAGGTGTCAATTGTGAGACATTCCCACATTCCTTAAGATAGTCAAGGAACTCAGTACTAAGATACTCACCACCACGATCGGATCGAAGCATCTTAATGTTCCTGCCCAACTGATTCTCCACTTCTTGCTTAAACTCTTTGAATTTCTCAAAGGTTTCTGACATATGCTTGATTAGGTAGACATATCCATATCTACTAAAATCATCAGTAAAAGTCACATAGAACCGATTAGCATCTCTTGTGGCGGTTCTGAAGGGTCCACACACATCCGTGTGTATGAGGTCCAACAAACCTTCACCGCTAGCACAAGTGCCAGTAAAAGGTGACTTTGTCATTTTACCAAGCAAACAAGATTCACAACTATCATCTGACTTTAGGTCAAATGACTCCAAGACTCCATCCTTTTGGAGTTGGCCTATGCGTTTCTTGCTTACATGTCCAAGACGACAATGCCATAAGGATGCTTTATCTAAGCTAGTGGAAGAGTTAGTACACAATACATTATTTCCTAGATTATCTACAACAGATACAGTTTCATACACGCCATCACAAGGTAATGCTTTAAAATAAAGACCATTATTAAAGAAAGCATCTATACTACCATTATTATTATCAAAATAAAAGGTAAAACCTTTTTTATACAATGCATGAAAGGAAATAACATTTCTTGCCATTTCTGGCGACTAATAACATTTATTCAAATCTAATGTAAACCCACTATTTAGCTCTAAGGAATAAACTCCTATCTTGGTGACAGGTGAAGCTTTCCTGTTTCCCATGATCAAGTTTATCTTTCCCTGCTCCACATTCTCACTTCTTTTTAGTCCCTGCAAATCACAACATATGTTAATACCACAACCTGTATCAAGGACCCAAGACTTATAATGAGGTGAGTTATTAGACAATATAGTGTATATACCTACATGGTTGGGTTTTACTTTCCCATCCTTCAAATCTTGCTGGTACTTTGGGCAGTTTCGCTTCCAGTGCGACTTTTCATGGCAATAGAAGCATTCAGCCTCATTAGGGTTAGCAGAAGGAGTGACAAAACCTTTCTTGGTTTTGCTTGAAGAGGAGCCTTCAAGGGTCTTACCCTTGGTACCCTTAGAAGGGTTCTTTCTCTTCTTTCCTTTGCCATGCCCGATTGCCAAGACATTGGCCGCAGTTGGAGTAGGAGTAGGAGTAGTAACAACCGACTTACCCTTTAGACCACTTTCAGCGGTCTTCAAGAGTCCTTGAAGTTTGCTGAGGGTGACTTCTTCCTTGTTCATGTGATATGTCATGCAGAATTGATCATAACACAATGGCAAGGAGTGCAAAATGATGTCTATTGCTAACTCCTCAGGGAAGTTCACATTCAGCTTCAGTAAACGGTCCACATACCTTTGCATTTTCTGCATGTGGCCCGTGATGGGTTCACCATCCTTCATTCGGGTTGTTATCATGGTGGAGATTATTTCATATCGCTCTTGACGAGCACTTTGATGGTAGCGGTCCATCAAGTCCTGGTGCATCTCAAAAGGATAATAGTCCTCATAGGACTTTTGGAGCTCGGCTGTCATGGTGGCCATCATGATGCATGCCACTTTTGTAGCATCTCTTTCATGTACCTCATATTCTGCAAGCTCTTCAGAGGTAGCAGTTAGCTCGGGTACCTTCAGCTCCTTGTCGAGAACATATTCTTTGTTCTCATACCAAGTGACCATCCTGATGTTTCTGATCCAATCTGTAAAGTTGGACCCATCAAAGATGACTCTCCCACAAAGATTCATGAGAGAGAAGGAGCTAGTAGGGTTTGAGCCAGAAGCATTGTTATTGGAAGACATCTGAAGAGAAGAGGGAATAGATTAGATTAGATATAGAGATAGTCCTTAACAAAACACCCAAATGTAATATTAAGGCTAGGACCCAACACAATATTTTATAACTTAGAAGAGGGATGTCGTAATCTAAGCTATAAGATATTTGAAGGTAGGAGAATGACGATTCACCAATTTCCACCATGAAAAACGAAATATTTAATTAGGTTTTAATTGGTTTAGAAACTCCTAGATTCTGAGATTCATTGAACTTTCTTCAATGGCATGTTTCAATCTCGAGTGTGCCCTTCAAGTTTTGTGACTGGGATGCCGAGGATCACAAAACAAGGTGTGAAGTAACCATACAAATTACTTGGTACCCTTAATGTATTACCCCTCAATCGATGTGCCGGTTAACCACACACGCTCCATCGATACTATGATAAACATTAAGTCACCCTTTACCTACCTTGTTAAGTTCAAGTTAATGTGCCGGTTAACCACACACGCTCCACTAACGACTTAAACAAAGTGTAAAGTGTAATTTCATGGATTAGCACCTTATTCACATTTTCCTAAAATAACTAAGATTGGGAATTCAATAAAGTTTAGTTACTTTAGTATTATCATTATACTTTTAATGAGAATTTATAAGTGCTTGTCCTACCCGTTCGGCTAACGACCCTCCACCGATCAAGGAAGCGATGGGTGAGAGTGGACACCCATTAAGTTGCCATTTTATAGGCAACAACCTTATACCCCCCTTATAGACCGGCTTTGTGAATGAGGCGTACTAGCGGTAACACAACTTGATCTTATACATATATAAATATTATTAAACTTATAATATTATAAAGTATAAGAGTTGAATTTTAACTTTTAAAATTCTAGGGGTTGGAACTAAAGTTTTTAATATGACTTTACATGTTCCAAAACTTGAGGGCAAGTTTTGTAAACTTTCAAAACTTTTCATTTCTCATGACTTATGAGTTAATGGTTATTAAAAATGAAGACTCTTCATTTTTTGTAACCTATGTGTTCTTTTAATGGTTATTTATAAATGTGACTTTTGGTTATCCATAACTTAAGAACTAGTTATGGACTCCATTAAAACACATAAAGATCAAGAATTAATCTAATCAATTATTAGCACATAATTTCTATGATCTTCTAAACTCATATGTTTATGAATGTTCATATCAAAAATTTCAAGAATCGTAAGAACATATACAAAACTTGAAATTTTGATACAAGCTTCTGAACTAAACTTCGATTTTCAAGTTTTTTTTTTTTTTTTTTTTTTTTTTTTTTTTTTTTTTTTTTGCATCAAGTATCAAATAAACAAACCAGTCTCTAATACCACTGATGGGTTTTCAGCATTCTAACACTCCTATGGTGTACATGCAACCCTAGAAACTTTGGATCTATGTTTGACTAAGATACATGCAAATAATTATTTTTCCAAGGTTCTTATCCTAACTAGCATGGCATGGGGTACCTGAATCAAATAAAACTAGTAGAATTACTTACCTTGTAGTAGTAGTTGATTGCTTGGAGTTTGAGAGCCTAGCACCAATAATGTGGATGCCTCAAATGGAAGTCACAAATCACCACAAACTTGGAAACTTGAGAGAATAGTCACAAACTTCTTCAAATCGGCCCTCTTAGTTTACACACATCAACTAGTGCAATTTCAAGAACCAAAGCCTCCTTTATATAGTGTGGTGGATTAGGGTTACATCCATGTAAACCCTAATACCCATGTCTTTTCATTTCCATGAGATCCATGGGTTAAAGCTCCATGGAGTATCCATGGACTTTCCATGCAAGCCTAGCCCATTCCAAATAAGCATTATCCCACACTATATAAATACAAGAGCCCATATTTAATTAGTCATACTTTTGATCTCTAAATTAATTATAGATCAATACTAATTAAATAATATGATTTTATATTAATATATTAGGACTTATAATATATTAATAAATCATAACTTATACTATTCTCAAACGATTATCCATAAATTGTTCGGGTGAAGTGCAACCCAAATGGACCATGCCGGGTCGGGTCAAGTGCATACCAAATATAGTTATGGACTTAGACACTATATCCAACACAAAGTTCACTAAAGGATACCATTCAATTTTTGTTGTCAATCCCAATGACTAAAATAACTCATGCGGACAATACTTTCCCATTACTCAAGAGTAATGCGTTACCACTGCTCAATCCCTACTAATGGTAGCAGTCGACATCTGAGCTTTACAACAAGATAGTCTTCCTTGACCAACCAAGCCTATCGCTTATACATTCCAAGACCGGGTGATCATTCCCAATATCTCAACGAATCTCAAAATCCTTAAGTACTTTCCGTTGAATCCACTACAAGTCCTTGGCGAATGATCGATGGATGAGGAACAACATCTCAATATTGAACAAGTACCTAACCCGTTCAACCACTTACTTGCACCTAGAGTAATCCGCATGCAACCTGCAACTGACCTCGCTTCAAGGTGTGAACTTGAAAACTACCGATCTTACACCCATAGCCAAATCAATTTCTAACTACCTTGAGACCATGAACACCCTTACACCTCCTGCATTCAACCTTGGTATGGCTACCTTGCGGATTCCTTGAATTCTAACTGATACCACTAAACATCTGACTCACTGCTGGTCTCCCATGTGGAATACACACGCATCTTCTAAACACGGTCAACGGTATGCAAAATGGCATACGAAAACTTTACAAATAACATAACTATATTACTCATACTGGTGCTTCCATTCTTATATAATCAGGGCATAACATTTCACACACACCAATACGGAATTATTAGCATAATGATTTAAGCGTTAAAGAGAATAATATGATACATACTCGTAGTGTCTGAGGGTTCTGCTCCCCTTCTTGCAAAAGCACTTGCAATGGAACCTGAGACGCCCCAACCACTAATTGCGGGCAATTTGCCCTAATATGACCAGGCTAATGATGACACAATTCTACTTCCAGGGTGCATTCTTGGCGAAGGTGGCCCTTCCATCCGTACCTTCCGCATTTAGACTTGTCGCGCACATGCTCCTGCGTTCCTTCACCCTTCGCATAAGTGTCATGGCCCTTTGGGCCTCTAGCACTAGACATGGAAACATCAGATTGCTTAGATGTTGCTAGCAGAGTCGAATCATGAGTCCGCTCCCTCTTCCCCAGTTGCCTCTCTAAACCAATCTCCTGCTCCTGAGTCACCTCAACCATCCCATCAACTGCGTGAAAGACCGATAACCGATCCTCGAATATGGTGACCAGTCTTCCAGTGACATGACCAATGATGTCGGGTAACTACTCACGTAAAGCTCGTGAAACCTCAGTGGCAATCCAATCATGGAATCGATCCCCAGGAAGGCATGATGTATAATCCACCTTTGATTCCTCATAACAAGATATAGCAATAGGACCCTCCTCCCAGAAAGAGTCTAGGGCTCCACAAGCTTTGAGCCCCCGATGGGCCCCCTCCAACTACCCTTCTACAAATTTGACCTGAAAAGCCCCAAGACGATCGTCCAAGAGTTCCATGATCCCTTCCTTGATGGTACCAAACACCACATGAGTCTACTCCAAAATACCACGGGTGATCTCCGACGAGATGAACTCCCACCTCCGCTCATCAATCGGCTCAGTACCAACACCTGAGCCCAAACCTGAACCTGAATCTCCTCCACGCATGCTCATCACCATTTTAAAAAGCAATCATACACGTGATCAAAACATACTAAAACAATCCTCATCCCACCAGCTTCCTACATTCTCCCTGACTCTCCTCGAGTCGAGTATGGATCTTGTGCTTTTAGTAGTACGTGTCCAATACTACCTTCCACACCTATCCATACTTTCCTCAAGAATCATCTCGAATCCTCTAAGTCACCTTCTCAAACTGGTGCTCCAAGTACTCGATAAAAAACGCATCCGAAGCTGCTAAAAAACACTCCCAAGGCTGTCCTACGTTCCCGGCCTCACCCTGCCATCAGCTGCTGAAGTACTCCCAATAATGTCAGTTAACTAGTTCATGAATATAATCACATGCAACAAAGCTTAGATAATCTTTCGAGTAAAAGACTCATCCCAAAAATGGTTAGACTCAAACGAAAGTTGCGCAGTAGGGTCAAATCTATCACTCTGAGATTATTTAACCTATGCAACATGTGGCTTGACCTATTTACTTAATAGTTAACTCACATTGTCATGAGTCCCACAAAGCACAAAGAAAGCAGCATTCGTGTAGTAACACTCCAAGTCACAGCCAAATAGAGGAAATCTCTCTCACTTCCTACCAAGAAGATTCCAAATCTAGTATAACATACAATTCCTCTTAGTCTACAAGGCATCACATATCAGGCCAATCCATCCAGTCATCTGAAATCCATATTAGCATGTGATTCAAAAAGCTCAAACAATCAGGCATATAAAGGCATATCTCCTAGCATGAAATCTTGAGCAGATCCTTATCCCTAATCTAGCATGTAATTCTCATACCATATAATCATAACAAACATTTATGGCTATTTTGGGAAAACTTACTTGAGCTCGGTCGACTGCATGCACCACATCCCCTTTCTTCTATTAGAAAAATCTTTGTGTAAAATGTTTCTTTTTGTGAAGGATTTACCAAATCATCAGTTTGAGTTCAGACACACCCTTGAGTATACTTGAATCCCTGAAACAAAGGCTCTGATACCAACTTGTAACGTCCCAAAAATTTAGACCAAAATTTTATTTTAATTATAATAAAACCATAATCTCTAACATGTTATATAAATCTATAATAGAATCAAAGTGTAACCAAAACATCCAAATACATACGAGTTAAATAAAATGCAGAACAAAGTGGTGTGTGTGATGCGATCACCCTGAGCACTTCCCCTTGGATCTGGAAGTACCTGAAACATAAACTGAAAACCATAAGCACGAAGCATAGTAAGTTCCCCAAAATACTACATACCATACATATCAAACATATAATGGGCCCCGCTCGGAACAGATCTGTCAGTAATATGAGATAGGCCCTGCATCATCACATTCATCAGGCCCTGCCCGGTATACATACAAACACATAACACATGCAAGAATCACAAAGATAAATAGCATACAATATAGTCATCAGGCCCCACCCGGTATATATATGAACACATAAACACATGCAAGAATCACAAGATAAATAACAAACAATCTACTCATCAGGCCCCGCCTGTCATCGGGCCCCACCCGGTATACATATCAGATATCATACATACAAAAGCCACGCACCCAACTAGCATCCAAATCATAATAAACCAAGGGTCAGTATTGGTGCCTTCGACCTACCAAACATAGTGATGAAACTCACCTCAAGCTGTTGAATCTCTTAGATAAAATATCGGACTGTTGATACGAAAAATCCCCGTGCTAGCATCATCAAATAATACCCAGATAATAATTGGTCCACAGCCCATAGTTGGAATCCTAGTCCGATTGTCCAACACCCAGGGTAAAACTCCATTTACCCTTTCCTCACTTTGCCCAAATTCCAAGGCCCAAACCAATAGCACCAAAAAGCCCAATATGGCACAACTTCCTAATTGGGCCCAAAACCCCTCATGGGCCTAATCCAAGAAGGACCAAAGTCGGAAAACTAGTGGGCTATTAAGGCCTAAAATGCCCAAAACAGCGCCTGACGACGTGACCAGACCGTCGTCACGTCGTGAGAACCCATCCGATCCGCATCAGTGACTCCATCCTCACTCAGTCACCTTAATAACTCAGTTTCTTTGTGCTCATGTCGTGAGACCTCATGTCTCACGTCGTGAGGTCGTCCTGAAGCTAACACCAAGATCAAATGTGCTAAATCCATTCAACTATCAAACCCAACTTTCATAGACGCTTAAGGGGACTTCCAAGGTTAATAAAAATGATTACTTGATGGGCATGCATGCCCCATGCATGTACTTAATCTAACTTTGATCGAATAACAAGAAATGATCCCAAATTCATACAAGATTCATAAATCACCACCAAAATTCAGATCCAAAAGATAAGATGCTTAAGGGACCCTTGGAGATCATAAAGTTGCCAACTTTATGGATCTCTACCGAGAAAACATCTACATCCATGAGGGAAAAGGGACAAGAATCTAGATCTAGCAATTTAAACTTATAAAGGTTGAATCTTGGACACTTACATAGGTCCAGAGTGTGCATAAGATGATGATGAAGCTTCCTTGCTGGACTAAAACTCTAGAACATCTTCTTCTCCTTCTTCTAGCCACCAAATCACCAAAAGGTATCCAAAATCACTAAAATGTATTAGGGTTAGGGCTTTCAGAGTTAGAGGGAGGTACAGACTGAGAAATGCACCCTAAAATCGAGTTAAGTGGGCTTAAATACAAAGGTAACTCTAAAAGATCATGGGCTTCGGTTGCAGCACTCCGCACATCGTGAGCTCTTATTGCTCACGTCGTGAGCTCAGTACCGACAAAATCTCCATGCAACCTGTCACACCCCCATACCGGAACGGCGGAAACGTCCAGGGGTGGAGGACGTCATGCGTAGTATCACAACATTTGTATAGCAAGCATAGTAAACACAACCAAACATTAAATATAATCATGAAAAGTGTTTACATCAGTTTGAAACTTTTTTTAAATACATTTAAAGTATGCAAAATATAGAAAACATGACTCTTATTGCTCCGGCTCCTCTAATCCAAGAAGTACCTGTCTACTGATTCCCTGAGAATACAAGCAGTTTTGAAAATATATCAGCATAAAGCTGGTGAGTTCATAAGCATTTAGTTTTGGTGGGAAAAGTGCTTCTGGAATCCTTTCGAAAAGTGTTCCTCAAGAAAATCCTACATTTTCTTATGAAAAACGTGTTTGAAAACCCCATTCCTTCCATGACTTCCAGATTCATACAAGATATGTACAATCCAAGGAGTCGTGGAAGGAATATGAATATCCATTGATTACATATTAAACAATCTGCTTTTGAATAACCGGGTTATCCCGGGAAAATCCTATATTTTCCCTAAAGGTTGATGATTGGTTATCCGTTCCAAACTGAGGTGTGCAAGTATCTACCATACTCAAAAAAGCAGTTTTCTTTTAAAAACCATGGTTACACCCAGAGAGGTATATTAGCCTTATTACATAAATAAAACTAAATAAAAGAAAACTGTGATGAACTAAGTCCTGAAGGTATTATTAGTAATACCCTCCAGTAATCTATCGGCTATTACTTTGAGGTTAGTTCACTTGATTCATTATTACAAAAGTAAATCTCTGCTATCTAAATTTCGAGTTTTATAACCATACATTAACTTGATACGGCACGTATGGGGGCCAATATCCTTTATGACTTTGTCACCCGTAGACCTGCCGGTCCCACTGTAGCTAGCAGCGAGGTGCGGGATAGTCAGTCCCGAACAGATCTATACACAACAGTTACGCTCTCCCTATAAGAGATTTTGGTCATATGTGCTAGTCCTACACTCTGATTATGTGGGAGTGTTACCAAGGACGTGTCTCCAACTTCGACTAACAAATTTACAAGTAATAATACTGAAAATCCTGTTTATGATTTGCATGAATCCTTTATAAAATAATACATTTTGCTACATGATTCACAAGTTCATGTTTCTACGAGTTGATTTCTTAATCGTTTAGTAAAACTGTTTTTCCGTGATAAAAGTATGTTCAAGGTATAATTATCTTCAACAAAATAATATATTTTGAGTACAAGTTTCCTTGTACTTTTGCTTGTATTCCCCCCTGAAAACATGAAAAACTCGGATAAACGTAGGGGTATGAACTCACCTCGGGTGATTTGAATGACGGATCGACACGAAACGCTGGATGTTCAAGTGAAGCCTTGAACACGATTTGACCCTAAATTACATGCAATGACACATAAAGGAGTCAAATGGAGGTATTTCACCACTAAATGTGATGGATAACCACTCTAGGAACTTGGGACTACTTGCACTAAGTGTTAGAACCTTGAAGGATTGTATGAGGGGAGTGTATGGCCACCTTTAAGGTGTGTGCGGCCATTGGTGTGCGGACCAAGGGGTGTGCGACCGTACACTCATGATGGAAGGTGTTCTTGGGGTTTTTCAAGGTCCATACTCACATCCACGAAGTGTTCTAGGTCTATACCTAATTGTAGTGCAAGATAAGGGCCCTAGAGGTGCGTTTATGGTCCTAGAATGAGTGTATGGTCGCACACAAGAGTGTGTGGTCGCACACTTGGAGTGTGCTGCCGCACACTTGGAGTGTGCTGCCGCACAAGGGTGTGTGCGGCCCTACACAGGTGTGTGCGGTGGTACACCCCACACAAAGATGTCCAAAAATGTCATTCCAAGGTACAACAAGGCTAGGGGCATGTCTACATCGAATATGGAAGTTAAACTCTCACTTTAGAGGGTGTTTTAACGGTGTGCGGCCCACCTTATGAAGGTGTGCGGCCGTACTTACTTCCAACACGAAGAACACGTCCATTTTTGCACACTTAAGGCCTAGATAGAGGGGTCTTTCATGAATTGAAAACTAGGGGAAGAAGTACTCACGTTCTTGAAGCTTTGGAAGGTTCAAAGTTGGAGAAACTTGAGAGAATAGAGTTGTGTGCTGCCTAGGTGCTAAAGGAATGAAAGGAAGGAGGCTACCCTTTATATAGGGGTAAGGGTGCTGCCCAAAAGTGAGTGTGCTGCCAAGGGAGTGGGTGTGCGGCCGCACACCCATGTGTACGGCCGTACACTCCTCCAAGAGGTGTGTATGGCCCGGTTTTCTCACTATGTGGCATGCTGACTCATTCCTAATCTCAACCTTGGTCAAAATCGAGCTTAGAACACTTAAATGAACCCTTGAATAGTACTAGAAATTGACAAAACAAGTTGAATAATGATTGAATTGATTAATTGTACAAGATTGAAGTTCCGGGTTGTCACATCATCCCCTGTTAGAGGGAATTTCATCCCGAAATTCAAGGATAAAGTACAATCATGAACTTGGAAAGATATGGGGGTACTTCTGCTTCATTGAATCCTCGCACTCCCAAGTGAATTCAGGACCCCGCTTGGCATTCCAACGGACCTTCACTATCGAGATGCGACTCTGTTTCGTACGTTTGACTTCCCGATCCATGATTTCGACAGGTTCTTCCACGCAGTGTAGACCCTCGTCTAATTCGATCTCGTCGAGAGGAATCACAAGTGTCTCATCGGACAGACACTTCTTTAGGTTCGACACGTGGAAGACAGGATGGATGTTGCTGAGCTCTCGTGGTAACTGGAGTTTGTATGCTACGGGACCGATCCTAGCAAGGATCTCGAATGGTCCAACGTACCTTGGGTTTAGCTTTCCACGTTTTTTGAAACGTATCATGCCTTTCCAGGGCGAGACTTTCAGAAGGACGTGTTCACTGACCTGGAATTCCAAGGTTTTCGTCTCTTATCGGCGTAGCTCTGTTGTCTATCTCGTGAGGCTTTCAGTCATTCTCAGATTTGCACAATCTTTTCAGTTGTCTCTCGGATGATCTCAGGACCAGTGAGAGTACTGTCGGGGACTTGTCCCCTGGCTAGCTACGTGTCACCCACTTCAGCCCAGCACAGAGGGGATCTGCACTTGCGGCCATAGAGGGCTTCGAACGGCGCATCCTTGATGTTCGTATGGTAGCTGTTGTTGTAGGAAAATTCAACCAAAGGAAGATGAGTGTCCCATGACGTGACGAAGTCGATGACGCAGGCTCTCAACATATCTTCCAATGTCTGAATTGTTCTCTCACTCTGTCCATCAGTTTGCGGATGATAAGTCGTGCTCATATCCAATTTAGTTCCAAGAGCTTTCTGTAGTGATTGCCAGAATCTATAGGTAAACCTGCTATCTCGGTCAGAGATAATGGATACAGGTACCCCATGAAGACGAACTATCTCTTGAATGTAGATCCGCGTGAGTCTCTCCATCTTGAAGTTTTCTTTGATTGGCAGGAAGTGGGCGGATTTAGTCAACCGATCGACAACTACCCAGATGGCGTCGTGCCCGCTTAGAGATCTAGGTAATTTGGTGATAAAATCCATGGTGATCATTTCCCATTTCCACTCAGGTATTTCCGGCTGCTGAAGCAAACCTGAGGGTTTTTGATATTCTACCTTCACCTTGGCACAAGTCAAACACTTGCCCACGAAAGTAGCAATTTCTGCTTTCATGTTTGGCCACCAATAGAGTCGTTTGAGATCCAGATACATTTTATCTGACCCTGGGTGAACAGAATATCTCCTTTTGTGAGCTTCGTTCATGACAACTTCTCTGTAACCACCATACTTCGGGATCCAGATACGGTCCATGAAATAGTAAACTCTGTCTCCCTTGACCTCTATGTTCTTTTCCACTCCCTGCAAGGCTTCATCTGCCATGTTCTTAGGTTTTAAGGCTTCCAGTTGGGCCTCTCTGATCTGTGCGGACAGATGGGAATGGACGGTCATTGTTAGTGCCTTCACCTTACGCCCTGAATACTCCTTTCAGCTGAGGGCATCTGTTACTACATTGGCCTTGTCGGGATGGTAACGAACTTTGCACTCGTAGTCACTGAGTAGCTCTACCCATCGTCGCTGTCTCATGTTTAACTCCATTTGATCAAAGATATGCTGCAAGCTCTTATGGTCGGTGAAGATAGTGCACTTGGTTCCATAGAGATAGTGTCTCCAGATCTTCAATGCAAAGACCACTGATCCCAACTCTAGATCGTGAGTTGTGTAGTTGACCTCGTGTGTTTTCAACTGCCTCGAGGCATAGGCGATGTCGCTGCATGAGCACACAGCCTAGGCCTTGATTGGATGCATCACAATAGACCACGAAGTCTTCCGTCCCTTCGGGCAGGGACAAGATAGGTGTGATGCACAGGGCCTGCTTCAATGTTTGAAATGCAGTGTCTTGCTGGACCCCCCCCCCCCCCAACTATAGGTTACACCTTTCTGTGTCAGGGTAGTTAAAGGCTTACCGATTCTGGAGAAATTCTGGATAAACCTGCGATAATAGCCCGCGAGACCCAAGAATTGCCGGATTTCTGTGGGTGTCTTTGGTGCAGACCAATTCTCTATCGCTTTGATTTTGGAAGGGTCCACGTGTATACCTTCCTTACTAACCACGTGACCAAGGAAATTCACCTTCCTGATCCAGAACTCACACTTTGAAAATTTTGCATATAGCTTCTCTGCTCTTAATGTTTCCAGCACCTGCTTCAAGTGCTGTTTATGATCGTTCTCACTCCGAGAATCGACAAGTATATCTTCGATGAACACGATCACGAACTTGTCCAGGAAAGGGCGGCACACCCGATTCATCAGGTCCATGAATACTGCCGGTGCGTTGGTCAGACCAAAGGGCATTACTACAAACTCGTAGTGTCCATAGCGAGTTCGGAATGCTGTCTTGGGCACATCATTCTCGTGAACTCGCAACTAATGGTACCCTGATCTTAGATCGATCTTTGAGAAATAACTGGCTCCCTGAAGTTGGTCGAAGAGATCGTCGATTCTGGGTAAGGGATATCGGTTCTTTATGGTTAGCTTATTCAGCTCTTGGTAGTCAATGCACATCCGAAAGGATCCATCCTTCTTTTTCACAAATAAGATCGGAGCTCCCCAGGGTGAGGAACTCGGCCTTATGAACCCTTTGTTGATCAGCTCATTGAGCTCGCTGGATAATTTTTGCATTTCTGCTGGCGCTAAACGGTAAGGAGACTTAGCTACAGGAGTAGCTCCGGGGATTAAGTCGATACAAAACTCGACTTGACGCTCGGGAGGAATTCCTAGGAGATCTTCAGGGAAGACATCCGGAAGGTTGCAGATCTCGGGGATACTCTCGAGGTCTTTACCCTTTTGTGTCTCATTAACGACATGAGCTACAAACGTATGGCATTCCTTCCGCAGGTACTTCTGAGCTTTGATGCACGAGATGATACGAAGGTTCGAACTGAGTTTATCACCATAAATCATGAGGGTTTCGCCGGATGGAAGGTTGAGACGAATGGCTTTTTCGAAACAAAGGATATTAGCATCATTGGGGCTCAACCAATCCATACCGATAATGACATCGAAACTCTTAATAGATACAGACATAAGATCAATAGGGAAGGAATGATTGCCTAAGGTAAGAGTACAGCCTATGAATATGTCATTCGCGCTTTCTTTCTCTCCGTTAGCCATTTCGACGGTGAACGTTTCGGTTAAGGGTTGGGATTTACATTTGATTAGATGCTTGAAGGCATGACTAACAAAACTCCTTTCCGCACCATAATCAAAAAGAATGCATGCATGACAGTTGTCAAGAAGGAACGTACCCGTAACAACGGTAGGATCAGCGACCGCTTCCTCCTAGCCCATTGCCAGCACCCTTCCTGCATTGCCACCTGTTGTTGCCTTGGGACAACCTCTCTTGAAGTGCCCAACCTCTCCACAACCATAACAGGCTTGACCAGCACCTGGCCCAGGAGCCTGATTGGTTGGTTGGACTGGTCCTTTGCAAAATCGAGCTGTGTGTCCCTTCTTGCCACAGCTGGTGCACGACATCTCCCGGCACTGTCCCTGATGATGGTAGTTGCACTTGTTGCACAGAGGTAGTTTTCCCACATAGCGACTGGGGTTTGTTGGAGTAACGGGGACTGCAGCAGGAGTAGTAGCAGCGTGGACTGCCACTATTTGTTGTTTTATTGGATGGCTCCTGAGAGGACTGGCCCTTGCGCTTGTTCCAAAATTTCTTCTTCCCACTACTCTTCTTCTGTGGTGCGGGAGCAGCCGTCACCTCATCAAGATCGACTCCATGATCGATCAGAGTTTGAGCCAGATCCTTGGCGCTCTCAAATGTGGTCGGCCTCGCAGCCAAGACATTTCCTTTGGGTAGTTGTGTCAGTCCCCAAATGTACCTTTCGATCTTCTTGCTTTCCGGGGTCACCATTCCAGGACAGAGGAGAGCCAGATCACAGAATCTAGCGGTGTAGGCAGCGATGTCAGAACCCTTCATCTTCAAATTCCAGAGTTCGTGCTCCAGCTTTTGCACTTCGCCCCTCGAGCAGTATTCCGCAAGCATGAGTTCCTTCAGTCTTTCCCAACCCATGGCATTAGCCACTGGCAGGGTTAGGGTTTTGACTCGACCATTCCACCAGGTCAAAGCTCTGTCGGTGAAGGTGCAGGTGGCGAACTTCACCTTGTTTGCTTTGGAACAGGCTTAAATTGCGAAGATGGATTCGATCTTCTCGAACCACCAAGTCAGAGCGATGACTCCTCCGTTTCCATCGAAGGACTTGGGTTTTACAGTCATGAAGTCCTTGTAGGAACACTCCTTTTGTTGTCCCTGACTTCCGTATTGTCTCTAAGGGTCGGTTCCACCTCCAGCCCCACCAGAGTTTACTTGTGCCATTGTTGCAGTTACAACGGCGGTAACTGTTGCCTGAAACATGACGGGGTCGAACTGGGGAGGTGGTGGCGGTGGCGGAGTGTTGTCCCTTCTGTTGGGTCTTGGTCAAGGAGGCATATTTTTCTAGAAACAATCAGGAAGAAGAGGATGGTAAGTCCTCAAGATATATGAAACAAGATATATCTCATCCTGATAATAAAAGTGTTTTACCAAGCGATAAGCACAGGAAGGTTACTAATGCAAGTAAGTTATCGCTTAAGAAAGAAGAGGTAGCAACACTTGGAATGATTCTATATACTGAGTTTGGCTCTAGCTAAAATACGCCTATAGTATTTTATGTGGGATGTTTTTGGTAAGTTTTTAGGCTTGCTGCAACACCATAGTTACTCCCAAGCACATGTTGGTCATGTGTCGAATGAATATAGTTGATCAGACTATATTGACCCTAGACATGATTACATAACTGCCCAGGTTTTACCGCAGTGTCCAACATCCAAATACTTTTGTTTTGTTCTACTTACGACACGGATTCTGATACTCGGGTATACTTATATACTTTTATAAAAATACTTGTATTTTCGAAAGTATACTTTTTAGTTTAGAGCACTTAGGCCCCTTAATATTTATAGTTGTATACCATGTAAGGTTCGGTATACTTAGTTCGCTATAAACAAGGGCCCTGATACCAATCTGTCACACCCCCAAACCGGAACGGCGGAAACGTCCGGGGGTGGAGGACATCATGCGTAGTATCACAACATTTGTATAGCAAGCATAGTAAACACAACCAAACATTGAATACAATCATGAAAAGTGTTTACATCAGTTTGAAACTTGTTTTAAATACATTTAAAGTATGCAAAATATAGAAAACATGACTCTTATTGCTCCGGCTCCTCTAATCCAAGAAGTACCTGTCTACTGATTCCCTGAGAATACAAGCAGTTTTGAAAATATATCAGCATAAAGCTGGTGAGTTCATAAGCATTTAGTTTTGGTGGGAAAAGTGTTTCTCGAATCCTTTCGAAAAGTGTTCCTCAAGAAAATCCTACATTTTCTTATGAAAAACGTGTTTGAAAAACCCATTCCTTCCATGACTTCCAGATTCATACAAGATATGTACAATCCCAGGAGTCGTGGAAGGAATATGAATATCCATTGATTACATATTAAACAATCTGCTTTTGAATAGTCGGGTTATCCCGGGAAAATCCTATATTTTCCCTAAAGGTTGATGATTGGTTATCCGTTCCAAACTGAGGTGTGCAAGTATCTACCATACTCGAAAAAGTAGTTTTCTTTTAAAAACCCTGGTTACACCCAGAGAGGTATATTAGCCTTATTACATAAATAAAACTAAATAAAAGAAAATCGTGATGAACTAAGTCCTGAAGGTATTATTAGTAATACCCTCCAGTAATCTATCGGCTATTACTTTGAGGTTAGTTCACTTGATTCATTATTACAAAAGTAAATCTCTGCTATCTAAATTTCGAGTTTTATAACCATACATTAACTTGATACGACACATATGGGGGTCAATATCCTTTATGACTTTGTCACCCGTAGACCTGCCGGTCCCACTGTAGCTAGCAGCGAGGTGCGGGATAGTCAGTCCCGTATAGATCTATACACAACAGTCACGCTCTCCCTACAAGAGATTCTGGTCATAAGTGCTAGTCCTACACTCTGATTATGTGGGAGTGTTACCAAGGACGTGTCTGCAACTTAGACTAACAAATTTACAAGTAATAATACTGAAAATCTTGTTTATGATTTGCATGAATCCTTTATAAAATAATACATTTTACTACATGATTCACAAGTTCATGTTTCTACGAGTTGATTTCTTAATCGTTTAGTAAAATAGTTTTTCCGTGATAAAAGCATGCTGAAGGTATAATTATCTTAAACAATATAATATATTTTGAGTACAAGTTTCCTTGTACTTTTGCATGTATTCCCCCCCTGAAAACATGAAAAACTCGGAAAAACGTAGGGGTATGAACTCACCTCGGGTGATTTGAATGAAGGATCGACACGAAACGTTGGATGTTCAAGTGAAGCCTTGAACACGATTTGACCCTAAATTACATGCAATGACACATAAAGGAGTCAAATGGAGGTATTTCACCACTAAATGTGATGGATAACCACTCTAGGAACTTGGGACTACTTGCACTAAGTGTTAGAACCTTGAAGGATTGCATGAGGGGAGTGTATGGCCACCTTTAAGGTGTGTGCGGCCATGGGAGTGCGGCCCAAAGGGTGTGCGGCCGTACACTCATGATGGAAGGTGTTCTTGGGGTGTTTCAAGGTCCATACTCACATCCACGAAGTGTTCTAGGTCTATACCCAATTATAGTGCAAGATAAGGGTCGTAGAGGTGCGTTTATGGTCCTAGAATAAGTGTATGGTCGCACACAAGAGTGTGTGGTCGCACACATGGGTGTGCAGCCGCACACTTGGAGTGTGCTGCCCCACAAGGGTGTGTGCGGCCATACATAGGTGTGTGCGGTCGTACACCCCACACAAAGATGTCCAAAAATGCCATTCCAAGGTACAACAAGGCTAGGGGCATGTCTACATCGAATATGGAAGTTAAACTCTCACTTTGGAGGGTGTTTTAAGGGTGTGCGGCCCACCTTATGAAGGTGTGCGGCCGCACTTACTTCCAACACGCAGAACACGTCCATTTTTGCACACTTAAGGCCTAGATAGAGGGGTCATTCATGAATTGAAAGCTAGGGGAAGAAGTACTCACGTTCTTGAAGCTTTGGAAGGTTCAAAGTTGGAGAAACTTGAGAGAATAGAGTTGTGTACTGCCTAGGTGCTAAAGGAATGAAAGGAAGGAGGCTACCCTTTATATAGGGGTAAGGGTGCAGCCCAAAAGTGAGTGTGCTGCCAAGGGAGTGGGTGTGCGGCCACACATCCATGTGTACGGCCGTACACTCCTCCAAGAGGTGTGTATGGCCCGGTTTTCTCACTATGTGGCATGCTGACTCATTCCTAATCTCAACCTTGGTCAAAATCAAGCTTAGAACACTTAAATAAACCCTTGAATAGTACTAGAAATCGACAAAACAAGTTGAATAATGATTGAATTGATTAATTGTACAAGATTGAAGTTCCGGGTTGTCACACAACCCATCTCACGTGGTGAGCCTCTATGTCTTACATTGTGTGGATCCTTCTTCTCCAAAATCCAACCTTTTGACTCCTTGAAACCCTAACTCGATTCGTCTTGGAAAAACGGGTGTTACACCATCCCTTCAATATATGGTGCAACAAGTTTCCCTTGTTGCTCCATATCATTCCCAAGTGCTCCAAACCTCTTCCAGGTGCTCCAAACCTTCTTCTGTATGATCCATTCCTTTGGAACATGCTCCATGAAGCCCAAGTGCTCCATTGAGTTCCAAGTGTTCTAAATACTCCATGAACATGATCTAAATGCTCGAGTCACATTTAACAATCTCGACGTTGAATGGAGCATCCTCTGAACCCCACCTTGAACAAGAAGTTCCTCTCCCTTCCTTCCTTTCATCCCCGAAGGGAACTACCTGCTGCGGACATCAACCAAGTCCAAGCAAAGCTTGACCTTCTTTATGTGCAATGACTTTATCAACATATATCTTGGGTTGACCTTGGTATCAATATTCGGTAGTGAAAACTTGTCTCCTTCCAATATATCCTGAATGAAATTCAGCCTGACATCAATGTACTTTGTATTCTTGTGATACACATGGTTCTTAGCTAGAATTAAAGCACTTTGACTGTCACAATACAAGACATGCTTCTCCATCTTCATACCAAGACTCAGGATAAGGCCTTTCAACATATCTCCTCCTTTATTTATTATGTCATGGACCTGTACTCGGATTCAGTTGTAGAGTAAGCAATGGTATCTTGCAACGTTGACTTCCAACTGATGGCACATCCAAATAAAGTTAATATGTAGCACGTCCGTGACCTGTCCTTCAACAAGTCACCACCATAATTAGAGTTAGCATATCCCACCAAGTCACTCTTCGTATTTTCTCCATACACCAAGAAAACGTCTGTCATTCCGTTCAAGTATCGCAAGATCCACTTTACCGCTTTTTAATGAGTCTTCCCTGGATTACTCATAAAACTGCTAACCATACTAACTGCATGAGCCAAATCAGGTCTGGTACAGACCATAGCATACATGATACTTCCAACAACTCTTGAGTATGGAACCCTGCTCATGTACTTCCTTTCTTCATTAGTAGTGGGTATAGTGTGTTGACCAAGTTTAAGGTGATCCGCCAAAGGAGTTCCAACTGGATTGAACTGATCATAATTGAAATATTGCAGAAATTTCTCAATGTACTTCTGTTGATAAATACATAACCGCCCTGGTCTTTTCTCCCTTAGTATTTCCATTCCACGTATCTTATTTGCTACTCCCAAATCCTTCATTTCAAACTTATTCTTCAGGGTCACCTTCAATTCACTTATTCCAGCCATGTCCTTGATTATGATGACCATATCATCAACATATAGCAACAAATATGTGTAGCAATTTCGTGACAATTCCTTTATGTAAACACAATTTTCAAACTGGTTCCGAGTGTAGCCATTCGAGATCATGAATGAATCAAACCTCTTGTACCATTGTCTTGGAGACTACTTCAAACCATACAGGGATTTCTTCACCAAACATACATGCCCCTTCTTAGAATCAAGGAACCCTTCCAGCTAGGGCATATAAATCTTCTCTTCTAAGTTCCCATGAAGAAATGCAGTTTTCACATCAAGCGATTTAAGCTCCAAATCAAATGCACTCACCGTGGCCAAAAGAACCCGAATTGTCTTATTCTTCACAAACAGTGAGAACACCTCGTGATAATCAAAATCATTTTTTTTTCAGAAAACCCTTTTGCAACCAACCTTGCCTCGAACCTAGCCGATTCAACTCCTGGTATCCTTACCTACTTCTTAAAGATCCTTTTTCATCCCACTGGATTTACTCCCTTTGGAAATGGAACAAGATCCCAAGTTTCATTCTTCTCTAAATATTGCATTTCTTCATTCATGGCCAGGAACCAGTCATTTTCTTCTTGACTCGCCATAGTCTCTTTATATGATTTAGGATCCTCAGTATCAATGTCTTCTCCAGTTGCTAAAGCAAAAGTATTGGAGTCAAGTTTACCTGAATTCACACATCCCACATATCTATCAGGTTGTCGAATGACTCTCTTTGATATTCTCTTTGCTATAAATTCAGACCCATCATCATTCTCGGCATCAGCACCACTGGATGAAGATCTCATGGGTTGCTCTTGGGTTTCATCTTGTCCAGGCTGTTTACTGCCACCTTGTTCTTTCTCACTTATCACAACTTTGTCTGGAGTTTGAGTTGTAAACTCCACCTTCTGGCTAGCACCCTGATATTTGTTCCCTGCTAGACTTGTATCACCTCCTCCCTGGTTACCCATGGCTAATTCATCAAAGGTCACATCTCTACTCATGATAAATTTAGGAGTTCTTACTTCTTCTGTACACCATACTCGATAACCTTTTACTCTTGTCGCATATCCTAGAAATATGCACTTCATTGCCCTTGGATCAAGTTTACCATCATTGACATGAGCATATGCAGGGCATCTAAATATATGTAAACCAGAGTAATCAGAGGGTTTCCCGGACCATACCTCTTAATGAGTCTTTAAGTCTATTGCGATTGATGGTGATCTGTTCACCAGATAGCAAGCAGTGTTCACTGCTTCTGCCTAGAATTGCTTAGATAAGTTAGCAAATATTCGCATGCACCTTGCACACTACATAAGTGTTTGGTTCATCCATTCTATCACTCTATTTTCTTGTGGTGTGTGTTGTACAACTCGGTGCCTCACTATACCTTTTGCCTTGCATAAATTATCAAATGGAGCATTGAAGAACTCCAACCCATTGTCCGTCCTCAAAGTTTTAACCTATTTTCCCGTCCTTTTCTCAACCATGATCTTCCACTTCTTGAACATCCCAAACAGCTCATATTTGGTCTTCAAAAAGTACAACCAAACCTTCATTGAATAATCATCTATGAACGTCACAAAGTATGAGCATCCACCTTGAGACTTCACTGGTGCAGGACCCCAGAGATATGAGTGAACATACTCAAGGATTTCCTTGCTTGTGTGTTAGCCGATGCCGAACTACACTTTGCGATGCTTTCCCTTAACGCAAGCTTCATAAAACTTTATTTTTACATTAGCCTCTCCACCAAGCAGTCCTTGTTTACTTAGAACTGAAATGCCCTTCTCACTCATGTTCCCCAACCTACGATGTCATAACTCCGTATTATGATCACCTTCATTCAAGGATTGGGAGATAGCCACCATTCCCATAACCGTACTGCCTTCTAGGATATAGATCCCTCCACGATTCATCTCCCATTTCATTATAACCGGAGAGCCTTTGGTCACTTTGACCCGGTCACCTTCACCGACGTAACTCATTCCATTCTTAGCCAATGTGCCAAGAGAAATAAGATTCTTCCGAAGATCTGGAACGTACCAGCAATCTAACTTCCTTACCATGTCAACGTGCATCTTGATTTGCATCGTGCCACTATCTTTGCTACTACTCACCCAATCATCACCCATCTTGATTGTGCCATCCTACTATTTGAAGGAGTCGTGCTAGTCATGATTATACCTTATGTGATAGGATGCTCCAGGATCCAAGACCCAAAAATCAACAGAACTTGATGTACTCATAGTCAGAACATCACCATCATCCCCTTCATCATAACTTTCATGAACCATAGTAGCGGTGTTATTTCTTCTTGATTCACTATTGGACTTCCCATTATTAAGTTGTGGAAAATTTCGCTTAAAGCATCCCCTCTCCTTATAGTTATAACACTTGGAATTCGATGAACCTTTAGACTTTGACTTAGAATGTGATCTCCCTATGTTTCCCCCTTCCTCTCTATTGTCCTTCCTCTCTATTGTCCTTCCTCTGCTTGCAAAAAAAACCAGCACAAGACACCTCCTCTCCATCTGAAACTTTTCTTTTAAGTTCCTTGGACATCAGAGAGTCTTTCACATCATTCACAGTGATCGTTGTCCTACCATAGAGCATGGTATGAATGAAATTCTCATATGAGATTAGAAGAGAACATAAGAGAATTAGCGCATGATCTTCATCTTCAATCTTCACATCAACCTATTATAGATCTAATATGATGCGATTAAATTTATCCAGATGATCTTTCACTTGGTCACTTTCATACATTCTGAGAGTGTACAAACTTTGCTCTTGATAGAACCTGTTAGTTAGTTAGTGTTCTAATGGGTTTTGAGCACTACATCATTCCTATGGATTCGATTTCAAGATTCGATTAGCAATCGTAGCTCTCAAAAGCCGTTGTCGAACTCTGGCCTAGTCAATAACACGTCCTTTAGATAAGGGATCATATAATCCTTTGTTCTGCAAGATATCGTGTGGACAAAGACATGGAACATAATCATTCTCAATGTCCAACAGTTTGTTTCGTGACTTATGATTTTTTTGACATAGAACTTAATTGAACAGATCAATTCAGTCCTGACCGGGCCCGACACATAATTCAACACAAAATCATCGAGGAGCCCAAGATATCGCATTTACCCTCTTAGGACAAAAGGAATAGATAAACTTTGACTTATATACCTGTACTATTTACTTATCAAATCGTACACAACAACACGTTTTATAACATCAAGTTACTGATGCGTTTACGTATTATCAATGCACAACCAACTTGTAAAACAATACACCATATATCTCGGTTTAAAGACTATACGATATTATCGTCTCACAATCACTCGTGATAAATTTCATGAAGTGATTCATATGAGCGTGGGTTTAATCTTATACTCAAATCTTAGTTCAAGAGCAGTCCTGAACGTTGCAGCAAACCTTTGCTATGTCTAAAAACTTAGACAATCTACAAACCAATTCATGACTGTCCAACCTCATAACTTACTCCCAAAGTATGATTAATTGTGGATAATTTGAACAATCTAATTATTCTGGAAGTAAAACATGCAAAAGTCAAACAACAATAAACAATCGACACAAGATAGTAAACTTTACTTATAAATAAAACTCCTTTATTTAATCATCAAATGTCAATTACATTTTATCTATTACAAGTTTCCAATCAACTATCTAATCACTAAAACTAATATCGTCCTTCAGACCAATGCTCCTCGCATGCTATAAGTGCTTAACCCTGCTCAGACCCTTTGTAAGGGGATCTGCTGGGTTCTCTTCTGACGATACCCCCTTAACTACGAGGAGTCCCTCTTCTACCCGATGTATGATGAAGTGGTATTTTATGTCGATGTGTCTGGATCTACCATGATCCCTTGGTTCCTTGGTTAAGGAAACCGCTCCTTCGTTATCACAAAAAATCTCCATAGGCTCGTTTATGGCTGGTACAACTATGAGGTCTCCAATGAAGTTCTTCAACCATATTGCCTCCTTCGATGCTTCGTTCACTGCTATGTACTCTGATTCACACGTTGAATCAACCACAGTCTCTTGTTTGGAACTTTTCCAAGTTATTTCCCCTCCATTTAGGGAAGATACCCAGCCCGACTGAGAGCAGAAGTTATCTCTATCGGTTTGAAAGTTGGCGTCACTGTACCATATCACTCTCAAGTCATTAATCCCACCAAGGGTAAGGACCCATTCCTTAGTCCTTTCCAGGTACTAAAGAATGTTCTTCACTTTGGTCCAATGAGCTCTACATGGGTTCCCTTGATATCGGCTAACCATGCTCAATGAAAAAGCCACATCAGGGTGAGTACATGTCATAGCGTACATGATTGATCCAATGGCGGAAGCATATGGTACTCGAATCATTTCCGCTATCTAGGCATCGGTACTCGGGCTCTGAGTCTTACTCAGCTTGGTATTGCTTTGGATTGGCAGTTCCCCTTTCTTGGAATTCTCCATACTAAAATGTTTCAGCACCTTGTCCAACTAAGTACTTTGTCTAAGTCCTATTAGTCTCTTGCTTCTATTTCTCAATATCCTTATCCCTAGAATATAAGCAGCTTCTCCAATATCCTTCATAGAGAAAAACATCCCAAGCCAGGTCTTAACCTCCTGCAAGGTCGGGATGTCGTTTCCTATGAGCAGTATGTCATCCACATACAAAACTAGAAAGCTAACTATACTCCTACTAGCTTTGACATGCATACAGGACTCATCCTCGCTTCTTGAAAATCCAAACTCTTTGACTTTCTCATCGAAACAAAGAATCCATCTGCGAGATGATTATTTTAATCCATAAATGGATTTCTCAAGCTTACACACTCTATTGTGGTATTTGGCATCCACAAAACCTTCTAGCTGACACATGTAAACATCTTCATCTAACTTCCCATTAAGGAAAGCGGTTTTGACATCTATCTGCCAAATTTCATAATCATGAAACGCAGCGATGGCCAACATAACCCTAATATACTTGATCCTAGCCACTGCTGAGAAGGTCTCATCATAGTCAACCCCTGGGGTTTGAGTAAAGCCCTTCGCAACCAATCGTGCCTTGAACGTATGCACTTTCCCATCCATGTCGGTCTTCTTCTTGAAGAGCCACTTGCATCGGACCATCTTACGACCTGGCACATTGTCAACCAAGTTCCAAACTTGATTGTCTTACATGGCCTGAATCTCCCTGTCCATTGCCTCTTTACATTTTGTAGACTATGGGCCAACCACGGCTTCCTTGTAGTTGTTAGGTTCATCCAAATTTATCAGTGGACTATCACTGATAAATGTATCACCTTCAGCTGTTATATGGAAACCATACAACACAGGTGGAACACTAACTCTACTGGAACGTCTTAGAGGTAAGGACTCATCAACTGGTTCAACATGATCTCTTCCTCAGGTTGAGCGCTAATGTTAGAGGTTCCTTCATCGCTTGACTCTTGAAGTTCTTCAAGATTAATCTGCCTCCCACTGTCCTCTTGGAATATGAGTTCTCTCTCGCAGAAAACTCCTCTCCTCGCAACGAACACAACATTGTCACTCGGTCTGTAGAAGAGATATCCAAAGGATTTCTGCGGGTAGTCGATGAAAATACACCGCTCACTGCGAGGTTCAAGCTTTTCGTGAGTCTCTCTTCTTATGAAAGCCTCACAACCCCAAACCTTGATATGTGCTAACGAGGGAACCATCCATGTCCACATCTCGTGAGGTGTTTTGGAAACATTCTTAGTTAGGACTAGATTAAGGATATCGGTGACAGTCTCTAAGGCATACCCCCAGAATGAGATAGGTAACGAAGCTCGACTCATCGTGGAACGAACCATATCCAACAAGGTTCGATTACGCCTCTCAGACACACCATTGAGCTGCGGTGTCCTAGGTGGCGTCAATTGTGAAATAATTCCACATTCCTTAAGATAATTGTGGAACTCGATACTAAGATGCTCACCACCCCTATCGGATCTGAGCATCTTTATCTTCCTGCCCAATTGATTCTTCACTTCTTTTTTAAACTCTTTGAACTTTTCAAAGGTTTCTGACTTGTGCTTGATTAAGTAGATATAACCATATCTGCTATAATCGTCGGTGAACGTAACATAGAAGCAGTTTGCATCCCTTGTGGTGGATCTGAAGGGCACACAAACATCTGTGTGTATGAGATCCAACAACCCCTCACCTCTTTCACAAGTACCAATGAAAGGTGATTTAGTCATATTTCCAAGCAAACACGATTCGAACGCATCATCCGACTTTGTGGTCAAACGACTCAAACGCTCCATCCTTTTAGATTTGGGCTATGCGCTTCTTGCTGACATGTCCATGACGACAATGCCACAAGCATGCCTTGTCTAAACCATTAGACGAATCGATGTGCAACACATTATTTACTAAGTTGTCTACAACCATCATAGTTTCATATACACCATTACAAGGCAATGCTTCAAAATATAAACTACCATTATAGAAAGCATTAATAGAACCAATTTCATTATTAAACGAAAATATAAAACCTTGTCTGTACAAACCATGAAAAGAAATAATATTCGTCGTCATTTTTGACGAGTAGCAACAATCATTCAACTCTATACCTAACCGACTACTAAGAACTAAATAATAAATCCCGTTCTTGGTGACAGGCGACGATTTCCTATTCCCCATTATCATGTTCATCTTCCCATGCTCCACATCCCTACTTCTTCTTAGCCCTTGCAAATCAGAAAAAATGTGAAAACCACATCCTGTATCAAGGACCCAAGAACTAGCCTGTGATGAGTTATTAGATTGAATAGTGTAAATACCTGCGAAGGAAGGTTTTATCTTTCCATCCTTGATGTCCTTCAAGTATCTAGGGTAGCTTCATTTCCAATGCCCTTTGTCGTGACAATAGAAACACTCTGCTTCTTTCGGATCAGATGAAGGAGTGGATATGACAGCTTTGTCTTTGAGTCCACTTTTAGCAGTTCTTAACAGGCTTTGAAGTTTGCTCAAGGTGACTTCCTCCTTGTTCAGATGATAAGTCCTCTTAAACTGGTTATAGCAAAGAGGTAAAGAGTGTAGTATTATATTAATCGTTAACTCTTCGTCAAAGTTGACATTCAACTTGAGCAGACGATCCACATACATTTGCATTCTTTGCAAGTGGCTCGTGAGGGACTCTATATCTTTCATCTTGGTCGTTATCAACGAGGCTACTATCTCGTACCTTGCTTGACGTGCACTTTGATGGTACTTTTCCATCAAATCATGGCACATCTTGTAAGGCCAGTAGTCCTCGTAGAACAGCTAGAGCTCAGGAGTCATAGTGGCCACCATTATACACGACACCTTTTCCGCGTCCTTTTCGTGAGCCCTATACTCAGCAAAGTAGCTTGAGGGGTTGGAGTTCGACCCAGAAGCGTTGTTTGAGCCAGACATTTAAAATAGAAAAGGAACAAAGTTTAGATTAGATAAAGAGTCCTTAATATAACACCCAAATGAAATATTAAGGCTAGGACCCAACATAATATTTCACAATTCGGAAGAGGGATGCCATAGTCCAATCGCAAAATATTTGAAGGAAGGTAAATGACGATTTACCAATTTCCACCATGAAAAACGAAATGAAAAATTATGTTTTAAATCAAATGAAATTCCTATATTCTTTTGAGATTCATTGAACTTTTCAATCATATGTTTAATCTCGATTATGCCCTTCAAGTTTGTGACTGGGATACCGAGGATCGTAAACAAGGTGTGAATAACCATGCAAATTAGCTTGGCACTCTCGAGTCATTTTCCACCTAATCAATGTGTCGGTTAACCACACACGCTCCATTGATCTATGATAATTCTCGAGCTACCCTTCGCCACCCTTGTTAGTCCAAGTTAGTGTTCTGGTTAACCATACACGCTCCACTAACGACTTGGCAAGGTGCAAAGTGCAATTTCATGGAATAACATCATTTTCACATTTTTCCTAAAGTAACTAAGAATGGCAATTTATAAAAACATTTAGTTACTTTACTAATTTCATTATTCTTATTAATGAGGAATTAATGTCCTATCCTACCCGTTCGGCTAACGACCCTACACCAATCAAGGAAGCGGTGGGTGAGAGTGGACACCCATTCAACCGCCATTTTATAGGCAGTTTCCTTATACCCCCCTTAGAGATCGGCTTCGTGAATGAGGCCTACTAACGGTAAGCCTGACTCATCTTATACATATATAGGTATTAAACTTTTAATGTTATAATAGTATAAGGGTTGTGTTTTAAACTTTTAAAAACACTAAGGTATTAGAATTTAATATTTCAAAATTAAAAATTTTCAATCAAATTTTATATTCCAAAACTTGAGGGCAAGTTTTACAAATAATTAATTTATCACATAATCTAGTAATTATCTTAAAATTTGACCAATAGCTTTTAATTAGATGAGGATATCCATTGCCATATCATAAAAATCGATTTTAATCAGTTAAAACAACTTATGGTAATTATGCTTATCTAATTTAGGCTTAAAATCTGAAAAATCTGCAATCTGACGAGTCAACTCGTTGAGGCAGGCTTTGGACTCGTCGAGTAGCCTCAACTCGTCGAGTCCCACAATGGACTCGTCGATTTCATCTGGTAGAGGCTAGATTTCGATTGCATTCAACTTTGAACAATTAACCATGGCATCAAATATAACAAAAAAAACACCCTAATCTCTGATACCACTGATGGGTTTTGAGCACAACATCATTCTTATGGTGCACATGCAACCCTAATGCTTTGGATCTAAGTTTTTCTCAAGTTCTACATGCAATTCTAATCATCCAAAGCATGAAACCTAACTAGCATACAATTTTTGATATTTGTAACATAAAACAAAGTTAGATGAATACCTTTTCCTTGTAGCTTCTAGATCTTGACCTTTAAGAGCTTAGTGCCTCAATTGTTGCACCTCTAGTGAGTCACAAACACCAAGAAGCAATTGGAAGAATATGAGAGAGGTTGGAAGGCTCTAAAAATCAGCTAGGGTTTCCTCTAAGGATCAAGTTGCAGATTTTAGGGATCCTAGGGGTTCCTTATATAGCTAAGCTGCTAGGGTTTCAGGTAATACCCTAGTTTGACTGCTTAAGCCTTAAGCAACGTATGGAACCGTTATAGAAGGCCCCTTGGACGAATTCTCTTATGGGCTTCCCATAGAATTCGTCCACCCCTTCTATGAGGAGTCCACAACCCAACTTGCAACTAACAGTTAATTGCAATATCAGTCCCCGTAATTTAATCAATCTCTTTTGATCACCAAATTAAGTTCTGATCAATACTAATTAAATAATATTATTTCTCAATTAATATATTATTCTTATAATATATTAATAAATCATTAATTAACCTCTTTCTTTATAATTCATCCTATCAAATTGCTATGGTGAAGGCAACCCAAAAGAACCATGCTACTATCGGGTCAAGTACATACCAATTATAGTTATGGGCTTAGACACCTAATCCAACATGTTTTGGTACTTATAACAAAGTTTATCCTAGAGCCTAGAAGCAATTGTTTGATCCACGACCTCCCTCAGTACTTCATCTTCAAGATCAATAGAATGACACTATGTGCCTTTGTCAGAATGCCCACCTTCTTTTCATCAACCATGTTCGTTGGTAGTTTTGCTTCTCCTTCTAGTGCAGCTGCACATCCTTGTTGAACCAGAAGAGCCTTCATCTTCACCTTCCACAACGTGAAGTCATTTAAACCATTGAATTTCTGCAAATCAAACTTATGAGTAGAGATCTTCAATCACAGGAATACAAACCGCAGCTCTGATACCATTTGTTAGGAAGTAAAGCGGATAACTAGCAAAACTATAACCACACAAGACACAGTATTTATGTAGTTCGGTCAATGTGACCTACGTCCACGGGCAGGAGGGGAGAAATCTTTTATTTGAGAGCTCTCCAATAGAGGTTACAATTACAATTTCACAAAGATTCGCCTATCACTCTAGAATACGACATACAAAATGACCTAGCATACATCCCAATTTATACTTGAGGGATCAGATCTTAAACCCTAATGGGCCAAGCCCATTAGCCCATAGGCCTATGAAAGGTGTCAACTAATCACAATCCTCCATGCAACATCTTCTGGAACATTCTTACATGTCATACAACCCATGAGCATCAGCAACACACATGATGGACCACCTTGTGCCATAGTGGAGCATCATGATGTACAAGTGGCGCAACATGAACACTAATGACCCAACATCTATCATGGTGGCACAACATGGTGTAATTCTTGAGCAATACCAACTTCTGAGCATCCTTAAATGATCTTGAGCATCATAGAGGGCTTCATAGCATACTTGCCTCATCAAAGGACCAAGATGGTCCATCTTGCGCCATCATGGCGCAACAGGAATATGGATGGCGTAAGAGGCTTCAAGTATGGTGCAAGAACATCAATATTGGAGCAACAACACCACCATGGTGCAATAGGAACATGCATGGCACAACAAGGCCTACACAGCGTAAGAGTATACCTCATGGCACAAGAGGGATCCTCCTTTTGCAAGAGGAACCCCTCATGGAGCAACAGGGAGTATAATGGCGCAAGAATGAATGACCTTGGTGCATTAACATCCTTCTTGGCCCATCCCTTCAACATATGGCGCAACAAGGTTCCCTTGTTGTTCCATATCACTCCCAAGTGCTCCAAACCTCTTCCAAGTGCTCCAAACCACCTTTTGTATGCTCCGTTCCTTTGGCACATGCTCCATGAACCCCAAGTGCTCCATTGAGTTTCAAGTGCTCCAAATGCTCCATGAATATGATCCAAATGCTCAAGTGACATTTAATAGTTTTCAATACTTTTTTTTTTGTTTACTTGCATCAATATATATATATATATATATATATATATATATATATTAATAACGAAATCTATTAAAGGGTGAACCAACGAACCTAGTCGATCATTTTTCTAATCGTAACTGAGGTTAGATTAGGAAATCGTTTCAGCTTCTGATTGCTCGCAATTAAAGGAAAAAACCAACAAACTAATTACTAAATCATTGTTTCATTACAGAGATTTATAACTTATTAACTTGAAATAATAAAAATAAAATCTTATGGATTTGATTGATGAACGGTTTTTTTTTCCTATTTGTTTCAAAGAAACAAACGAACACAATTTATCACTAAATCGTTCACCTAAGAATTTTACTCGATGTCAAAGATTAATTACAATAAAGCTAATATATTAATGATGTGTTTCTCTTATCTTAAGATGTTGTGACTTCTACTATCTACATCGAGTAATGATTCGTAAATCTCACCTAAAAATTATTAATTTTTTACACTCTCTTTATCCATCTCTCAATTGATTGGATAATTTACATAAATTGCGAATTTTGTTTGTTGCCTCTAATGCCACCATAAAGTGTCTATTTATACTTGTTAGGTAACTAGCATAAACTCCAATTTGAATTCAAAATAATAAAATTTTAACAAAAATCAAGTGGTTATCCTTATCAATACCTGAAGGCTTCTAGAAGCTTCCCATGGAGCCTCCAAAACCGTCCAAGCAAGGAAGTATCTATAATCCTTCCTTAGCTCAACTATTAAGCAATTACAGATTAACCCTTGTACCTCTAATTAATTCCATTCGTCCAAAAATTAATTATGATCAATTCAAAATCATTTTAATCAATTTTTAATGAATTTATTAGCCATAATAAATTAATAAATCATTTCCTCTTTCTCCAAATGACATTCTAAACAATTTCTAGTTATGATGGCAACCCAAACGGATTTTGATTTTAATTAAAAGAATACACCAATTTAGTTATGAGCTTAGACACCTCACACCTTAATCCAAAAATTCCGCTATAGCCCAATCCGATATTTATGATTTCTATGAGGTGTGATAGTGTTGCAACCTTGGGTAAGGCTTACATTCATGTGTATAATGTGAAGTCTAGACATTTAGTTGTTAGACATATCATGATTCATGAGCTAATCATGAATAGTATGTTATCTGTGGAGTTTATGAGAACTTAGTTGAATTTAGCCGGTCATCCATGAAAAGGGTTAATAAGAGATCTTGTGCACAAGGCGGCTGTGGGGATGAGTTTAATGTCCACCTGGAATCTTTCATTTTGATATACCCAATTCACATCTAACGTAATATTAGATGATAGATTCAATGTGGAAAGTTTGATATTTGAAGATTGGAGCACAATATTAACATCATCACAAGGTATGTATTTAGTATTGTATGTAAAGGAGATTGAAAATATATTTCTTAGTAGTTGTTTTGAAATTTTGCATTTGCAGGTGCAAGAATAAATGAACTACCTATATAAGCATGAAGTTTAGTTGCTTCAATAAGTTTGGGACTTATCTTTGATATGATTATTGAAGGATATGACATAGGCTAGTAAAATTAAGTGTCAAGTTATTCGAATATTTGTAATGAGTAACATATTAATGTGAAATTCAATCGTCACAACATTTTATTTATGCATCAGTTTTTTGTTATTGTTATGTTTTCATTTAAGTTAATCACGATTATACTTAAATATGGGAGGTTTGTTGGCGATTTATATTACCAACGTTATTTAAGTATAATTGGTTAATTTGTTGACCAAATATAATCTTGATAAAAATTAAACAATTAAGGGTTGTGCGAAGTGCACACTTGTTCAAGTTTGTTCTTGATTCAAAATACACTGTGATTTAGGGGCGAAACTCCTGAATCGACGAGGGTCTGGGGCAACTCCCCTGGTAGTCGGGTCCAAGCGGCAGAACCCCTAGTTCGGGTCGATTAATTGATGGTTGTAAAACTATTTTAGGACAGTTTTATGACAGTTTTGAAGTTAGTTTTCAAACAAGGGTATAATACCTATTTTTTGTCCTAATTCTGGTACATTCACAAAAAGATAATATTCCACGATTCTCACTGTTCAAAAACCACTAAACTTTATCCAATTGAACTTTCGATTTGTAGCATCGAAATACTTCAATTTGATAGTGATTCACAACTTTTAGTGGATTCCAAACAATCTTTTTACCCCCATTTCTAACATACACTCATATGCATATATTGAAATTTATATACATATTAATATATGTACATATTTAAACTAATATATATATATATATATATATATATATATATATATATATATATATATATATATATATACACTGTATATTAATGTTTAAATATTCAAATGCATATGCATAAACATATATTAAACATAATTATTACAATTTCCTTATTAATATATATATATATATATATATATATATATATATATATATATATATATATATATTAAAGTTGTGCACCCCTTAGGAACAGTAAACTTCCTAAGGGGTTGTCACAAATGGTCCTCTCATTATAGGTGAGGCTGTAGTTTTGTATTATTTTTCGTTTGAGAGCATTTTATGGAAATAATTGTATTGTGTGTGCATGTCTTGATGATCGCATATGCTCTGTGACTGTACTTCATGTTTATCCATCGGGTACTCCTCGGCTTACCACAGGGTTTCCAACTTCACCGCTTCGACTGCTTATTCTTGATTCTTCTTCACTGTACCCAGATAAACATCACATTTCCTCTATCTAAACCTTCTCACCACCGCCTAAATCTCCCACTTATGTGTTTCGACCCCTCCTCCTTCTCTCTTCTGTTATCGTTGACTTCACCATCGTATTAAGTTACGATTTTGTTACTTGTGCAGATATTAGAAGGAGTCCGAACGAAAATCAACAGTGTTGCTGCCACCAGTCGCGTGTGGCCTGTGTGCAACGGATGTGGTTAGTACAGTGTTAAGCATCACCAACGTACCCTAAAGCCTCGAATATTTCTCTTTCTCCTATTCCCTTGTGTTTCCCATATTTAGGATTTTAATTTCTTCTTGCGTTTTTATTAGGGCTTTATGGTTCCTTCCGCTACGTCGACACCTTCGGTCATACCCGATACGCCTTCAGTTGCACCGGAGATGTCTTCAGTTATACTAGAGACGACTATCATGGAATGAGTCTTACCGATTGCATCTTGTGCTCGCCGAAGGAGACAACAGTAACGACTGTTTGATTCTCCAACCATTTTAGAGGTTAGCTCGCCAACAGAAACATTCAAAACACATCGGTAGGTACGATTCTCTTATTTCGTGGGTTTGATTTCAGAAGTTACCAAATCCCTAAGTAAGTTCATCATTTTCACTGTACAATGATTTTGATTTATGAACAAATTTGGCTTCCAATTCGATTTATGTGGTTTCCATTTGTTGTGTGTCCGATTTGGATTTTCTATTTATCTGATTCTTCTAAGTGATTTCGATCTGTAGTGCCTGCCACTGCTACTGTTGGTTTCGATTTCATCATACGAATCAGTGCAGCTAAAGCTTTACCCACATCTTTAGAGGTAACAAACACGAAATTTGTTGTAAAACTTAAGTTTTTTATTTAAAGCTTATCTGATTTCATATAAATTGCTTTTTTTGATACTTTTTCTACAAGTATATATTTTTCTACCTTTGTTGTAGATTTTGCCCCATCAAATCATCAAAATTGGAATTGTACAGTATGTAAGTTTCCTCATGAACAAAAAAAATCTCTCTTTTTTATTGTTATTTCTTGCTGATGATGAACATAAAACATATTGCTTCCTTCTTTAACAGATGATCATAAAAGCTTTTACAGCTGTTCTAGATGTAATTGTTGAAGCCTTTGATGTATATTGTGAAGGTGAATTCAAATTGGGTTGTGGATAAGATAGGATTTCACAATTTGTGATTCTAAATGGATTATAAACCATAAAGAATTATTTACTAACATTTTTTCCTTAGTTTTTTTTTTAATCTGTAGGTTTCCTTACACGGCTATTATTTTAAATTTCGGCTTTACTATTGTGATATTGACAATGTCTTCTACTGAAATAGATAAGCTAAAAGTAGCAAAAATGGAAAAGGGAAATATGAGAAGTTCAGGGAGAAGAATACTTGATGACATCGGCAGCTTTCCACAGCAACCTACCACTCCAAAGCAATTTGTCAATCGACATCGAAGTTCTGCTACTATAAGAGAGCACAACAAGCAGGTCGAAAAGGTACATTTTTTTTGCTATGGTTGTTTTGTTACTGTGACTCAAGAATTATATGTTATCTGTTTATAACTTTATGTATATGTTCAACCAGTGATTGAACTTACTCTTTTATGTCATCCAGGAAAAAGCAGCAATAATGCAACTCTTATTGTAACGCCCCAATTCTTAGGTATTGATTTTGTTATAAGATTTTCTTGATTTTAAGGTCTACTCGACGAGTAGGTTGCCCTGACTCGTCGAGTAGCAGCGGGTTGGTCTACGTGTTTAAGTGACCTACTCGTCGAGTCCAAGAAGAGACTCGACAAGTAGGAGCTGGAGGATGAAACCCTAATTTCCAGGCTTTTGCACCCTATTTAAAGGATCATTGGCCTCCTCAGCCTCCCCTTACAGCCTCTTGATATTCCATAAACCCTAATTCGTGTGAGTGTGCTCCATTTGTGTGTGTTAAGCTTTGGAAGAGGATTTTTGGTGAGAGAAGCTTGGAGAACAAGTGAATAGAAGCAAGGAACATGTAGGAATCAGATATCTGCCTCAGTTGGCATCCTTTGGAAGGTATTAAGCCATTATCTTAACCTCATTTCATTCTAGATCTCTTTTGGGTGGAATTTTAGGGCTTTTCTAGCATATTAGGAAGCCTTTCTTGTGTTTGAGCTAAGATCTGATGTTGCAACTTCAGATCGGAACTCTCTTGAGTCTCTAAGTCCATAAAGCTTCCAGCTTTTGCAAGAATGAGACTCTCCTAAGGTGTAAAACTCCATTGCGAGCTTGGATTTGTCATTTAGAGTCTCTAGAGCCTTGCATGCATGTAAAGTTTGCAACTTTACGTGATGAACATGCCTTGGGGATTTGGATCTGCAATATGGAGCCTTTGCATGGCTTCAAAAGCATCTGTTTTGATGAAGGACTAAAGGGACTCGACGAGTTGCATGGTCCACTCGGCGAGTCCGATGAAGATTGTCGTAGACTCGGCGAGTTAGTAGAGTGACCCGGCGAGTCAGCTAGGGTTTTCCCAACCTTTGGACATGCATGAACTTGGTGAGTTGCAAGGGTAACTCGACGAGTTGACCAAGGAGTTCACAACCACCAACATTAGGAACTCGACGAGTCATTCAAGTGACTCGGCGAGTTGGCGAGTTATGCAAGGAACTCGGCGAGTGGCTGGTTGTACTCGGCGAGTTCAGGTCAACATGGATTGTTGACTTTGACAGTTGACTTTGACTTTGACCAAGTGATTGACTATTAGACTTCAGGGGCATTTTGGGAATTTATGAACATGGTGGTGTGGCGAATATAGGTGGTGGAGTTTGAGGCGGTGATCCGAGAGTTGAGCTTGTCCTTTGAGTCGATAGTTGCGAGGTGATTTATCCTCACTATATTTAGGGGTCTAAGGCACCAATGCCGGCCCATTGGATATGATTTCCGAGCGGTTGGTAGTAAGTTGAGTATGAGTTAGTGTTGCATGATAGTTTCTATGCTAGTTAGGTAGATCTGTAGGACTACCTGTAGTATCATGTGATTATCTGTGGGCCCAGGGGGTAATCCAGTATGTAAAGCTGTGGGCCCAGTATATGATGTTATTTGTATATGTTTTATGTGCAGTGTATCGGTATTTTGGGGGTTTCTCACTAAGCTTTCGTTTTATGTGCTGTGGGAACAGTTTCAATTTATTTTTTCAGGTACATCACCCGATCGCAGCAAGGCAAAGGCGTGATCGCACAGGTCCTCATGTTTTGTTTATGTTTCTGGGAAGAACTCTGATATTACACATTTTGAAAACAAGTTTGTAATGATTTAATGGTTTTGAAATGTTTTGAAATCTTCAAATTTGGCATGATTTTATGGGTGTTACAAGTTGGTATCAGAGCCTTGGTTTGAGTGAATTGGAGCAACACTCGTGTGAATCCTGTATCAAATCAAGGAAAGATTTTCAAAATGATTTCTAAATCGTTTTCAAAATAAGTAAAGGAGGATGCAGGGTGTACAATCAGTCGGAGCCAGTAAGTAGACCCCAAGATATCGTACAGTTATTTGATATTGTGATATGTTAGAACAACATGCTAGTACTAGGCTAGAGATCTTCAGGAATTGCATGATAGAATTGCCTGATTAGATGATGACTGTTAGCCTAGGGTTTTCTTTATATGAGATTGATATCATTACTCTAGTTGTTTAGTGCATGCATCACGGTTATACATAACTAAGATCTTATAGCCTGAGAATGTTTGATCTAGCCTTATGTTCTGTTCTTGTTGATTGCGGGCTTAGGGTAGGATTGGATATTCGAAAGTCTACAGGGTCCAACATTATGTATAACTAGCATACACTAGTGCTGCAGGGTTGGTGAAAGTTTCATGGATGGGTGAGTCGTGCGAGGCCGGGAGGCCAGTTATGAGATATTTAGTATTCCTGTAAGAGTGAGGATTGAGTGCTGGCTATGTTTATATATATTGTTAGGGTGTTGTGTGATGGGTTTTGAGCATTCTAACACTCCTATGGTGTACATGCAACCCTAGAAACCTTGGATCTATGTTTGACTAAGATACATGCAAATAATTATTTTTCCAAGGTTCTTATCCTAACTAGCATGGCATGGGGTACCTGAATCAAATAAAACTAGTAGAATTACTTACCTTGTAGTAGTAGTTGATTGCTTGGAGTTTGAGAGCCTAGCACCAATAATGTGGATGCCTCAAATGGAAGTCACAAATCACCACAAACTTGGAAACTTGAGAGAATAGTCACAAACTTCTTGAAATCGGCCCTCTTAGTTTACACACATCAACTAGTGCAATTTCAAGAACCAAAGCCTCCTTTATATAGTGTGGTGGATTAGGGTTACATCCATGTAAACCCTAATACCCATGTCTTTTCATTTCCATGAGATCCATGGGTTAAAGCTCCATGGAGTATCCATGGACTTTCCATGCAAGCCTAGCCCATTCCAAATAAGCATTAGCCCACACTATATAAATACAAGAGCCCATATTTAATTAGTCATACTTTTGATCTCTAAATTAATTCTAAATTAATTATAGATCAACACTAATTAAATAATATGATTTTATATTAATATATTAGAACTTATAATATATTAATAAATCATAACTTATACTATTCTCAAAAGATTATCCGTAAATTGTTCGGGTGAAGTGCAACCCAAATGGACCGTGCCGGGTCGGGTCAAGTACATACCAAATATAGTTATGGACTTAGACACTATCTCCAACAGTCTCCCACTTGGATAAGTCTAATAACTATAGTTGCAAGTATGACTTCAGGAACCGATCAGCAATCGTAGCTCTTAAAACTCTGTTGAACTATGAAGCGACATTTTAGATAAGTGATCATATAATCCTCTGTTCTAGATATCAGCCGGACAAATACATGGAACATGGTCTTGCTTATTGTCCAGCATTTGTTTCCCAATTTCTGATTTGTTTGACATCGAACTTAACTGAACACATCAATTTAGTTCAGACCGGGCCTGGTACATAGGTCAAAACAAAATCATCGAGCGGCCCAGATATCGTTTCAAATCCTAGAAGGAACAGATAAACTTCGACTCATATGTTTGCTCTACTACTTGTTGAACTACACACAAAGGAACGGTTTATAACATCGAGTTACCAATGCGTTTTCGTGCAATCAATGCATAACCAACTCACAGGCAACAAATCATATCTCTAGGTTTGAAGACTTATATGATATTACCGTCTCACGATCACTCGAGATAAATTCCATGAAGTGATACAAGTGAGCGTGGGTTGAATCCAATACTCAGAACTTATGAGCACTCATGAGTGCTGTAGCCCCGCTTTGTCTAACATCTTAGACCTCTACAAGCCAACCCATGACATTCTTGATTCATATCTACTTCCAACATATGACCGACTGTGGAGAGTTTGAATAATATGATATAAACCATAATATAATTATTCTGGAAGTCAAAACATGCAAAAAGAAATAATAGTAAACGATTGACAAGAGATAGCAACACTTTACTCATAAATAACAGATTTTATTTATCATCAAATGTCAATTACATTTTACAAATTTCAAGATTATCTAACTACTAAAACTAATATCATACTTCAGCCCTATGCTCCGAGCATGCTGGAGATGCTTAGCCCGAGTCAGTCCCTTCGTGAGGGGATCTGCTGGGTGCTCATCCGATGATACCCTCTTTGCCACGAGAATTCCTTCTTCTTTTCGATGTCTGATGAAGTGATATTTTATGTCAATGTGTCTGGATCTCCCATGATCTCTTGGTTCCTTGGCTAAGGCAACCGCACTATTGCTGTTATAGAAAATCTCCATTGGCTCCTTTATAGCTGGTACAACTCCAAGGTCTTCGATGAAGTTCTTTAGCCATATAGCCTCCTTTGCTGCTATATACTCTGATTCACAAGTGGAATCAGCCACTGTCTCCTGCTTGGAACTTTTCCAAGTAATTGCCCCTCCGTTTAGAGTAAAGACCCAGCCCGAATGAGAGCGGAAATTATCCCTGTCAGTCTGAAAGCTAGCATCACTGTACCCTACAACTCTCAAGTCCTCACTGCCACCGAGGGTAAGGACCCAGTCCTTAGTCCTCCGTAGGTACTTGAGGATATTCTTTACCGCAGTCCAGTGTGCCTTGCCAGGGTTCCCCTGATACCTGCTAACCATGCTCAAAGCAAAGGCTACATCAGGTCGAGTACACGTCATAGCATACATGATTGATCCTACAGCTGAAGCATAAGGTATTCGACTCATTTCTGCTATCTCAGCCTCAGTACTAGGGCTTTGTGTCTTACTCAATCTGGCGTTACTCTGGATGGGTAACTCTCCTTTCTTGGAGTTATGCATGTTGAACCTTTTCAACACTTTGTCCACATAGGTGCTTTGACTAAGTCTAATTAGTCTTTTACTCCTGTTTCTCAAAATCCTTATCCCTAGGATATAGGCAGCTTCTCCAAGGTCCTTCATAGCGAAACACTTCCCAAGCCAGGACTTTACTTCCTGCAGGGTTGGGATGTCATTTCCTATGAGTAGTATGGCATCCACATACAGTACCAAAAAGCTGACTATACTCCCACTAGCCTTGATATAGACACAAGATTCATCTTCACTCCTTGAAAAGCCAAATTCTTTGACTTTCTCATCAAAGCAAAGATTCCATCTGCGAGGTGCCTGTTTTAATCCATAAATGGATTTCTCGAGCTTACACACTCTACTGGGGTACTCTGTACTGACAAAACCCTCTGGCTGAACCATGTAAACATCTTCAGCCAACTTTCCATTAAGGAAAGCGGTTTTGACATCCATTTGCCATATTTCATAATCATGAAATGCAGTAATGGCTAACAGAACCCTAATAGACTTAATCTTGGCCACTGGTGAAAAGGTCTCATCATAATCAACTCCCGGAGTTTGAGAATAACCCTTTGCAACCAGTCGTGCCTTATAAGTGTGTACATTACCATCCATGTCGGTCTTCTTCTTGAAGATCCATTTGCACCCAACTATCTTACGATCAGGTACATTGTCAACCAAGTTCCAAACTTGATTGTCATACATGGACTGTATCTCGCTATCCATAGCATCTTTCCATTTAGCAGCCTCAGGGCCTGCCATGGCTTCCGTGTATCTGTTAGGCTCATCCAGATTTACCAGTGTGTTATCAATGATAAGTGTCTCACCTTCTGCAGTAATATGAAAACCATAATAATGCTCAGGTGCATTCCTAACTCTGGTGGAACGCCTAAGAGGTATAGATTCTTCAGTCGGCTCAACAGGAGTTTCCTCCTAAGGTTGAGGGCTAGGGTTTGAGGTTCCTTCACCACTTGACTCTTGATGTTCCTCAAGGTCAATTTGCCTCCCACTGTATCCTTGGCTCATGAATTCTCTCTCTCGAAAGAATCCTCTTCTTGCTACAAAGACCACATTATCACTGGGTCTGTAGAAGATGTAACCAAATGATTTTTGTGGGTAGCCGATGAAAATACACCTTTCGCTTCGGGGTTCGAGCTTATCGTGAGTCTCGCGTCTCATGAAAGCCTCGCAACCCCAAATCTTGATGTGGTCTCGATTGGGAACTTTTCCAGTCCACACCTCGTGAGGTGTTTTGGCAACGTTCTTTGTAGGGACTAGATTAAGGATATGGGCTGCAGTCTCTAAGGCATACCCCCAAAATGAGATTGGTAGCGAAGCTCGACTCATCATGGAACGAACCATGTCCAACAAGGTCCGATTGCGCCTCTCAGCTACACCATTCAATTGTGGTGTCCTAGGAGGTGTCAATTGTGAGACAATCCCACATTCCTTAAGATGGTCAAGGAACTCAGTACTAAGATACTCACCACCACGATCGGATCGAAGCATCTTAATGTTCCTGTCCAACTGATTCTCCACTTCTTGCTTAAACTCTTTGAATTTCTCAAAGGTTTCTGACTTATGCTTGATTAGGTAGACATATCCATATCTACTAAAATCATCAGTAAAAGTCACATAGAACCAATTAGCATCTCTTGTGGCGGTTCTGAAGGGTCCACACACATCCGTCTGTATGAGGTCCAACAAACCTTCACCCCTAGCACAAGTGCCAGTAAAAGGTGACTTTGTCACTTTACCAAGCAAACAAGATTCACAACTATCATCTGACTTTAGGTCGAATGACTCCAAGACTCCATCCTTTTGGAGTTGGCCTATGCGTTTCTTGCTTACATGTCCAAGACGACAATGCCATAAGGATGCTTTATCTAAGCTAGTGGAATAGTTAATACACAATACATTATTTCCTAGATTATCTACAACAGATACAGTTTCATACACGCCATCACAAGGTAATGCTTTAAAATAAAGACCATTATTAAAGAAAGCATCAATACTACCGTTATTATTATCAAAATAAAAGGTAAAACCTTGTGTATACAATGCATGAAAGGAAATAACATTTCTTGCCATTTCTGGCGAATAATAACATTTATTCAAATCTAATGTAAACACACTATTTAGCACTAAGGAATAAACTCCTATCTTGGTGACAGGTGAAGCTTTCCTGTTTCCCATGATCAAGTTTATCTTTCCCTGCTCCACATTCTCACTTCTTTTTAGTCCCTGCAAATCACAACATATGTGAATACCACAACCTGTATCAAGGACCCAAGACTTAGAATGAGGTGAGTTATTAGACAATATAGTGTATATACCTGCATGGTGGGGTTTTACTTTATCATCCTTCAAATCTTGCTGGTACTTTGGGCAGTTTCGCTTCCAGTGCGACTTTTCATGGCAATAGAAGCATTCAGCCTCATTAGCGTTAGCAGAAAGAGTGACAAAACCTTTCCTGGTTTTGCTTGAAGAGGAGCCTTCAAGGGTCTTACCCTTGGTACCCTTATAAGGGTTCTTTCTCTTCTTTCCTTTGACATGACCGATTGCCAAGACATTGGCCGCAGTTGGAGTAGGAGTAGGAGTAGTAACAACCGACTTACCCTTTAGACCACTTTCGGCGGTCTTCAAGAGTCCTTGAAGTTTGCTGAGGGTGACTTCTTCCTTGTTCATGTGATATGTCATGCGAAATTGATCATAACACGATGGCAAGGAGTGCAAAATGATGTCTATTGCTAACTCCTCAGGGAAGTTCACATTCAGCTTCAGTAAACGATCCACATACCTTTGCATTTTCTGCATGTGGCCCGTGATGGGTTCACCATCCTTCATTCGAGTTGTTATCATGGAGGAGATTATTTCATATCGCTCTTGACGAGCACTTTGATGGTAGCGGTCCATCAAGTCCTGGTGCATCTCAAAAGGATAATAGTCCTCATAGGACTTTTGGAGCTCGGCTGTCATGGTGGCCATCATGATGCATGCCACTTTTGTAGCATCTCTTTCATGTACCTCATATTCAGCAAGCTCTTCAGGAGTAGCAGTTGGCTCGGGTACCTTCAGCTCCTTGTCGAGAACATATTCTTTGTTCTCATACTGAGTGACCATCCTGATGTTTCTGATCCAATCTGTAAAGTTGGACCCATCAAAGATGACTCTCCCACAAAGATTCATGAGAGAGAATGAGCTAGTAGGGTTTGAGCCAGAAGCATTGTTATTGGAAGACATCTGAAAACAATAGGGAATAGATTAGATTAGATATAGAGATAGTCCTTAACAAAACACCCAAATGTAATATTAAGGCTAGGACCCAACACAATATTTTATAACTTAGAAGAGGGATGCCGTAATCTAAGCTATAAGATATTTGAAGGTAGGTGAATGACGATTCACCAATTTCCACCATGAAAAACGAAATATTTAATTAGGTTTTAACTGGTTTAGAAACTCCTAGATTGTTTGAGATTCATTGAACTTTCTTCAATGGCATGTCTCAATCTGGAGTGTGCCCTTCAAGTTTTGTGACTGGGATGCCGAGGATCAAAAAACAAGGTGTGAAGTAACCATGCAAATTACTTGGTACCCTTAATGTATTACCCCTCAATCGATGTGCCGGTTAACCACACACGCTCCATCGATACTATGATAAACATTAAGTCACCCTTTACCTACCTTGTTAAGATCAAGTTAGTGTGTCGGTTAACCACACACGCTCCACTAACGACTTAAACAAAGTGTAAAGTGTAATTTCATGGATTAGCAACTTATTCACATTTTCCTAAAATAACTAAGATTGGGAATTCAATAAAGTTTAGTTACTTTAGTATTATCATTATACTTTTAATGAGAATTTATAAGTCCTTGTCCTACCCGTTCGGCTAACGACCCTCCACCGATCAAGGAAGCGGTGGGTGAGAGTGGACACCCATTAAGTTGCCATTTTATAGGCAACAACCTTATACCCCCCTTATAGACGGACTTCGTGAATGAGGCGTACTAGCGGTAAGACGACTTGATCTTATACATATATAAATATTATTAAACTTATAATATTATAAAGTATAAGGGTTGAATTTTAACTTTTAAAATTCTAGGGGTTGGAACTAAAGTTTTTAATATGACTTTATATGTTCCAAAACTTGAGGGCAAGTTTTGTAAACTTTCAAAACTTTTCATTTCTCATAACTTATGAGTTAATGGTTATTAAAAATGAAGACTCTTCATTTTTTGTAACCTATGTGTTCTTTTAATGGTTATTTATAAATGTGACTTTTGGTTATCCATAACTTAAGAACTAGTTATGGACTCCATTAAAACATATAAAGATCAAGAATTAATCTAATCAATTATTAGCACATAATTTCTATGATCTTCTAAACTCATATGTTTATGAATGTTCATATCAAAAATTTCAAGAATCGTAAGTACATATACAAAACTTGAAATTTTGATACGAGCTTTTGAACAAAACTTCGATTTTCAAGTTTTTTTTTTTTTTTTTTCATCAAGTATCAAATAAACAAACCAGGCTCTGATACCACTGATGAGTTTTGAGCATTCTAACACTCCTATGGTGTACATGCAACCCTAGAAACCTTGGATCTATGTTTGACTAAGATACATGCAAATAATTATTTTTCCAAGGTTCTTATCCTAACTAGCATGGCATGGGGTACTTGAATCAAATAAAACTAGTAGAATTACTTACCTTGTAGTAGTAGTTGATTGCTTGGAGTTTGAGAGCCTAGCACCAATAATGTGGATGCCTCAAATGGAAGTCACAAATCACCACAAACTTGGAAACTTGAGAGAATAGTCACAAACTTCTTGAAATCGGCCCTCTTAGTTTACACACATCAACTAGTGCAATTTCAAGAACCAAAGCCTCCTTTATATAGTGTGGTGGATTAGGGTTACATCCATGTAAACCCTAATACCATGTCTTTTCATTTCCATGATATCTATGGCTTAAAGCTCCATGGAGTATCCATGGACTTTCCATGCAAGCCTAGCCCATTCCAAATAAGCATTAGCCCACACTATATAAATACAAGAGCCTATATTTAATTAGTCATACTTTTGATCTCTAAATTAATTCTAAATTAATTATAGATCAACACTAATTAAATAATATGATTTTATATTAATATATTAGAATTTATAATATATTAATAAATCATAACTTATACTATTCTCAAAAGATTATCCGTAAATTGTTCGGGTGAAGTGTAACCCAAATGGACCATGTCGGGTCGGGTCAAGTACATACCAAATATAGTTATGGACTTAGACACTATCTCCAACATTGTGATGGTACTTGAGACAAATATGAGTAGGTGTGGAAGGTAGTATTGGCCCGTACTACTGAAAGCACAGGACCCATACACTTAGAAAGGAAGTTACAACCCCTAGGGTTTTGTCGGGAGTTGGTTCCCAGTTATTTCTGTGGATTGTCTGATATCTTCCTGTTATATTTTCAGTATGGTGGTTATGATACGCTTTGTGACTGGATCCTAGTCAGGATCAGGATCAGGAGACGAAGGCCAGGAGGGGCCAACAGCACCTGAGCCTGTGGTGCAGATGGGTACAGAGGAGTTGGATACCAGGATTCGGGAGATCCTGCATGATGAGGTTGCTGCTATGTTCCGGGCATAGCTATTGGAGATGTTTGGGTCTAAGACCGCTATGGTTGAGTACTTCGACGAGCGTTACGCAACCCTTACCGAGACGGCTGCCGCTGCAGCTGCATCAGCTGTATCAACAACAGGAGGAGGTGGAGCCAGTCGGGGCTTCCAGTACCCGGACTTCGATAACACGAAGCCCCGACATTTGATGGTTCCGATTAGAGCCATGAGGTGGTTATCTGACGTGGAGAGTTGTTTCTTCACGTGTTCATGCCCTACTGACCAGAAGGTCAGGTGTGCCTTGAACATGCTGTGGCTCAGGGTCAAGGACTGGTGGAGGTTGACAATAGGGTTGTACACTGATGAGCAGAGAGCTGATGTTACTTGGGAGCAATTCAGGGATATTTTTCGCTCCCGATACGTTCCACGGGTCGAACGGGAACGTTTGGATCAGGAGTTTTTAAGTTTGAGACAGGATGGGGAGTCGGTGACGAAGATCACCCGCATGTTCACAGAGAGGGTGATGTTTTGCCCAGAGTTTGCTTCTGATCAGGCTCAGATGACCCGTTATCTGAGCATGCTCAAGACTGACATCCGTCAGTTTGTGTTTACCCAGCGATGTGATATTCTTTTGGAGTTGCAGGAGGCCGCTAGGCGGCGTGAGTTGGAGATTGAGCTGCAGTTGACGGAGCAGCGGCAGGCCCCGACACAGTCGCAGTCGGCGCCTAAGCGATCTAAAACTGCTGATTCTAGGACCGGGGGTCAGCAGAGCCGCACTTGTGGAAAGTGCGGCAAGAGTCATTCTGGGGTTTGTCGAGCTGGTAGTGGGTGCCACAGGTGTGGCAAGGAGGGGAATTGTGTGAAGGATTGTCACCAGGCCGCCCCGGTTCCGAGTTTGAGGTTATGTTATCACTGTGATCAGGTTGGCCACATGAAGGCCAACTGCCCGTTGCTTGCCGCTAAGCCGGCGTAGGTTCCCGCGCCAGCTGCATTGAGGATTTCTGATTCGAGGCCAGTTAAGGTAGAGCCTCCGAAGGCTCAGGGATGTGCCTTTCAACTTACAGCGGAGGAGGCCAGGGCAGCACCAGATGTGGTTGATGTTATGTTTCTATCCTTTATCTCATTTATTATATATGTTTTATGCTTATCCGTTGTACCTGTGATTAGGTACGTTTTTAGCGAACTCCTAGCCTGCATTGGTTTTATTTGACTCGGGGGCGAGTCGGTCTTTCGAATCACAAACATTTAGTAGGTAGTTCGGGGTGCCAGTGGGCGAGCTAGAGTGTCCGTTGCGAGTCTCTATCGCCAACGAACACGGAGTTTCTACTTCTTTGGTCTACCGAGGATGTGAGTTGGAGATCTTCGAAGTGTCCTTTCCGATAGATTTGATACTGATTCCCATGGGGGAGGTGTGCGTGATTGTGGGAATAGATTGGCTTAGTCGATTTGGTGCCATGATAGATTGCGAGGGCCAGCGGGTGGTAGGTCGAACCCCGAGTGGGGGAGAACTGATTGTATATGGCGAGGGAAACAGAGTGGGATCAAGGTTTTGTTCAGCTGCCAGGGCTTGGCAGTATATTCAGCACGAGTGTGCGGGTTATCTAGCATATGTGGTGGATACGCGGATCAGAGATCAGACTTCTGTTTTAGAGGTTCTAGTGGTTAGGGAGTTTCTTGACGTGTTCCGTGAGGAGTTGCCAGGGATACCTCTGGAGAGGCAGGTCGAGTTCCGGATCGACCTGGTGCCGGGTGCGGCTCCTATCGCCAAGGCATCGTACCGATTGGCGCCACCTGAGATGCAGGAGTTGTTTTCACAGCTGCAGGAACTGCTGGGGAAGTAGTTCATTCGACCTAGCAGTTCTCCATGGGGAGCACAAATCCTTTTCATCAGGAAGAAGGACGGTTCGCACCGGATGTGCATTGATTATAGGGAGCTGAACAAGTTCACGGTGAAGAACCGTTATCCACTCCTGAGGATAGATGATCTCTTCGATCAGTTACAGGGTGGATCTTGGTTCTCCAAGATTGATTTGAGGTCGAGGTATCATCAGGTCCGGGTCAGAGAGGTGGACGTGGAGAAGACCGCGTTTCGGACTCGTTATGGTCATTACGAGTTTGTGGTGATGCCATTTGGGATCACCAATGCGCCAGCAGTATTCATGGACCTGATGAATCGAGTCTGCAGTCTGATGCTTGATCGCTCGGTCATTGTGTTCAGAGATGATGTATTGGTGTATTCCAAGACCCGAGAGCAGCACGAGGAGCACCTCAGGGAGTTGTTGGGGGTTTTGAGACGAGAACGGTTGTATGCCAAGTTCTCGAAGTGTGAGTTTTGGTTACGAGAGGTTCAGTTCCTCAGACATCTTGTTAACCAGGACGGGATTTTGGTCGACCCGGCCAAAATCGAGGCAGTCATGCAATGGGAGGTGCCAAGATCTCCTTCGGACATCAGGAGTTTTCTGGGATTAGCTTGGTACTACCGGAGATTCATTCAGGATTTCTCTAAGATTGCAGTACCCCTCACTCGTCTGACGAGGAAGGGAGTGATTTCCGGTGGGGCCCTGAGCAACAGAAGGCATTTGAGACCCTCCGCCGGTGGTTATGCGAGGCTCCATTCTTGACACTCCCAGAGGGAGTTGAGGATTTTATGGTGTTCTGTGATGCATCCATCACAGGTTTAGGGGCGGTCCTCATGCAGAGAGGGCGAGTGATAGCCTACGCATCGCGGCAGCTGAAGCCGCATGAGACGAGATATCCTACTCATGATTTAGAGCTGGGACCGGTGGTGTTCGCTCTCAAGATATGGAGACATTACCTATATGGGGTCCGTTGTACCATATACACGGATCATAAGAGCCCGAGACACATCATGGATCAGCCGAACCTGAATATGAGGCAGCGCAGGTGGCCGGATGTAGTCAATGACTATGATTGCGAGATCCTTTACCACCCCGGTAAAGAGAATGTGGTGGCGGACGCTTTGAGCCGCAAGTCTGCTGGGTCTTCCACCCCAGCGATATGTATGAGGATAGCGGTGGGTTCTCCGCTTGTGAGTTTAGTCAAAGATGCTCAAGTCGAGGGCATGCGACCAGAGAACTGGAAATTAGAGAGGATCAAGGGTGAGAACACCCGGTTTGTGCAGGATAGCCGGTGATTATTAACCCGACGCGGTCGGGTATGGGTTCCGATGACTGGTGGGGTCAGACAGACAGTCATGGAAGAGGCTCATAAGTCTCATTTCTCTATTCACCCAGGGGCCACCAAGATGTACTGAGACCTGAGTTTGAGTTACTGGTGGCCATGCATGAAGCGAGAAATCGCTTGGTATGTCGAGAGGTGCTTGACCTATAGGATGGTCAAGGATAAGCATCATAGGCCGCATGGTAAGCTGCAGCCCCTAGAGATTCCCATGTGGAAGTGGGAACAGATCACGATGGACTTCATTACCAAGTTGCCAAGGACGGCGAAGGGATATAATGCTATATGGGTCATTGTAGATCGATTGACCAAGAGTGCCCATTTCTTGGCAATACGGGAGAGTTATTTGGCCGAGAAGTTGGCCGACTTGTACGTCCGCGTGATCGTTGCTCGGCATGGGGTTCTGGTCTCCATTGTCTCCGATCGGGATGTTAGATTTACCTCCCGGTTCTGGCAGAAGTTCCACGAGAAACTGGGCACGCGGTTGCACTTTAGCACGCCATTTCATCTGCAGACCGACGGTCCGAGCGAGCGGACGATACAGGCTCTTGAGGACATGTTGAGGGCGTGTGTTATAGACTTCGGTGGGAGCTAGGATTCCCACCTACCCCTTGCGGGGTTCGCTTACAACAACAACTATCATTCCAGCATTGGAACCCTGCCTTTCGAGTTGTTGTATGGGAGGAGATGTCGCACCCCGGTTTGTTGGGGTGAAGTCGGACATAGGGTGATGGGAAGGACGGAGGTAGTCTTGCAGACTACCGAGAAGATCAAGCAGGTTAGGCAGCGTTTGCACATCGCTCAGAGTCGGCAAAAGAGTTACGCCGACAGGCGCCGATCTGAGTTAGAGTTTCAGGTTGGGGACATGGTACTCCTGAAGGTCACGCCCTGGAAGGGAGTGATCCGCTTCAGGAAGAGGGGGAAACTAGGTCCCCGATACATTGGGCCATTCAGGATCATTACCAGGGTTGACAAGGTGGCATACAGGTTAGAGCTTCCAGATGAGCTCAGTCGGATCCACGACACCTTTCACGTATCGCAATTGCGAAAGTGAATTATGGATCAGGAGGCGGTGGTATCTTTAGATGCATTCAGGTCGATGAGCGCCTGAATTATGTTGAGAGACTCGTGGCCATTCTGGAGAGGAAAATAAAGGTTCTACGGAACAAGGAGATACCTTTGGTAAAGGTACAATGGGAGCACCGAAGAGGGTCCGAGTGGATGTGGGAGCCGGAAGCAAAAATGCGGGAGCAATATCCGGAGTTGTTCACCGCGGCAGACTTCGAGGACGAAGTCTAGTTCGAGTGGGGGAGAATTGTAACGCCCCGATTCTCAGGTATTGATTTTGTTATAAGATTTTCTTGATTTCAAGGTCTACTCGACGAGTAGGTTGCCCTGACTCGTCGAGTAACAGCGGGTTGGTCTACATGTTTAAGTGACCTACTCACCGAGTCCAAGAAGGGACTCGACGAGTAGGAGCTAGAGGATGAAACCCTAATTTTTGGGGTTTTTCACCCTATTTAAAGGATCATTGGCCTCCTCAGCCTCCCCCTACAACCTCTTGATATTCCATAAACCCTAATTCGTGTGAGTGTGCTCCATTTGTGTGTGTTAAGCTTTGGAAGAGGATTTTTCGTGAGAGAAGCTTGGAGAACAAGTGAATAGAAGCAAGGAACGTGTGGGAATCAGAGATCTACCTCAATTGGCATCCTTTGGAAGGTATTAAGCCATTATCTTAACCTCATTTCAATCTAGATCTCTTTTGGGTGAAATTTTAGGGCTTTTCTAGCATATTAGGAAGCCTTTCTTGTGTTTGAGCTAAGATCTGAAGTTGCAACTTCAGATCTGAACTGTCTTGAGTCTCTAAGTCCATAAAGCTTCCAGCTTTTGCAAGAATGAGACTCTCCTAAGGTGTAAAACTCCATTGCAAGCTTGGATTTGTCGTTTAGAGTCTCTAGAGCCTTGCATGCACGTAAAGTTTGCAACTTTACATGATAAACATGCCTTGGGGATTTAGATATGCAATATGGAGCCTTTGCATGGCTTAAAAAGCATCTGTTTGGATGAAGGACTGAACGGACTCGGCGAGTTGCATGGTCCACTCGGCGAGTCCGATGAAGATTGTCGTAGACTCGGCGAGTCAGTAGAGTGACTCGGCGAGTCAGCTAGAGTTTTCCCAACCTTTGGACACGCGTGAACTTGGCGAGTTGCAATGGTAACTCGGCGAGTTGACTAAAGAGTTCACGGCCACCAACATTAGGAACTCGACGAGTCACTCAAGTGACTCAGCGAGTTGGCGAGTTATGCAAGGAACTCAGCGAGTGGCTGGTTGTACTCGACGAGTTCAGGTCAACATGGACTGTTGACTTTGACAGTTGAGTTTGACTTTGACCAAGGCATTGGCTTCTGGACATCTGGGGCATTTTGGGAATTTATGAACATGGTTGTGTGGCGAATATAGGTGGTGGAGTTTGAAGCGGTGATCCGAGAGTTGAGCTTGTCCTTTGAGTCAATAGTTGCGAGGTGAGTTATCCTCACTATATTAAGGGGTCTAAGGCACCAACGCCGGCCCATTGGATAAGATTTCCTAGCGGTTGGTAGTATGTTGAATATGAGTTAGTGTCGCATGATAGTTGCTATGCCAGTTAGGTAGATCTGTAGGACTACCTGTAGTATCATGTGATTATCTGTATGTGCATTAGTTGTGTTATATGTCGACATATTTTGTGAGATGGGTTGAGGTGATACTGCTTCGTGCGGTAACCAACAAACCCGAGAGCATTCCAGATACGAGCTGAGGGAGACTCGTACTGTGGGCTCGGTGGCAATCCAGATGTGAGCTGTGGGCCCGGAAGGCAATCCAGACTCACACTGTGGGCCCATGGGGTAATCCAGTCTGTAAAGTTGTGGCCCAGTATATGATGTTATTTGTATATGTGTTATGTGTAGTGTATCGGTATTTTGGCGGTAACTCACTAAGCTTTCGAGCTTACAGTTTCAGTTTATTGTTTCAGGTACATCAGGGGATCGCGGCAATGCAAAGGCGTGATCGTACAGCTCCTCATGTTTTGTTTATGTTTCTGGGAAAAACTCTAATATTATACATTTTGAAAACAAGTTTGTAATGATTTAATGGTTTTAAAATGTTTTTAAAAGTTCAGATTTGGCATGATTTTATGGGTGTTACACTTATCAGAGAAAAAGTATCCAATTAAATCTCTTTTTCCATTTCATTTCACCATAGGAGTTCCCAAATCTTTCTTTCTGTCATCCCCTTTAACATTTATGTAGTAAAATCATTGAAGAAAGTACAATTAAGGGACAGAAAGTGGAGGTTACTTTACTGAAGGCCAGGAGCATAATTTGCAACTTGCTCAATCAAACACTCATATGCTAATGGTCTGTTTTCTTGACATAATTTCGTAAACCCTTTTTACATCTATTAAATTGGACCATTAGTTGAACATTTTTGTTAGACTATATATCGTGTTTTAAGACGAAAAAACATCTAAAATAGAAAATATACAATATAAAGTCTAATTCTCTTTGCAAATGCAGATTGTGTAGAGGAAATAGACACTCAAGGGATACTTGGATATGCACTTTTCAAAGATGGAAAAAGCACTAACTATAAATTACAAGTCAAAATGGGAAGAAGAGATAGATGGTTAAAATAAAAGAGCTCAAAAATATTTTAGAAACTCCAACCAAAAAGTTGGCAGCCTATTGCATTACCGTGTAACTTAAATAGTTAATAATACCCAAGGATTTGTGTTATATCAAAGGCATCTGACATACATTGAATCATCAAGCTTTCTCTAGGTCAAACACCATTGCCATATTTCTTATCAATACACAAACTTTTATTTATTTTTTTTCTTCCACTTCTTAAATGTAGGATCCTATAGTGAACAAATTAACAATATATCATTAAAGGATTTGTTAAATTAATGTTATCCTTTATTGTCTTTTCAGAGTAACTGATGTATCAAAGTGGACAAAGATGGGAGGTAAATTAGAAGCAAAAGGAAGACTACAACTAAAGACATACAAAAAGGGAGTCATATGGTTTATCGGCTTTCTTTAATGCCCGTCGAGACATACCAGATACAATTATTTTATATTTATACACCAATACTTCAAGTGTCCAGCTTTCAAAAAATAAAAAGTTTTAGTTTTCTTACTAACAAATCCCATCATGCAAGGGTATTTTGGGCATTTGACTTAAAAATCATAATACATATATATACCCTTTGTTGTCATTACAAAGTATTATGATGGCACATCGATTATTGCATTACACTTTGAAAAGTATTTAAGTTGCAGTTGACAGATTCAAAAGTTGTAATTAAAGAAATTAAAGGTGTTGTCGGTGCTAGATTCCCTATTCAACCACCAGATCTTGAGGTAATTTGTAGTATTTGGTAGATCTTTAATTTTAAACTTAAAGTGGGTTTGTAATTTATTATTAGCTCCTTTCAATGCTCATGTCTTGCAGGGACTGAAGCAAGGATATTTTGGGGAAATACTTTTCTTTTACAAAGTGGTGATTGTCCCAAGAGTTTCAAGGGGTTTAATGCATAAATACATTCGTGGTAATATTCTACGAAATTTCTTTTTTATGCTATAAAATTAAGTCATTATGGGCCAAAATCCCCCATTGTTTGAAAACAATCTTTGAGCGCATTCAGTTCCATGTTACAGGTAAGATGAAATTTTTTGAATGTTTAGATTATTGATATCTGTCGTCATGCTTTGTGAATACTTGAATGTCTATGTCTTTCATTATATAAATGCACTTTTACTGCATTATTGAAAATTTTTGAATGTTTAGATTATTGATATCTGTCGTCATGCTTTGTGAATACTTGAATGTCTATGTCTTTCATTATATAAATGCACTTTTACTGCATTATATTTTCCACTTTGCAGAGATTACAAAGAAGAGTTGAAGATGTTTATGGATTTCTTAGACTTTGACCTACTGAAAGACAAATATTTCGTTGACATTTTACTTTGACTATTATGTGTTTGTAATGCAATGTACTATATTTGAACACAAAAGGTACACCTTTTCTATTCTGTGTATAATTATAACTTTACGTTTCTTACAGTATTGCTACCTCTCCGCTACACAACACACATAATCAATGAGAACATGACCAAAACTATGAACAAATCCACACCCCACATAGCGGGGTTTTCCACCTAGTAATTAATTAATTCTGTGAATGTTGAATGGCTAGTTAATATGGAAAATAAATTTAAGAAATTTTTTTACAAATATCGTACTCTACTTCACAAACAAATGAAATTTGAATCTAAAATTCTGTATGATGTTTCAAATTGTTCATCTCAAACTTTGAGAAGAGAAGAAGCTAGAAGCATAACTGTGCATCTATTTAAATTGTTTAGCTCAAACTTTGACTACAGAATGAGATTTATGTATATGTGGTAAATAAGCAATAATTGTGAACTTCCTGAGAATTTGTGTATTTCATACCCCTTCGAACCTTTATAAGTTTAAAGGAAATATTGACTTTGCAAACATTTACTTCTTTTTCAATTAACTGTACAAGTATTCAATGCACAACTAACATGAGCTATAAATTTAGGAAATATATGTGAAAATAATAATATATACTTAACATAGAATTTAGAAATCCATTTTGTGAAATCCAAATTTAATTTAAAATATCATTTGGTGTATCAAATTGTTCAACTCAAACTTTAAATATAGAAGAAACAAAACTATGCATCTATTTGATGCATAAAAATTGTATTTGTACTATAATTTTTTACATAAAAATTGCATGCTCATTAGAATACAAGGAATGTCAATAATCAATACATGATCATCTTTATATTTTAATATTATGCTAGTTGTGAAATGCAAATTGAATCTAAAATGTCATTTGGTGTTTCAGTATGTTCGGCTAAAATTTTGAATATAAATGAAACAAAACTACGAATACGTTTGATGCATAAAAATTGTCTTTGTACAGTAAAAGTTTTTTTTACATAAAAATAGCATGTTCATTAGAATACATAGAATAATTCTCATAAATACATAATCCAATCTTTGTATTTTGAATATTTTGTTAGTTGATTCTTTTGATTACGAAGATTACGAACAAATCAAAATTAAATACCTTTAATGGCAAAATAATCACAATCGACTGAAGAGTTCTAGTTACTTCAAGCACTAGAATTTTTAAAATTTTAGCTTTTTCTTCAATAATTTTAAATTAAATTCAAATATTTCTAATTGATTACATGTATTACATATTTCAATAGAGTCGGTTGTTAATCCAATTATTGTAATTGAATATAGAGATATTGTAAATCAAAATTTTGATAATCGACTTCCAAATTTCTTAACTCGCAATCTTAGTAAAATCGACACAGTAGATCAACTATTTGTATCCTGATACATTAATTTTATGCGTTTTTGTTTACGAGTAGAATATTTTTAATTTGATTGAATGATCAATTGAATCCGATGATTAGATGATTGTTATCAATTCTTTGGTTCCCTTTGGATATATGAGTTCGCTCTGCAACTTGATATATATATATATATATATATATATATATATATATATATATATATATATATATATATATATATATATATATATATATATAATGCCAACATTTATTTTTTGAACAAAAAGTTTCGATTATCTAATTTTATACGATAATCAGTCATTTTTTGTTATAAAAAAAAAAAAAACTTTTTGGTTAATTTGGATAAAATGTAAAATAATCACAACATTTATATTTAAAAAATAAATATTGAAATTAAATCGTATAATCATCCAAAATATTAGAATTTATCATAGATTTCTTATATATTATATAATAAAATAAAATATAATATATATTAAGAATACATACGAATAGAAACTATAAATCTAAACCACGAATTGTAATATTGAGTTATGGGATATAACCCATAAGAAGCACATGCAATAATAATTAGTGGGCTTCTCCCTGGACCATAGAAATTTATGATCTTCTCAACCTCAATATGTAAGCCGAGTAGTTTTTTTTTCCTACGTATAAACATATTATCATTTCTAAGTAATTGTGCATAGTCGATACTTTTTTTTTTTCTATTCATGAATGGGATATACTTTAGATATATATGGAAGAAAACATGATCAGAACGACTTAATAGCATATATGCCATTTTAGTCATCAATCCATCACTTTCTTTTCTAGATACGGGTACTTTTATTATTCTTAATACATGGAATATTAATTTATATTCATTCTTTGTATTAGGAGAAACACATTCGTTCCGTAATAATGATTTCACATCCGTAACTTTGCCAAACTTGGTAAATGATTTTATCTAAATGACTTTTTCCATTCCAAATTCAAAAGGCTAATAGTAATACCGTCTTTTATGTGTACAATCAACTATAAAGCAATATAATTTTTGCTCATAAAAAATATTATGCATAGTGGCATCAAATCACATAACAATTTGAAAACATATATCGAACGATGTGTATATATTAATTTAGTAACCAAAACCTTTATATCACATTGATGTCTTCTTGAGAAAAAAATTAATTTGCTTATCACCCATTGTGAAAGCGTAGGATCCAATTTACAGCTCTTCACATGCCAACCTTTTATTAATGTGGACTTGATTTTTTTTTAATAATCAATGATTAACATTTATAGCATCATAATAGAAAATCAAATAAAAGAATTGTACTTGAGATTCTAAAGTCATCCTATGATCAGAACTTCACATGGGTTAGATCATAGTTGTAATCATAATATTTTATTTTTTGGGTAGGAGTACATATAGAGTCTAATATATGACTTTTTCTTGTGAGTATCCGATACGGGACTTCTGACCACGCTCTAAATTGTTTCACTTGGAACTTAAATACCATAATTTTTGGAACGTGATTTCCATTGAATTCACATTTGTCCTTATACTAATCATTGCAAATTAAAATTAATAACCGACACTCTGATGTATTTCATAATACTTCGAGCGCTCAAACTAAAAATAAATTGTTTGATTGAGATATAATTTAATCAGATATACGTATTAATCCAATTATAAAATTTCATTTCCCAATGACATAGTTATAGGAATCTTCTAAAAGAAAACTCACATTTTGTTTTTATAATGCCACAATTTTTTTGTAATTTATGATTACATATAAACAAACTATGGGTTAAGTACTTTTACTTGAGTATCAAAATATAGTTTAAAAATTGCTGTTTCATTTTAAGACACGAATATTATCATTTAAGAAATTTGACTGCAATGCACATGTTAATTAAATCTTATGGACACAAATGGTTACATTCAGGGATACACGTTTTGGGTCTTAGATCGATCTACGCTACAAGAAAAAAAGGAAAGCGGCAACACGTCACCGGTAATAAGTCACCGCTACTGCTCTGTCACTATTGATCAAAACGTTGCCGCTAATGATAAATGTCGCCGCTAATCTTCATGTTGCCGGCAATACTTGGTGTCGCCGCTAATGTTTATGTCGCTGCTAATGATGATGTCGCCGGTAATAACATTTTTTAATTTTTTAATTTTTTTTAATCAAGGATTTGAGGTATAAAAAAACCGATACATAACGACATTAAATTTAGAAAAAAATTACATAACAACAACCGATTAAATACCAAATATTGTTATAATTAATTTCATACCAAAATAACAACCAAAGTTTTACAATTCTAAGAAGTAGCAAAGTGTGACAACAAATGTAACATACAACACAGAAACTAATTATCCGACAAACCACCATCTACGTTCCCGTCGTTTCCTCTTTGATTATTCCCCGATTGAAAAAACGCATAAAGCTCCTCCCTACATGCCGGGTCATTGAGCAGTGCCCGAAGATTTTCCAACTTCATAATAAATAACAACATATATAAACTTATAAGTTAAATTATCAAACATAAACAAAAACTACCAAACTACATTCCTATTTCTTTCACTTAAATACAAGATATACCAAAAGTACATTGGTTCTTGCACTTAGGACAAAAACACAATTACTAAATCAACATGCATTTATCAATACCAAAGTACATTGCTATTTTTAAACTAAGGCAACAAACCAAAGTACATTGCTATTTGTTGCACTTGGGACAAAAACCCAATTACCAAAGCTTTTAGCAAACAATCATCACAAACCAAAATTACCAAATCAACATGCATTTTTTGATGCCAAAGTATATTGCTATTTTTAAACTAGAAACAAAAAAACCAAAGTAAATTTCTATTTGTTGCACTTAGCTACAAGAAATACCAAAGTACATTGCTATTTCTTGCACTTAAAATCAACATTGTTATATCTTGCACTTGGGAAAAAACCACAATTACCAAATCAACATGCATTTATTGATGCCAAAGTACATCGCTATTTATAAACTAAGACAAAAAACCAAAGTACATTGCTATTTGTTGCACTTGCGACAAAAAACTAATTACCAAAGCTTTTAGAAAGTACATTGTTATATCTTGCACTTGGGACAAAAGAACAATTACCAAATCAACATGCATTTATTGATGCCAAAGTACATCGCTATTTTTAAACTAAGACAAAAAAACAAAGTACATTCCTATTTGTTGCACTTTGGACAAAAAACTAATTAGAAAAGCTTTTAGAAAATAATCACCACAAACAAAAATTACCAAATCAACATGCATTTATTGTAATTAAATAATCTTGTTTTACCTGTGATGGTTGTGACGGTTGTGGTGGTTGTTACGATGGCTGTAAAATCGGTAGGATCGCAGAAGGTGTCCGGCCGATGCCTCTGGTATGGCCACGCCATTCTCCTAATACTTTCTCGAAAGTATCTCTTTCTTGAGTAGGTGTTAACTCTCTATCACCTTGTAGCCCTTACGTTTGTTCTAAGAGCTCTTCCACTAACAAACTCTCATCCACATTTTTCTCGACATGCATGAAATATGTGTTGTGTTTCAGCTGTAGAGAAGAACAATACCCGAGTTCGAAGAAAATGCTTCATTTCGACCAGTTCAACTCGTCATCTTGCCGCTTTGGCTCCCCGCCTCCATTCTCAGGATGTTTACCCGGTTTACGAGTTAGTAGACGACTTAGTTGCTCTTGTATGCCGTCATTACTAAAGTATCTCAGAGCAGGTCTTGTCTCTTCCATCCCATTAAAGTCCAACTTCTTTCTTAACGGATCATTAGCATCTAGGAAATGATGATGACCAATATATACGACTTTATTTGTTGCACAGTATGAAGGAGTGTCTTCATTGCAAGTAGCACATGCTCCATACCCTTGCCCACTCCAACCTGATAGACTACTACAAGCTGGTCATTCGTTTATTGTCCACAACAACATAACTCTCATCGTGAAGAATGTGTTTGTCGCCGCATCTTTAATACGTACGTCGGAGTTCCATAAATGTTTAAGCTCTTCCACTAACAGCCTAAGGAAAACATCCATATCCTTAGCAGGAGCTTTCGGGCCAGGAATCAACAAAGTCAACATGAATGATAACTCTTTCATACAAAGCCATGGTGGCGGATTGTATGTGGTGAGTATGACCGACCATGTGCTATGTGGATTACATATGTTTCCAAATGGATTAAAACCGATAGCTAAAAGACCTAGGCGTACTTTACGGGGTTCACTCAAGAAGTCAGGGTATTTTTTTTTATCAAAATCTTGCCAATGTTCCCCATCAACAGGATGACGCATGACACCATCTTCTAATCATCTGGTACTATGACAAATCATATTTTTGGCAGTGTGCTCGAACAATATAAACGATGTAATCTAGGGGTCACATGAAAGTATTGTAACACCTTATGAGCTACTTTCTTACCCTTGGTGTTTTTATCAATCCATCGGTTCTCTTTATAAACGAGACAAACCTGCAATGACTCGTTTTCTTTCCAAAAGAGAATATAATCGTTTTTGTACACATGTATCGACTCATACCCCAAACCAATAAATTTCGGTTTCTTTTTGGCTAGATAATGTGAAAGGGGAACCTTGTTGCCTTTTGGAAATGCTGATTGCAACAACTCAAAGAGTTGATCAAATGAACTATCACTCCATTTGTTGTTCACCTTGATATGCATTAACTTTGCTTAAAACTCAAGGGAATAAAAGGTGCAACCAGGATAAAATTAAATTTCCACTTCTTCTTCTAACAACTATGCAAAATCATCATCCACACCACTACCCCTTGCATTCGAGGTTCCTTCATCGAGGTTGGTATCATTTTCTCTTTACTCCCACATCACATCGTCGATTAAATCGGCCATTTCGTTACTTGGAAAGAAGACTGGAGGAATTAAAGATTCACCATGATAGATCCAAGTTGTGTACGACTTACTGAAACCATTTATAAATACATGGCGTTCCACTGTTGTCGGGTACTTGAAGTAACGGTTATCACATTTTTGACACGCACATTTGATTTTACCATTACAATCAAGGTGTGACTTGGACTTCTCGATAAAAGCTTTGAGTCCTGCTAGGAACTCGGGATAGTTTCGATGTGGATTACTAGTCAAGCTTCTATCAATAGACATGATGTTGCTGAAACCTGATATCGGGTGTAGAGTTTAGTCTACCGAAAAGAAAAATCATATAGAGTATTCATAAAGTAGATGATTGAAAAAGTATCACCTGAAACGGGGACAACAATTCAGAAACTGATAGAGTATTGACAAGGGTAGACTTCTAAACCCACTTTTTGAATATCTTATCTCATATGTGAACATGCATTACATGATTGTATGTTTAAGAAAAATTCGGCAGCATTTCCCCTTAGCTCCCAAGTATATATATATATATATATATATATATATATATATATATATATATATATATATATATTGAAGAGCAAAGAGAAAATAACAACCAAATTTGACTTAAACAAACAATCATGTAATACATGTTCACATCCTAGATGAGATAAAGTACTCAAAAAGCAGTCCCAAAATGGGGACAACCTGAAATTAATTTTTTAAATCAATTTCAGGCGGGTATTTCTAGGCTCATTATGATTACAAAGAAGACACAAATGAATAACATTTGGAAGAGTTTTTTTTAATAGCATGTTACTTTTGTATATTTTTGTTATTTATGGTAGTTGGTTTTGTTTTAAGTTTTCCATAAAAAAAAGTAGGATGCCATAATTCACAATGTTATTTAAAGTACAATGTTATAATTAAAAAAAAGTAGGATGCTATATATAGCTTCCTACTTTTTTTAATTAAAGCATTATATTTTAAATGACATTGTAAATTATATCATCCTACTTTTTTTGTACTTTTTTCTATTATACCATTGATTATTAAATGACATTATAAATTATAATTCATAATGTCATGTAAAGTATCATGTTATAATTGAAAAACAAAAAAAAAGTATGATGCTATAATTCAAAATGTCATTTAATGTACAATGTTATAAATAAACAAAAAAAGTAGAATGCTATATATAGCGTCCCATTTTTTTTATATATATAGCATTGTAGTTTAAATCACATTGTAAATTATATAATCTTAATTTTTTTTTCTTTTTCAATTATAGCATTATACTTTACATGGAATTATGAAATAACATCCTACTTTTTTTAAATGAATTTATTAGTTATAGAATCCTATTTTTTTTGTTTTTGAAATATAGCATTGTAATTTTGAGGCTTACCTATTTAAATCATAACATTATACATACATACATTCTTGTTTGCATATAAATAAACATATAAATAAACATATATATATCTATATATATATATATATATTTATATATATATATATACAAAAATACACAATATATACAAATACACATATGCATACATTATAGGTTGCATACCAAACACTAGACAATACAAATACACAATATACATATATATATATATATATATATATATATATATATATATATATATATATATATATATATATAAATAAATATATAAATACACATATGCATACATTATAGCACATACAATATATATATATATATATATATATATATATATATATATATACATACATTATAAAGACATTTTTACTATAATCAACTACACATACTTTCAAATACATATACTACGTATACATACTTTCACATATATACATAATAGCATTCTACTTACACAAAATACACATGTTTTCATATACATATTATACATACATAGATACACAAAATACACATATTTTCACATACATACACCAAATACACAAACAAAACTTGATGATGAAAAAAGACACTATTTTTAAACATATATGCCAAATTCCACATAATATATATAAGCACACATATTTTGAAAAAAAATCTTGAAATTCAAATTATAAAGAAGATATTGTGGCCGGAATTGAAGAGATGGTGTAGTAGTTACTGGTGGTCCTCGGTAGTCACAGTAAACCCACGGCGGTGACCAAGACAAAATGACCAAAAAAACTGAAATTGAAAAGTATTTTGCAATTAATCATCAAATAGAGCTGGAATTCGATGTTATAAGAGAAGGACAAATAGAAATCAGAAGTTGAAACTACCTTTTACCCGAGATGCACTATTTTCGTTCGAGTTGAACCCGTTTTCGCCGGAGTAATTGAATCCCTAAACTCCTTTGATCAGTAATCTGACAATGTTAGGCAGTCTCTTTGTCAGAATCGATGATAACGCATAGAAAACGGGAGAAGAAAAATAAACGAGACAACAAAAAGAACACAGGAAGGAAGCAGAAAGTGAAATCTGCGTCATTTTTTCTTTTTATCTGCGCAGACCTTTAGCGGCGACACTTAAGGCTTTAGTGACGACAACCAGCAACATCGGCGACTTTCTGGAGGGTAGGGTACCACGTCTTTTTTTATTCCAGAATTAGCGGTGACAAATTGTCGCCAATATTAACTTTCGACAACAATGAACCCCAATCATTGGATTAGATTGTCGATCGAACGGTGGAGATTTCCCTAAAGGTGTTAGTGATGATCCGACCTCAAGACCATTACCGACGACAATATTAGCGGTGACAAAGGCTTTTAGCGGCAACTCTGGCTTGAGTCGCCACTAAAAGCCTGTGTTAGCGCTAATAATGTCGCTGGTAATGGTCTTGTTTGTAGTAGTGCTATCTAACATGCAACTCTCGTACTAGCTGGTCGAGTGAATTTTTTTTATTTATTATTATTATATATTATTATTATTATTATTATTATTATTATTATTAATTGCTATGTAGCAAACTCAACAAACTTAAGAACACAATATGAATGATTTTTCTAAGAAGAGTAAATAAAAATACAAGGAGATTTAACGTGGTTCATTTGGTCAGTATAATCAAACTAGGTCCACAAGGAAAACTAGATAGAATCTTTCTTCATTAATTAATGAATTATATACAAAAACTAAATATTAATGCACTCACAAGATTGATAATTTCCGCTCACACTATCTCTTTCTATCATTCTGTAAGGACTACAACGACGTGCATATATATATATATATATATATATATATATATATATATATATATATATATATATATATGGAGTGGTTGACCTAAAGTTTAAGTTGGGCCAATGGACCTATGAAAAACTTGCTTAAATTACGTAAGCTTGTTATCTAAGGCAACAAAGTTAGTATTAAAACCTTGACTAGAACTGCTTCAATCTCACTCCATACTGAAACTTCTAGGAACTACCTACAAACATATTCCATAAATGACATTGTTAAAGATACTTCTCCAAATGATATTGTAGTAGACTTCTTCATATAAAACCAACCTTTGTTCAGGTCAACGTCTTGCACCTTAGCCAAAATTGACATTATGATATTCGCTTTAGATTCTTCATGTATGTGATATGTACTTCACCCTTGACCGACGTTATATCAACAAATTTGTCTTCACTGAATGCCTTGGTGAACAAGTACACATGATTTTTTGAACCAAGCATCTTCTTCATGTTAAGCGTACATTCAAAATTAATTCTCTAATAAAGTGGTCCCGCATCTTGATGTGCTCAGTCTTGCAATAAAACACCAAATTCTTAGCAATGTGAACTGTATTATGGTTATCACAATATATAACAAATATCTTGATTCAAGACTTACTCTAATAGGAAGTTTTGCAACTAAATGAGCTCCTTACTAGCTACTCTCTTCGGTGGTTGAAAGAGAAACACTCTTCTATAGTCCTGACATCCAACTAATTGTTGTTTCTCCGAGTCTATAAACATACCTCACATTTCTTTTCCTTGAATCCATATAACCCCTCAGGTCAGCACCGAAAAATACTTTAAGTGTTTTAAGTGACTCTCAAGAAGAGTACTTATTTCCTTAGCATCAATCATACTAGACTTCTCTAAAACGTTAACGATATACTTATTTTATGAAAGTTCTAGTTCTCGAAAGTTTTATCTTTGACTATTTAAATGCCAAGTATTTTCTTCATAGCTTGTAAGTCCTTCATACTGAACTCCCTGGAAAGCAGTTTCTTTAACTTCTTGATCTCCTAAATGTCGAACCCTGCAACCAAGATGCCATTAACATAGAGTAAACAATAATGTAATAGGACTATTCCTTGGATCTATGTTTTCTCTATTATACATGCAAATATTAACTATTCCAAGGTTTTATCCTAACTAGCATATTATGAAGCACCTATACTACAAAGTTCTAGTTAGATGACATACCTTTTGATGTAGCTTGATGTCTTCAAGCTTTAAGAGCTTAGCCCCAATAGTGTGGAAGCCTCAAGTGGAATCACAAATCACCAAAACACCTTGGAAAACCTTTAGAGAATATGGATACTTGGCTCACACTATGAAATCGGTTATTGCCCTCTTTAGTGTATCCACACTAGCCACTAGCATAATTTCATGAACCATAAGACCCTTTATATAGTGTGGAGGATTAGGGTTAAACCCTAATACCCATGACCTTTCATTTCCTAGGATCCATGGGTTAAAGCTCCATGGACTATCCATGAAGACTTAGCCCAACCTAAATGAACTTGGCCCACTACACATATATATATATATATATATCTAAGAGTCCATATTTAATTAGTTCCTTTTGATCACTTAATTAATTATAAATTAATTCTTGATCAATACTAATTAAATAATATGATTATATATTAATATATTAGAACTTATAATATATTAATATAAATCATAAATATACTATTCTTAAAAGACTATCCATATAAATTGTGTCGGTGAAGTGCAACCCAAATGGACTATGCCGGGTCGGGTCAAGTACATACCAAATATAGTTATGGACTTAGACATTAATCCAACAGTCTCCCACTTGGATAAGTCTAAAACTACTATTGAGTATGACTTCAAAACCTAACTGGCAATCGTAGCTCTTAAAGCCGCTGTCGAACTCTGACCTTGTCAATGACTTGTCCATTAGATAAGGGATCATATATTCCTCCATTCTAGATATCATATGGACTGAGACATGGATTATAATCATTCTCTCTGTCCATTTGTTATTTCCCGATTTTCGATTTATGATGACTGACTGATTGAACAAATCAAATCAGTCCTGGCTTGTCCAAGCACTCACATGTGTCATCGCTAAATCATCGAGGGGCCCACAGATATCGCTTTTATCCCGAAGGTAAAAGGAATGGATAAACTTCGACTCATATGGCTTGTTCTACTACTTGTTGAATCATACACAAAGGCACGTTTTATAACATCGAGTTACCAAATGCGTTTTCGTGCAATCAATGTATAACCAACTCATAGTAACAACTCATATCTCTAGGTTTGAAGAATATAAGATATTATCGTCTCATGATCACTCGTGATAAAATCCATGAAGTGATTCAAATGAGCGCGGGTTGAATCCAATACTCAGAACTTATGAGCACTCATGAGTGTTGTAGCACCACTTTGTCCACCAACTTGGACCTCTACAAACCAACCCATGACAGTCTTGATTCATATCTACTTCCAACATATGACCGACTGTGGATGGTTTGAATAACTTAATCATTCAGGAAGAGCGACTTAGTTATTCTGGAAGTCAAAACATGCAAAGTGAAACACAAGAATAAATGAATCAAATATGGTATCAAACCCTATGAATATAAATAAACACTTTTATTTATCACCATACTGATTACTCATTATTCATTGTTTCGGTTTTATCAACTTTATACTTGAATTAAAAACACTAGTTGTCCCATGCTCCAAGCATGTACACTATGTTTTTCTTAAACAATAGCTTTGCCATACACCAAGTATGCACTCTATGTTTGTCTATGATCCTTACTTTGTGAAATAAACCAATTGAACATAATTTCAATGATTCTAATTTCACACTCCCAAATCCTTATCGAAAAATGTGAGAATTTCAAATTCCTATCATTTATCGAAATCTGTTTAGATTTTAAACTTATATGCACTGACCCTCCTGTAATGAATATGTACAAAGTCACAAAGACTTGTCAACAGTCATTATAAGGAATTCCAATGGAGATCAACTCCATGGAAACTAAGTCTCATATTCAAAGTACATTGCTTTGGACATGCTTCTTGCATTAAGTTTTCTAATCTTACACAGATAACTTCCACCTATGGAGACAACTCCATATTCTCATTTTGACTATCACTTCTGAATAAGAGATGCCTCTTTTCAGAATATGTCAATATGGTCCTTCCAAAATTAGCACTATACTTCCAACTGTCCCTGAGCAACCAATCTTTGGTAAACCTCAGATTGTCCTCGACAATTTCTTAATCATTTTAGTCATATCCAATTCTAGACCTTTTCCCTTCTTAATGCCTCTAGGCATTTGGAAAAATTTAGAAATGACAAATATTATAGCACATGCAATCGATCCTGTACCCAAAGCAAATGGTACACGATTCATGATGTCTCACATAAAGACATGATTCTAGACCAGTCTTTTGCTACAATATTTTTATTTGCCATGTTTTCAAAATTTGACTATGAAGAGAGATGCTGTAATCATAATCGAATTTTGAGAACGCAATATATAGAATTTCCTTAAGTTGAACCAATCCAACATGAAATTCATATATATATTCTTGACTAAAGATGATTAAGGTCTCAATCTAAGCCTTTAGAACTGAAATGAAGTATATCCTCTCCCTTAATTATAGCAAAACAACTTTTTCAATCCCTGCAGCCTCACGAATTGAAACTTTTGTTTTCTATAATTAACATTGCTAACTTGCAACACTAACAATAATTATCATGCTCCCACTAACATGATGATTATTAGCATAACACTTATGCTCCCACTAGCTTTGACATGTACTCAGAAATCAACTGGACTTCTAGAAATCAATACTTTTTTGACTTTCTTACCAAAGTTCAGATTTCTGATACGAGATGCTTTGATAAAACTTTATCAAAATCATACACCTTTCCTTAGATAGCATGCATGTGTGTCTAAACAATTTCAGAACTATGAAAAGGGATGCCGGAATCATAGTCTCAATTGTTTAGACCTTTTGCCATCTGCTTCAAATCTACTTGGTGGAAGTGTTTCCTCACCATCATTTTCATGAATCAGAGAGAAACCTTATGACCCTTAGATTTTATGGTGTATGTGTTCTTATCCATGTGAATCATCAAAACCATAGTCACAAGACAAGGATAATGACAAATTCAAACTCATATGGACTGAACTTATGCAATCTTAACTTCTTGCCACCTGGCAGTACAGGGCCTGACATTGCTTCCAAGTTGTTATGCAACAAATTGAGAACTTTCAGAACTCCTATGCAAAACCAACTTTAACTGGAATGGGCACAGAATATGTCAACACGATAGGTTATAAACCTAAAGTCGTGTGCTAGTGAAGAACCTCAGGTTTTATTCTTGATTAGTTCTTGAAATTCTTTTTAGGATCTTTAAGACTCCCACTATCCTCTTGACATAAAAGACTATCTTGCCAAATATTCAAGAGATAGTGCGGATTCTTTATCAAGACAAACACTTCACACAATTGGCCTTAGTTGGTCTTTGTTTTATCCAAAACATCACAACTTACCAATTTCAAATGTACAAGAGTAGGACACTTTTACTCTTACATTTGACAAGTGTTTTAAACCTTTCTTTAAGATATGTCACTCAAGTTACAATCTTGGAGTATGACTCTAAGAATTGTTTTGGAAGGAAGTATGACTCATCTTCCTGATCTAACCATTTCAACAATTCATGACTCCTCTTCTTAGTCAAAGAATGCACTAAGATGACCTTTAGAGGACTAATTGTGATATGATTTCTAAATCATTAAGATGATCACAAACATGATACTAAAGTACTCTCCCATCTTTTCAGATTTGAGAAACTTTTATCTTTCTGCCTAATTTGATTCTTCCCATTCGTTCTGCCATACATTGAGACTTTTCCAATGTTTTAGAATTATACTTAAACTTGTAAGTATAACCATATTTACTAAACTTTAGTAAATCAAATAGTCTTAACGAGCTTTGTGGTGGACATGACCAGTGCACAAGAATGTGTACTCGATCCCTTTAGTCCTTTACTTGACTCACACATCCATGTGAACAAGTAATTAGTCTTGATTTTCCAATGCTTGAAAGTTCTCATTCATCATACTATTCAACTTGCATGATTCCAAGTTTCGGTCCAATTGAAACTTGGGTGATGAGGAACTTTCCTGATTTGGTAAATTTAGACACTACCACAAATGAAAGAATCAAATCCATTTTCCAATATTGCTGTCAGTGGAATCATATAAGCAACAATTTTCCACAAATGCCATTGTAAGGATACTTCAAATAAATAAAATTTAACAATTTTCTTTTATTTTAAAACTTTGCGGAAAAACTTATCCTTACAATCCACATGGAAAATTGTTGTTATCTATTCCTTAGCAATATATCATAACTTCTTAAGCAACTGCTCAAAATTCTGATGCGATCGAAATCCACCTTCGCGATCAGAATCAGCATATACTTCCTTTAAGATTTCTCTCTATTCTTTGATTCTTAAAACATCAACATGTGACCCAGTCACATCATGTAATGAGGATCTCAGAATAGAACTTAACAGAGTTAGATAATGGGCTCTACCTGATGTAGAGTCAAACTTATTGACTTTAATATCCTTAGGTAAATTTGGCAGCTTTGCAATCAACGCCCCTTCCTTTGGCAAAAATAAACATATGGACCCTTTGGTAATGGGAATATCTCAGACTTAGCCTTTCTCTTTACCATTTGGTCAACCGGGTTGACTATGGCCAATCCCTTTCCATTGGGAAGAGAATGCTTTTTCTGGATTTCCAGTGTCACCATTGTCACTGTCCATAAAGTTTTTGGAAAGTTGATCTTCTAATCAAATTTGCTTTACTATCGTTCCAAATCATTGCTGATTCAGCAGCACCAAGCAAATAGATATGATCATTAAGGTTCATGTCATAGTCTGTTTCATAGTAGTCCCAAAGGAACTCACTATGTGACTTAGAAAGTGATTGAACATCCAACTTTCTCAAGACTTTGACACCCAACTCTCCCGGCTTGTCAATATGTGACTTCATCTCTAAGATGTGATCACACATAGACCTTGCTTGCTAGTAGGGCTTGAGTGACCTTGAACTTGTGGGTTAGGGAGAATAATTCGAGGAGGTGGAGGAAGAGAAGTATGACTTCCATGAGCCAAACTCGGGAAGTCATATTCATTAGTAAAGCTTGGTTTGGGAAGATCATTGTTGTCTAAACCAGACATCGACAATGGGAGAAATTCACGTAAAGTTGATTTAAGTCCTTAATATAACACCCAATATGATATATTAAGGATAGGACCCAACAAACTATTTTATAACTTGGAAGAGGGATGCCGTAATCCAAGCTATAAAATATTTGAAGGTAGGTGAATGACGATTCACCAATTTCCACCAAGATAAACGAAATGTATTATTAGGTTTTAATTGGTTTTGAAACTCCTAGATTCTTTTGAGATTCATTGAACTTTTCAGTGGCATGTTTCAATCTCGAGTGTGCCCTTCAGGTTTTATGACTGGGATGCCGAGGATCACAAAACAAGGTGTGAAGTAACCATGCAAATATACTTGGTACCCTTAATATTTACCCCTCAATCGATGTGCTGGTTAACCACACACGCTCCAACGATACTATGATAAACATTAAGTTACCCTTTGCCTACCTTGTTAAGTCCAGGTTAGTGTGCCGGTTAACCACACACGCTCCACTAACAGCTTAAACAAAGTGCAAAGTGTAATTTCATGGATTAGCACCTTATTCACATTTTCCTAAGTAACTAAGATTGGGAATTTATAAGTGTTTAGTTACTTAGTATTTATCATTATACTTATAATGAAGGGAGAATTATAGTCCTTGTCCTACCTGTTCGGCTAACGACCCTCCACCAGTCAAGGAAGCGGTGGGTGAGAGTGGACACCCATTAAACTGCCATTTTATAGGCAGTAACCTTATACCCCCCTTATAGACCGGCTTCGTGAATGAGGCCTACTAATGGTAAGACGACTTGCTCTTATACATATAATATATTAAACTTTTAATATTATAATAGTATAAGGGTGTATTTTAGACATTTAAAATACTTGGTGGTTTAATCTATTAATTAAACTATACTCTTAATTTAATTAAATTTAAACCATGTCATTATGGAATTATTAATTCTCTTTTAATTAAACACTTTAATTATCTATTAATAAAGTCCATAAGAGTTAATTGAATTATTCAATAAAAACATCATAATTCCAATTATTAAACTCAAAATTAAAACCATTTAATTAATTGTTTAAGTTATGAACCCAAGAGTTTTAGAATTCAATTCTTTTTTTTATCATAAAAAAACTTGTTCCAAATTCCAAAACTTGAGGGCAAGTTTTGTAACTCTTGAAAACTTTTGGATTCCATAACTTATGGAGTTAAATACTTGTTTTATGATGAAACTTTTCATGTTCCATAACTTAAGAACAAGTTATGGAATTCTTTAAAACATTAAGACCAAGTTTTGTAACTCTATAAAAAACTTTGAATCAATTTTTTTTAAAAACCTTTTCATATCCATAACTTATGGAGGTTTCAAAAAACTCTTTAGATCAAACTTTTAAAACTAATAAAATAATCATATCATTTTATCTTTTACTAAATTTGACCTAATTCAACTCATATAGCAAATGATTCAAATTTTACAAATAATTAGTTTTTCACAAAAACAAGTAATTATCTTAAAATTTGACAAACGTCATGTTTTTTTTTCTTTTTTTTTTCCAACTTTGAAAATAAAACATTTGCATCAATATAACAGAAAACAACCCATTGCTCTGATACCACTGTTGGGTTTTGAGCATTCTAACACTCCTATGGTGTACATGCAACCCTATAAACCTTGGATCTATGTTTTCTCTATTATACATGCAAATATTAACTATTCCAAGGTTTTATCCTAACTAGCATATTATGAAGCACCTATACTACAAAGTTCTAGTTAGATGACATACCTTTTTGATGTAGCATGATGTCTTCAAGCTTTAAGAGCTTAGCCCCAATAGTGTGGAAGCCTCAAGTGGAATCACAAATCACCAAAACAGCTTGGAAAACCTTTAGAGAATATGGATACTTGGCTCACACTATGAAATCGGTTATTGCCCTCTTTAGTGTATCCACACTAGCCACTAGCATAATTTCATGAACCATAAGACCCTTTATATAGTGTGGAGGATTAGGGTTAAACCCTAATACCCATGACCTTTCATTTCCTAGGATCCATGGGTTAAAGCTCCATGGACTATCCATGAAGACTTAGCCCAACCTAAATGAACTTGGCTCACTACACACACACACACACATATATATATATATATATATATATATATATATATATATATATATATATATATATATATATATATATATATATATATATATATATCTAAGAGTTCATATTTAATTAGTTCCTTTTGATCACTTAATTAATTATAAATTAATTCTTGATTAATACTAATTAAATAATATGATTATATATTAATATATTAGAACTTATAATATATTAATATAAATCATAAATATACTATTCTCAAAAGACTATCCATATAAATTGTGTCGGTGAAGTGCAACCCAAATGGACCATGCCGGGTCGAGTCAAGTACATACCAAATATAGTTATGGATTTAGACATTAATCCAATACAAAGTTTATACCTTCTTCCTTTCTCTTCAAATGTCTTCTAGTTCTAGGATTTGAGTGTGATCCATTAGAGGCATCATCCTTTTGGTGCTAGCTTTCCAAGCTCAACAAAGGAAGGAATTAAGTAAACTTGTTTGCCATAACAAGTTTGAGGTATGTAACTTCACTTTGTGATTTTCGAAATTTACTAGGGATTATTATAGATTTTTTAATTCAAAGTATGTTGCCTTAATGTGAAGACATATATCCGTGTAGGTTGCATGTGCCCTTCTTAATTATTAAGTGTTTTTCGCATTATGCATATCGTTGTAACCTAATAAACTGATAAGTGGTATCAGAGCTAATTGATGTGTCTAACAATGAAAGCACATTAGTTGAATCATTTTTTTTTCTGTTAGACTGAGCTCATGAAATAACAGTGCATATATCACGATGTGAACTCAATACATTCCATAATTTCAGGATTTCTTGCCTAATTTGATTTATGTGATTGTTTTTGGTAATTATTTGCTTGGAAATCAGTTAGAATCCGATTCTTCATGCTTTCGATGATTATATAAAATCCCTAAATATTAGAAGATAATCTTAGACAAGATAATGATTAATTATAACATTAATTAATATTATCCTAATGATTCTAAAGATTAATTTAATTGTAAGACCAATTAAAAGATAATTATAAATCCATAAATTGTTTAAATGATTAATTATTTAATTGATTAAATAATTAATTTTAAATGTTAAATGTTTAATTAAATAATCAATTAACTCAGATAATTAATCTTAAACCTATTATTTTTGAAATGTTTTAAAATACAACCTTATATATGTATTATAAGATTAATTACTATATGTATAAGACAAGTCAGTCAAATGGATAGTAGGCTTCATTCATGAAGCCATACTCTAAGGGTGTATAAGGAAACGATCTATAAAATGATCGTCATTGGGTGTCCTCTCTCACCCATCGCTACCTTGTATGGTGGAGGGTCATTAGCTGAACAGATTTGATAAGGCATAACCTCGTTAAAGGTATGATACTATAAAGTACTAGAACCCACTATAAATTCCCACTCTAGATACTTTAGGAAAAATGTGAAGTGTATGCTAATCCAGGAAAATGCACATCACTCTTTATATGCCGTTAGTGGAGCATGCATGGTTAACCGACACACTAATTTGGGACTACAAAGTTGAGTGATGTACAAACCGAAAATTATCATTGTTGATGGAGCGTGTGTGGTTTATCGACACATCAATTTGACTTGATAAATTTCCCCGAGGTTGTCAAGCGGGTTTTCATGGTTATTCACATCTCGTTTGTGATACTTGGCATCATAGTCACAAAAAGTGATAGCATAATCTGAGATTAAACATGTCATTGATAAGATTCAATGAATCTCAAAAGACCTAGGAGTTTCATAAGATTGAAATTGGTAAATGCCTTACCTACCTAAAATAGATTCGAATTTGGTTACGGCATCCCTCTTCAAAGTTCGAATCGAAAATATGGATCCTAACCTTAATTTAATTTATGGGTTAATAATTAAGGATTAAAATCAACAAACTTGAATTCTCTCTTCTCCCAATTTTAGATGTGAAATCAAGACAATAAGGGCCTTCCTTATTCATATGGAAATGGTTTTCCTCAAACTTCTGGAGATGGTCTTCCACTATCAAGCCAAGGTAAAAATTTCTTCCCTTCCTTAAGAAATGGTGGAACTGGACATCGTCTCTATTCAACTCTTCCACCTCCTGCTCATGTGACTCTCCCAATGTCATGTTTTCCTCGAGTTGAAAGATATAAAACTACTCAAGCCCTATTGGCATGTAAACATGAAGATGGAAATTATATGTGTACACATGTTCTGAAAATGAAGTCGTATATTGACAAGTTGGAAATGATGGGTGTCATATTCCCAAAGGAGCAAGCCAATGATTTGGTTCTTCTTTTGCTTCCTAAGTCATATGGTCAGCTCGTTGAGAAGTTTCATATGAGGAATCTCGATGTGACCATAATTGATCTAACCTATATGTTAATGGTTGCTGAAGCAAAAATTCTTAAGAACACAACTAAAGCAGAAATGCTTATAGGGTCTAATTCCAAGAATTCCATAGATATTGACAATGGTAACATTAGTGATGTAGAAAAGATTTCGCTTCCCAATCGAAACGGATCGACCAAGGTCAACTTGTTTGATCGTATGGTAAAGAGAAAGGCTTGTTCCAAGATTATTCCACATGTTGACCCCAATGAGTCCATTTGTTTCCACTGCCAATTGAAGGGACATTGGTTGCAAAGCTGCTTAAAGTACCTGAAGGATCTCAGAGATGGTAAAGTCAATTCGTATGACTCTACTTTAGGCACATCCGTTATCTAATTCCATAAGTTCCTATTCTTAGATTCTTAAGACATGATGTCATCACATTTTGATGGAATTGCAGTATCGAAAAGAAAGAAGGAAGCTAAAGCAAAATGAGCTATATCTGATCTTGAAAGATGGACTTTGGTCGCATGGCTCGATGGTCAAAATTTTGAGCTACTACTAGTGAGTTAGGATAATTTAATAGAATGCTATTACTCTTCAGAGATGTTTAGAAATATAGTTTTTCATTTCATGAATTGTAAGGACGAGTTCCAATTTTTCATTTATTTCAATAAAAGCGAAATTTTGGTTTTCATAGTTTCCTTATCTTATTTCCTTGTAATGACATTAATGAAAGTGTTGGTAATGTTTCTAATAATAGAAATATTAATGGCGGATTCGATTCTTATGATATCACTTATGGTATTATCATAATTAACCAAGTGAAAAGAAATCTCATCACCAACTCGACAGATATTTGGTGTCATACAAGTCGTATTGTATAATATAAGAGAATATTGTTCATTGGAAAATTATGATTTAATTCATTGTTCACATGCTTATGTATGGAAAGTGAAGGACTAATGGATCTAGTACATGTTGATATGGACTCTTCAAATCCACCACAAGGGACGATAACTCTATTTGTCATGATTTACCGATGCTTTAGTAAATATGATTTTGTTTATAAGATTAAATAATATTCGAATACTTTAGAAAAGTTCTTGAGTAGCATAACGAATGGAAGAATCTATTAGGCAGAAAGATAAAAGATTATCCAATGTAAAAAGAAAGGAGAGTGCTGTAGTATCATGTTTTATGATCATCTTAATAATTGTGGAATTGTATCACAATTCACTAATCCAAGAATATCTTAGTTCAATTGTATGACTAAGAAGAGGAATCGAACATTGTTGGAAATTGTTCGATCATAGATGAGTCATACTCTGTTCCAATCAAGTTTTAGAGCCATGCTCTAGTAATTGTAAATCGTATCTTGAAACTCATTTCAAACTAAGAAGGATGATAACACCTCGTAATATTTGGAAAATAATGTTTTCTTACTCTAGCACATTTAGAATTGGAGTTGTGATGTTTTCGTTGATCGAGAAACAAAAGATAAACTGAGTCCTATTCTATGAAGTGATTTCTTGTCGTAAATCTGCAAAAACCTTTAAATAGTTGTTTTAGCTCGTCAAGGAATGTTCCTTGAGACAAAACTCATATGTCAAGAGGTCAAGGGGATTCATGTTGATCTTGAATTTCAAGAGTCGGCCGATAATGAGCCTTTTAGTTATCACTAGCACGTGACCTGAGATGTTTTAATTGACATATTCATATTTCTGTGTACTTCCAGTTGAGTTGGTAATGATTATGAGTTATATGTTCTTCGTTTAATTGAAAAAGCAAATCACGTTGGTTAGTGCTAGTATACTGATCAATATGGGTCAGCTGCTAACAACAGGGAAGCACTGGTGGCCCCTTTGAGCTAACAGAAGGAAAGAAATTTAGAATAGAGAAGTTCGGTCCATGAAGGAAACCTAAATGTGGTTTTGGTTTGTCCTATACCTTGTCTTATTACTGTAGGTTGGGAATGATAGATCCACATGGATAGGAAATTATGCACCTTCGAATCTAAGTGACAAAAAGGTTTCACTCTAATTCATGAAAATGGTTATGAGGAAACACTTTCACTAGTAGATTTAAGGATCTGATAAAGATCAATACATATATTGTTTGTACTAATTGCATTATCAAATTCAAAATATTATTACGACATCCCTTTCATATTTCGAATTGTGAGGAATGGCAAGGAATTGTTTAAACTTTCAGGAGATATGTTTATCACGTCTTGAAATGGTTTGAACACATACACTATCCGAATAAAGTACATAAGCTTAAGAATCCTAATTAGAGGCTTGAAGAAGCATCACGAAATAGGAATCTGCACTTCCATGAGAAAGTCAAAGGGTATTGATTTCTAGAAGCCCAGTTGATTTCTGAGTACATGTCAAAGCTAGTGGGAGCATAACTGTTATGCTGGTATTGCATGTTGAAAATACTATCCATAAGGAACAATGTCTCTAGTTTGCAAGTTGCAAAATTTGGGAATTGTTTCGCTATATTGGACATAATGGTGAGGGCACTCATACTTCTTTACGAATCTAAAGGTTTAGATTGTATAGTTTAATAGAACTTAGTCAAACTCATATATGAATAACATGTTGAAATGTTTCGACATTGGATATTCTATATATGGAAATATTATAGCAAGAAATTAAACTAATATTAGACCCTTGTAATTATGAGTCGAGTACCATATCCTATAATATTCGATTATTCTATTTTTCAAATGTTTTTAGCATTGTGAGAAAAGGATTAGAATTTCATCTGACTAAAGTTGTTAAACAATTACCGGAGACTGGTTTCTTGTGGACAGTAGGAGTATGTTATTGTTAAGATGCACCATAGTGACATGTTTTGGATTGAGATGATTCTTGGTCAACATTTATGGTCATATGGAAATATGGAAATGTTTCCATAATGGAAGATGCTTATAGAATCTACATGTGAGTTGGAATTTTTAATGCAAAGAAGTGTTCAAGGAGTGTACATTGAATGGAGACTTCATAACCATGGTATTGTTCTGTGTAACAAGTTCAAGTGGAATATTTTGTTATATCGAAGGCTTGGTCTCTATGACTTTAGAACCTCGACATCACAGAAGGTCAATGCATGTAAAGCTGGAATTCCACTACATATTGGACAGTGATAAGAATTTAGAAATGTGAAATGAGCATCATTGGAGTAATGTCAAGTCGATATGCTCACAAATTAAGTAACATCGAGAGACATAGTATGCATGTTCATAACATGACCTGACTAGTGTTAAATAAATCAAGTGGTCAGTTGATTACTCGAAACATTATACAATGAATAAATTCCTAATTTTTTTTATTGTGATTAAATGAGTATGATACCATAGTTAATTAATTTATTATTGTGTTTTTACTTCCATGAGTAATTTAAATATTATTCGAATTTCCACAGTCGTTCATACTTTTGGAAGTAAGTAGTGAATTAAGACTGTCATAAATTGATTTTAGATTGTCGATTGAGGTTAAGACATTGCAATTGGAATTGCTATAATATTCATGAGTAGTTTGAAAATAGAGATTTTAAGTATTGGATAAACCCATTCTTAGAGATTACTTCATGGATTCCATCACAAGTAAGTCTAAGACGATAATATCTTCTATTCTTAAAGCATAGATATATAGTTCATAGTTTACATATCAGTTGTGTATTGGTTTTGCTCAAACGCATTCGTAACTAGATGTTATAAAGGGTTATTCCATTTGTGATTTGACATGTAAATTATATGACTATATAGTCAAAGTAATTCTTTCATTTTGCCTTAGCAAGAAAGGTGATATCTATGGGCCCCTAGGAGATTTTAGTTGATCTATGAAAACCAGACGCTTGGTCCGGACTAAATTGATGTGTTTGATTTTGTAGTCTAAATTCATCACAAATCGGGAAATTGGGAAAAAAATAAATGAACATGAGGTTGATCATTTAATCCATGACTATGTGTTAGGGTGCAAAGTCATGCTTGGATGTGGATTCTTCGGCTTTCCTTTTTGTATGTGTAAATAGGTTGAGTCTTTCCTATAAATAGTAAGAGAGTGACTCCCATTATCGAAGAGAGATGATCATTTTGGAGTGTTAGACTAGAGAGCAATTTGTACAAACCCATTTGTATATCCTTTCTAGATCTAATATGAGCTTACACAGATTTATTTACTCCTTGTGTTCTTGAGTTTACATGATGATTCACTAGATCTTTTCTTATTCCACACATGCCATCATAATCAACACCACTACACTATGTTCATACGATATCTTGTAGAACGAAGGAATATTTGATCACTTAGCTTAGGGTCAACGTTTGATTTGAATCAGAGTTCGACAGTGTCTTTGGAAAACACTCTTTGCTATTTAGTTTAAGGTCTATACTTTCAATTGTATTTAAGGTCTATACGTTTGATTTGTTAATTTATTATGTGATTAATAAAATAATATGAGATCAATTGTTAAAACGATTTATTTGTTAATTTATATGATTAACAAGTTAATGATAAATCGATTAGAATTAATTAATTATTAATCACAATTAATCTGGAATTAATTTGTGATTAATTAGAATTAATTAAAGGTACAATGGGTGAATTCTAATCATTCAACAGTTGAACAAAAGAAGCAATTTTAGAATCATCCAAGAGGTGGACAATTTTGGGAGCTCTTATAGGGTTTCCAGAAGCCCCCTGGATGATAATAAGGAAATGATTTAAATTGGGATTAAATCGATTATTTAATTATTCAAATATTGCGTTGTCCGTAAGTTACCTAAACTATAAATAACAACCCTTAGGCATTAAATTTCATGACTACTCTTTCCAAGAAGCTCATGATTAGAATTTATACCTTCCTCCTCTCTCCCCAAATGTCTTCTAGTTCTAGGGATTGGGTGTGAGCCATTAAAGGCATCATCCTTTTGGTGCTAGCTTTCTAAGCTCAACGAAGAAAAGAATTAAGTAAATTATTTTATTATAACAAGTTTAAGGTATGTAACTCTACTTTTTGATTTTTGAAATTCACTAGGGTTCATCATAGATTTTGTTATTAAAAGTATATTGCGTTAATGTGAAGACATAGATCCTTTTAGGTTGCATGTGGCATTCTTAATTGTTAAGTGTTTTTCTGCATTGCGCATATTGTCATAACCTAATAAACCCATCAGTTTGGTCTTGACCCTAAATACGTGCTTGTTCTCTATTTCATTCTTCTTACTACTAACTTGATAAGTGCTAAGTCTCATTCTTGGCAAGTCATTCTTGTCAAGTGAGAGCAACTCATCCATGGAGCATCCTATGGGTTTTAGCCCAACTTGATAATCCATGGAGCATTAGCCCACTATACAAGTATGGATGATTTACACAATCAACCCATATATTTAATTAGTCTTCTTTTGATCACTTAATTAATTCCAAATTAATTCTTGATCAATAATAATTAAATAATATTATTAATATATTAGAACTTATAATATATTAATAAACCTTAAGTGTTATTTCTCTCATTTTAGTATATCCAAAGGCATGATGGCATGCAACCCAAATGGACGATGCTAATCGGGTCAAGTACATTCCAGAAATAGTTATGAACTTAGACACCGAATCCAACAATATGTTCATATATGTTCAATTATGTTTTTTTATCTTTGTTCATTTGTGTTCATTCGTTTATGTTTGTTTAGCATGTTTATTAAAATAAACGAACAAACACGTACAATGTAATTTGTTAAACGAACGAACATGAACAAGAAAACTTGTTCTTTTATCCGTTCGTGTTCGTTTATTTGTTCGACTAACTTAAACGAACGAACATGAACAAGCCCTGTTCGTGTTCATTTGGTTTGTTTACAGCCTAAATGTTATGTAGCTAAAGGGAAGCAAACTAATTAAATGTAGCAAACTAAATCTGATCATGGATACTAAGCCTATCAATACTATCCATAAGATTAGGAATCACCTTACTTTCTCTAGTGTTTTATCTATGGTCTTATGATTGAAAATTTTAATATATATTATGATTGAAATTTTTAATATATACATTATTTAAAGATATTGTTCTGACTTGTTTTATATTAAAGCTATTTTGATTTATAAAAATGTGGTTTATATTAAAAAAAAACTTAATGAAATCTAGGAACTTGTGTAAACAAGAAAATGGAACGTAGTAGTAAATTAATGAAATGACTTCTCTCCAACATATATTAAGATCTATACATAATAATCACCAAACCAGATAAAGACTTATAATGTATAAGTTCCCAGATTAAAGAAAAAAAAACTAAACTAAATACACTCATGGCAATTCATTTTCAAATATATTGCCTTTCGACCTAGTATGACAATCATATTTATATGTGAGAGTAACTTAGTGAACGGATCAACAAAATTCTCTTTAGACATAGCTCTACAAACTATGATGTCTTTGCTTATGTGACAAGCCTTCCAATGAAATGGTACTTACTGAGTATATTCCTTGCGCGCTTGTATGGTATTGGTTCGTTAGTCAAGCAAACTGCACCCTTATTGTCATAAAATATATCTAAAGGACCATCAAAGCTTCAACCAACACTGAGATCTCTAATGAACCTCTTTTTCCAGATAACCTCCTTTATACCCTAAATAGCTAAAATCTAATCATCTTATGTTGTCCAATCCATTATGCTATCTTACTTGGAACTTCTCCAAGTCACTACGCCACCATGTATTAAGACCAAGAATTCCAATTGCGAATGGAAGTCGACTCTATCACTTTGGAAGCTAGCATCAATATAACCCTTCACATTGAGCCCCTTTAAAAACCAAGAATATGTCCTTTGTCTTCCTTAGAAACTTGAGAAAGTTCATGAGCTATCCAATGATTTTCACTAAGAATATCATGATAATCAATTGTCATGTTTAAAGCATATGAGACATCATTCGTTGTACATTTCATGGCGTACATGATAGTTCCTACAACCAAATCATATGAGACTTGACTTACTATAACTAGGACACTAAATCCTACATGTTAAATTTCTTTAAGACCTCATCTATGTATGTACTCTAGATCCGTCAAATGATTTACTTATAGAGAAACAATTCCCAAGCCAATTTTTCATACTTTGCAAAGTTGGGACATTATTTCCTATAAGTTGTATGTCATTGGCATATAGCACAAGGAAAACAACAACACTCCCGCTATCTCTGACATATATACATGGTTCATCTTCACTCCTTGAAACATAATCCTTTAAATTTATCATCAAAGAAAAGATAGCGAATCTGAGATGCTTATTTAAGTCCATAAATGGGTTTATCAAGGTTAAACACTCTATTTGGATATTTGGATTATACAAAACTCTCTGGTTATTCCATAGACACATCCTCTGTTAGTTTTCCATTAATGAAGCAATTTTCATGTCCACCATCGATATTTCATTGTCATGAAAAGTTGTTATGAGAAATAATATCCTAATAGATTTTATCATCGCCGCATGTTAGAAGGTATCGTCGTAATAAATTCCTTGAGTTTGATTATAAACCTTTGCAACCATTTAAGCTTTGTATATGTGTACATTACCATCCATGTATGTGTTCTTATTGAAGACCCATTTACGACCGACTATTTTAAGGTTGGGTCTGTGATCAACTAAGTTTTAAACTTGGTTATCATACATGGATTTCATCTTGCTCTCCATAGCCTCCTTCCATTTGGCAGTCTCAGGGCCTGCTATGGCATTGTAATAGGAGGTACGCGGACTATTTTCTACTAAAGACTCATCTAGGTTCTAGCTTGTAGAGAGCTTCATGAAAAATGTAAGTAGAACAACCAAAAACTTTTAAATGTGCTAAGGAGGAAGCTACCTTATTCCGTATTTTAGATGATGTCTTGGAAACCTTATTAGTTGATACAAGTTCAAGGAGTTTTGTAATAGTCTTCATGGTCCAATTCTATAAACTATTTGGAAGCATAGTACGACTCAGTGTAGATTAGATCAACAATGATTGATTTGTCTTAAAAAATACACCGTTTGCGGTGATGTCTTAGGTGGAGATAGTTGTGAAATAATTTCATAGTTCCTTTGATGATCGTTAAACCTTTGACTAAGATGATCATTATCCCTATTGGATTTGATAATCTTATCTATTTTCCAAATTGATTCTTCTCTTGATTTTAAAAAGCTTTGAACATCTTAAGGTTTCAAACTTATGTTTAATCATATAAACATATTCATAATTTTTAAATGAAAATGAAGTTTTTTTTGACATTGTATAATGGTAAATATGAATAGTGTATTGGTATAAACTAATTCCAATGTATAATGGTGAAATTACTTCCAAAATCCTATATACATGGATATTTGCTAATGTATTTTTTATTCATGTCATGAAGAGGATAACTTCACGGATACATTTCATGCAAACCTTTTGAATGTATTTGAATCAACATTGAACTATTGTTAATATACTTTTTCATAGATTTCATTAAGTTTTTTTTAATATAAGAACCACATTTTTATAAATCAAAATAGCTTTAATATAAAACAAGTCAGAACAATCTCGTTAAATAATGTATATATTAAAAATTTCAATCATAAGACCATAGATAAAACACTAGAGAAAGTAAGGTGATTCCTAATCTTATGGATAGTATTGATAGGCTTAGTATCCATGATCAGATTTAGTTTGCTACATTTAATTAGTTTGCTTCCCTTTAACTACATAAAATTTAGGCTGTAAACGAACCAAATGAACACGAACAGGGCTTGTTCATGTTCGTTCGTTTAAGTTAGTCGAACAAATAAACGAACACGAACGGATAAAAGAACAAGTTTTCTTGTTCATGTTCGTTCGTTTAACAAATTACATTGTTCGTGTTTGTTCGTTTATTTTAATAAACATGCTAAACAAACATAAACGAACGAACACAAATGAACAAAGATAAAAAAACATAATTGAACATATATGAACATATTGTTGGATTAGGTGTCTAAGTTCATAACTATTTCTGGAATGTACTTGACCCGATTAGCATGGTCCATTTGGGTTGCATGGCATCATGCATTTGGATAGACTAAAATGAGAGAAATAACACTTAAGGTTTATTAATATATTATAAGTTCTAATATATTAATAATATTATTTAATTAGTATTGATAAAGAATTAATTTGGAATTAATTAAGTGATCAAAAGAAGACTAATTAAATATATGGGTTGATTGTGTAAATCACCCATACTTGTATAGTGGGCTAATGCTCCATGGATTATCAAGTTGCTCCATGGATGCTCCATGGTGTCTTTGAACCCATGGATCATGGAAATGAAGAGCCATGTCAAGTTAGGGTTTACATGGTGTAACCCTATTTATGACACACTATAAAAGGAATATTTGAGCAACCAAAATCGGTACTAGTGTGAGAACAAGAGGGCATAGCCGATTTTAGAAGTGTTCTATTTCTCTCAAGGTTATTCCAAGTGTATTTAGTGTTGTGTGAGACATTTGAGGCATCACACTTGAGGTGCTAGGCTCACAAGGTTCTCAAGGAATCCAAGTAACTAAAGGTATGTATTTCTTAGTATCTTTCATGTTTAAAAGTTCCCCATGTATGCTAGATAGGTTATGAACCTTGGAAAAACAATTTTGCATGTATCATAGATAAAACATAGATCCAAGGTTTCTAGGGTTGCATGTACACCATAAGAGTGTTAGAATGCTCAAAACCCAACAATGGTATCAGAGCCTAGGCTTGTTTGTTTGATGCTTGATGCAAAATTATGAAAAAAAACTCAGTTTTTATGCACTATGAAGCATGAACTCCCCGCGTTCATGGGGGGACTCGACGAGTCCATGAGTTAGTTCATCCTACTCGTCGAGTAGGGTCATGCACTCGACGAGTATGAGCCCCTGAATGCAGATTTTCGAGTTTTGCTGCTGGAAATGGACTAGAAATATTACCCTAAACCATTTTGGTGTTATAAAACTTGTTTTAGATGGTGTAATGGTTATGCTAATCCATTTTCAATGGGTATTATCAAAATTTCAAGTTTTATATGGTTTATTTATGATTCTTGAAATTGTTGATATGAACATTCATGAACTTATGAGTTTAGAAGATCATAGGAATTATTTGTAACTTGCTTGTTAGTTTAATTCTTGATGTTGATGTGTTTTAATGGAATCCATAATTTGTCCTCAAGTTATGGATTACCAAAAGTCATTCTTTTAAAGTCCATTATTAAACACATAGGTTACATAAAATGAAAAGTCTCTCATTTTATTAGTCCATTAACTCATAAGTTATGAAAGATGAAAAGTTTTGAAAGTTACAAAACTTGCCCTCAAGTTTTGGAACATGTAAAGTCTCTTTAAAAACTTTAGTTCCAACCCCTAGAATTTTAAAAGTTAAAACTCAACCCTTATACTTTATAGTATTATAAGTTAATAATATATATATGTATAAGAGTAAGTCAGTCTTACCGCTAGTAGGCCTCATTCACGAAGCCGGTCTATATGGGGGGTATAAGGTTGTTGCCTATAAAATGGCAGCTTAATGGGTGTCCACTCTCACCCACCGCTTCCTTGACTGGTGGAGGGTTGTTAGCTGAACGGGTAGGACAAGGACTATAATTCTCATTAAAAGTATAATGATGAATATAAAGTAAATAAGTGTTTTATAAAATTCTCAATCTTAGTTACTTTAGGAAAATGTGAATAAGGTGCTAACCCATGAAATTACACTTTGCACTTTGATTAAGTCGTTAGTGGAGCGTGTGTGGTTAACCAACACACTAACCTGGACTTAACAAGGTAGGCAAAGGGTAACTTAATGTTTATCATAGTATCGATGGAGCGCGTGTGGTTAACCGGCACATCGATTGAGGGGTAAACATTAAGGGTACCAAGTAATTTGCATGGTTACTTCACACCTTTGTTTTGTGATCCTCGGCATCCCAGTCACAAAACCTGAAGGGCACACTCGAGATTGAAACATGCCATTGAAAGTTCAATGAATCTCAAAAGATCTACGAGTTTCAAATCCAATTAAAACCTAATAATTTATTTCGTTTTTCATGGTGGAAATTGGTGAATAGTCATTCACCTACCTTCCGATATTCTATAGTTTGGATTACGGAATCCCTCTTCCAAGTTATAAAATATTGTGTTGGGTCCTAACCTTAATATTTCATATTGGGTGTTACATTAAGGACTTTAAATCAACTATCTTGAATATCTCCCAAAAGATGTCTGGTTCAGACAATTATGATCTTCCCAAAACTCTTGGAACAAGCTTTCCTAATGAAGATGATTTATCAAAAATCATTCTTCACTCCCTCCACCTCCTCCAATAATTCTCCCTAACCCACAAGTTCAAGATCACTCAAGCCCTATTGGCAAGCAAGGTCTACGTGTAATCACATCTTGGATATGAAGTCACATATTGACAAGCCGGGAGAGTTCGGTGTCACAGTCTTGAGAAAGTTGGTTGTTCAGTCACTTTCTAAGTCTCATAGTGAGTGTCCTTTTGGGACTACTATGTAGAAGACTATGACATGACCCTTAATGATCTTATCTATTTGCTTGGTGCTGCTGAATCAGCAATGATTTGGAGCACTGGTAGAGTAAATTTGATTAATAAGATCATCTTCCCAGACTTCAATGGACATTGACAATTGGTAACATTGGATATCCAGAAAAACTTTCTCTTCCCAATGGAAAGGGATCGGCCATAGTCAACTCGGTTGACCAAATGGTAAAGAGAAAGGCAAGTTTGAGATAGTCCAGTTCACCATTCCCAAAGGGTCCATATGTTTCTGTTGCCAAAGGAAGGGGCATTGGTTGCGAAGCTGCCTTAACTAACTGAAAGACCTGAGAGAAGGTCAAGTCAAAAGTTTGACTCTGCTTCAGGTAGGTCCATTATCTAACTCTATTAAATTCCTATTTGGAGATTCTTATTACATGATGTGACTGGGTCACATGTTGAAGTTTTAAGAATCAAAGAAAAAAAGAGGAAGCTTAAAGAAGAGTAAGCTGATTCTGATCGCGAAGATAGAGTTCAAGCGCATGGTTCGGTAATCAGAATTTTTGAGCTGCTGCTTAAGAGTTGTGATAGATTGCTTAGGAATAGATAACAATATAGTTTTCATATTCATTTGCATTGTAAGGATAAGTTTTTCCGCAAGTTTAAAATAAATGAAAATTTATGTTTTTATTTATTTTGAGTATCCTTACAATGGCATCTGTGGAAAATTGATCTTTATATGATTCCAGTGATAGCAATAATGGAAATATGAATTTGATTCTTTCATTTGTGGTAGTGTCTAAATTTACCAAATAAGGAAAGATTCTCATCACTCAAGTTTTCAGTTGGATAGAAACTTGGAATCATACAAGTTGTATAGTATGATGAATGAGAATTTTCATCTTTGTAAAATTAATACTAATTCCTTGTTCATATTTATATGTGAGTCAAGTGAAGGATCAAGGGATCGAGTACATATTCTTGTGTACTGGTCAAGTCCACCACAAAAGATCGATTCGCTATGATTTACTAAAGTTTAGTAAATATGGTTATACTTACAAGTTTAAGTATAATTCTGAAACATTGGAAAAGTTTCAATGTAAGGCAGAACGAATGAGAAGAATCAAATTAGGTAGAAAGATAAAAGTTTCTCAAATCTGAAAAGATGGGAGAGTACTTTAGTATCATGTTTAGTGATCATCTTAATGATTAAGAAACCATATCACAATTGGTCCTCTAAGGACATCTTAGTGCATTCTTATGGATAAGAAGAGGAATCATGAATGGTTGAAGTGGTTAAATCAAGAAGATGAGTCATACTTCATTCCAGAACAATTCTTAGAGTCATACTCCAAGATTGTAACTTGAGTGACATATCTTAAAGAAAAGTTTATAACACTTGTCAAATGTAAGAGTAAAATGAGTCCTACTCTTGTACATTTGAAGTTGGTAAGTTGTGATGTTTTGGATAAAACAAAGACCAACTAAGGCCAATTGTGAGAAGTGTTTGTCTTGATAAAGAATCCGCACTATCTCTTGAATATTTGGCAAGTGAGTCTTATATGTCAAGAGGACAGTGGGAGTCTTAAAGATCTTGGAAAAGCTTCAAAGATCTATTCAAGAATAAAAACTTGTAGTTTATCACTAGCACACGACGTAAGGTTTATAACCTATTGTGTTGACATATTCCTTGTTCTATGCCCATTCCAGTTAAAGTTGGCTTTGCATATGAGTTCTGAGAGTTCTCAATTGGTTGCATAACAACTTGGAAGCAATGGCAGGATCTTGTTCTGCCAGGTGGCAAGAAGTTGAGAATGCACAAGTTCAATCCATATGGGTTTGGATTTGTCACTAACCTTGTCTGGTGATTATGGGTTTGACAAATTCACATAAATAGGAACACATACACCATAAAATCTAAGTGTCATAAGGTTTCTCTCCGATTCATGAAAATGATGGTGAGGAAACACTTTCACTAAGTAGATTTTAAGTAGATAGCAATTGTGATATTTGCATTCTCAAAGTCGTTAGTGGAGCGTGTGTGGTTAACCGGCACACTAACATGGACTTTTGAGAAATGGCAAACGTCTAAACAATTGAGACTATGATAACGACATCCCTTTTCATAGTTCTGAAATTGTTTAGACACACATGTGTTCTATCTAAGGAAAGGTGTATGATTTTGATAAAGTTTTATCAAAGCATCTCGTATCAGAAATATGAACTTTGGTAAGAAGGTCAGTAAAGTATCGATTTCTAGAAGTCCAGCTGATTTCTGAGTACATGTCAAAGCTAGTGGGAGCATAAGTGTTATGCTAATAATCATCATGCAAGTGGGAGCATGACAATTATAATAAGTGTTGCAAGTTAGCAATGTTAATTATAGAAGGAAATTATACTTCATTTCAATTCTAAAAACTTAGATTAAGGTTTTAATCATCTTTAGTCAAGGATATATATTTGAATTTTATATTGGAATGGCTCAACACAAGAAAATTCTATATATGGGTCCATTACTTGCGTTCTAAAATTCGATTATGATTATGGCATCCCTTTTCATAATCTGAATTATGAGAACTTGGCAAATAGAAATAGAAATATTATAGCAAAAGACTGGTCCAATATCATGTCTTTATGTGAGACATTATGAATCATGTCCCATATGCTTTAGATATAGGATCGATTGCATGTGCTATGATATTCATCTGTTCTAAATTTTTCCAAATGCCCAGAGCAGTAAGAGGGAAAAGTACTAGAACTAGATATGACTAATTTGATTAAGCAATTGTCGAGGAAAATCTAAGGTTTACCAAAGATTGGTTGCTCATGGACAGTTGGAAGTATAGTGTTAATTTTGGAAGGACCATATTCACATATTCTGAAAAGAGGCAACTCTTGTTCAGGAGTGATAGTCAAAATGGGAATATGGAAATATTCCCGTAGGTGGAAGTTATTCATTAAATCTGTGTAAGAGTAGGAAACTTAATGCAAGAAGAATGTTCAAAGGAAATGAACTTTGAATATGAGACTTCGTTTCCATGGAGTTGATCTCTAGTGGAATACTCTGTAATGTCTGTTGACAAGTCTTTGTGACTCTGTGCATAATCATTACAAGAGGACCAATGCATATAAGTTTAGAATCTAACAGATTTTGGTAAATGGCAGGAATTTGGATTTCTTACATTTGCGGTAAGGATTTGGGATTATGAAATGAGTATCATTGGAATTATGTTCAATCGATCTATTTCACAGAGTAAAGATCATAGACAAACTTAGTGTGCATACTTGGTGTATGGCATAACTAATGTTTGGAAAAAACATAGTATGCATACTTGGTGTATGGCATGACTAGTGTTTAGAAAAAAAAAACCATAGTATACATGCTTGGAGCATTGGACAACTATTGTTTTAATTCAAGTATAAAGTAGATAGTTTGAAACAATATACAATGAATAATGTGTAATCAATACGGTGATAAATAAAAGTTGTATTATTTATATTCATAAGTTCTGAGACCATAGTTGATTCGATTATTCTTGTGTTTCACTTTGCATGTTTTGACTTCCAGAATAACTAGGTCATTTTCCCGAATGACTAAGTTATTCAAACCATCCACAGTCGGTCATATGTTGGAAGTAGATATGAATCAAGACTGTCATGAAGCTGAATTGTAGATGTCCAAGGTATGGGACATAGCAAGGATTGCTGCAACATTCATGAGTGCTCATAAATTTTGAGTATTGGATTCAACCCACGCTCGCTGGCATCACTTCATGGAATTTATCTTGAGTGATCGCGAGACGGTAAATATCATATAAGTCTTCAGACCTAGAGATATGACTTGTTGCCTATGAGTTAGTTATACATTGATTGTAGGTAAACACATTGGTAACTCGATGTTATAAAACGTGCCATTGTGTATGATTCAACAAGTAGTAGAACAAGCATATGAGTTGAAGTTTATCTGTTCCTTCTTGGATTAGAAGCGATATCTGGGCCCCTCGATGATTTTGTGTTGACCCATAGACCGGGCCCGGTCAGAACTAAGTTGATCTGTTCAATTAAGTTCTATGTCAACCAAATCGAAAATCGAGAAAGAAACTACTGGACAATAAATAAGACATTGTTCCATGTATTTGTCCGGCTGATATCTAGAACAGAGGATTATATGATCACTTATCTTAAATGGAGTATCATCATCATCTCAGTTCCACAAGACCTTGAAAGAGCTACGATTGCTGATCGATTCCTGAAGTTATTATTGCAGATATAGTAATTAGACTTATCCAAATGGGAGACTGTTGGATTAGGTGTCTAAGGTCATAACTATTTCTGGAATGTACTTGACCGATTAGCATGGTCCATTTGGGTTGCATGGCATCATGTATTTGGATAGACTAAAATGAGAGAAATAACACTTAAGGTTTATTAATATATTATAAGTTCTAATATATTAATAATATTATTTAATTAGTATTGATCAAGAATTAATTTGGAATTAATTAAGTGATCAAAAGAAGACTAATTAAATATATGGGTTGATTGTGTAAATCACCCATACTTGTATAGTGGGCTAATGCTCCATGGATTATCAAGTTGGGCTAAAACCCATAGGATGCTCCATGGATGCTCCATGGTGTCTTTGAACCCATGGATCATGGAAATGAAGAGCCATGTCAAGTTAGGGTTTACATGGTGTAACCCTATTTATGACACTATAAAAGGAATAGGTGAGCAACCAAAATCGGTACTAGTGTGAGAACAAGAGGGCATAGCCGATTTTAGAAGTGTTCTATTTCTCTCAAGGTTATTCCAAGTGTATTTGGTGTTGTGTGAGACATTTGAGGCATCACACTTGAGGTGCTAGGCTCAGAAGGTTCTCAAGTTCCCCATGTATGCTAGATAGGTTATGAACCTTGGAAAAACAATTTTGCATGTATCATAGATAAAACATAGATCCAAGGTTTCTAGGGTTGCATGTACACCATAGGAGGGTTAGAATGCTCAAAACCCAACACATATGATATATTAATATAATCAAACACAATTAAGCATATATGAACATGAAAGGAAGTTAGGCGAACGAACATAAACGAACGTAAAAAAAAAACATAAACGAACTTTCACGAACATAATTGAACGAACGAGACCATTGTTCATGTTCGTTCGTTTAACTAAACGAACGAGAATTTGTGTTCATGTTCATTCATTTATTAAATAAACTGTGACAACCCGAAATCTCTATCTGTAAGTTAATGAAATCAATAAAAGTTAGGCTCGTTCCTGCTATCACTTTATTGTGTTTAGCGCCAGTTTGAGAGTCTCTAAGCCTTGTACACTTAAGAATTGAATGTTGAGAAGTGGTAGCTTGGGATTAGAGAAATGCAATCGAACCAGAAAAATCTTCAAAGGGTGTTTACGGCCGCAAACTAGGTTCATAGCCGTGAACCCATGTTGGGCCGTGAACCCCTCTCCATATATATATATATATATATATATATATATATATATATATATATATATATATATATATATATATCCTTCATTCTTCCTCATTTCTTCCCTCCTTGGCCGAAAACTCCTCAAGATTCTCTCAAGACTCATCCAACAAAATCTCTCTTTCCACCCCACAAGAGTAAGTGATTCTCCCCATTCACTTATTATTCATCTTATTCATGTAAAGTGCTTCATATTCATCCATTGATTCATCACTTTCATCACCATATGTATGATCTTAAAGAGTTTACGACCGTGAACCCTTCATAGGGCCGTGAACCCTTCATAAATGGGTCGTAAACCCTTCAAGTGTTCATGTGGGCCGTGAACCCTTCATGTGTTCATGGGCCATCAACACATCTTGGGCCGTGAACCCATGGTGGTTGGCCGTTAACTCCTTTTTGTCCCTCATTCTTGATTCTAATACTTCATTGTAACTATTTCCTACATCCTAAGGATGTTTCCTATACTTGTTTGTGGTTTTAGACACTAATTGTAGGTCTATACATGTTAAGATGTGCTTAATAGGACCGTACTATGCTCGAAACTTCACTTAGCATACCAGGCATCCTATCTTTGTCATTCATCCAAGTCACTCACAATCAGGTGAATTCATACCCCTATATCTTTACTGTTTTAACGTTTTCAGGGGGGAATACAAGCCAAACACAAATGATCTTGTGAAATTATACAAAAGGATTTCAATACACTTAAAACTGATGCAATTAATACAACTATATGGTTTGCATACTTTTATAAAATATTTAGATATTTTATCCCTTTTGTATTATGCTGAGCATAAGGGAAGTTTTCAACATAATCGTAGAATTTTCAGTGTAAAACATGAATTGAATACATTAACTAACATATACAATATAATAGGTATAGTTTATGGAACAATTAACTTATCAACGTACAAACGTAGATTCAATACGATCAAACATATAGGCTATATAGAGTATAGTTTATGAGACATATAGACAACAAGTTAAATTCAATGGATTCATTTTATTCTACACTTAATCGTTAGTATATCATTTTATGAGTGAGTATTCTTCGCGTACTTACTTAAGTATGAACAAAAGTCCTGAGATTATAAACAAAGTCTCCTTGCGGGAGAACGTGAGTTTGTGTATAGATCTATACGGGATTGACAATTCCGCACCATAACTGTTAGCTACAGTTAGGCCGACAGGCCTGGGTGACAAAGTCATTTCGATTACGACACCTGAAGAATGTTGTTTAGGCAATTCAATGGTCAAGTATGGTTATAACAACTCATAAATTTGGTACTAAGAATATACGATTAATGTATGAATGGTAATAACTTCATCTAGTTTTATTATAAAATAATATAAATACTATACATACTAGAGTTATCCAGAGTTTTTCCGAACTTACTATACATACTAGTGATAGCCAGGGTTTTCATGTAAAAGGGGATTTCGTATTCAAAGCAACACTATAATGCACATCTAATGGTAACCATGCATGTGAACCAATACATTATGAGATACAATAACAAAAACACACATGTTAGAAAATATTGGATTTTCTTGGAAACATACAAATGTTTTCATTGATTCATTAACATATTTTCCTTACAAAAACATGCTTATGAACTCACCCGCTTAATGCTGATACTCTTTAAAAACTGCTTGTATTCTCAGGAAATTAGTAGACAGGTACTCCCACAGCTTTTGAGATGATGGAGCGCATAGAGTCACGTCTTATATATTTTGTTATACTTTTGATGTATATAAATATAAATCAAACAGATGTAAATATTTTAGTTATTCAATGTAATGGTTGTGTTTATTGTGATTACTATGATGCAATTGTTGTGATACTACACATGACGTCCTCCACCCCCGAACGTTTCCGCCGTTTCGGTTTGGGGGTGAGACAGATTGGTATCAGAGGTCATGTTTATAGAGAACTAAGTATAACGAACCTTACATGGTATACAACTATAAACACTAAAGGGGCCGAAGTGCTCTGAAACTAAAAGTATACTTTAAAAATACAAGTATTTTTACAAGAAGCATACAAGTATACATACGTACAAGAAGATTTAACATAGTAAGAACTACATAAAAGTATTTAGGGCGAGTTGGACACTACGGTTAAAACTGGATAGTTATGTAATCATATGTGGGGCGAATATAACCTGATCAACTATATTTGTCCGAGATATGACCAACATGTGTTTGGGGGTGACTGTGGTGTGCGACAAGTCTAAAACTCACCAAATCCTATATCAATGAAAACACATAGTTAAAATACTATAGGAGTATTTTATGATTCTATAACACTGCATATGTAGCACTAACTCTCACAAATGAAAGACTTGCAATTCCTTGTTATCATTAGTAGCTATCGTTGTAGGTCCCTATTTACATTGTAGGATTATGATATATCTTGCTCGAAAATATTCGATACATGATCATATAGGAGGCTTATCGTCATTTTCCCCTTGTATCTTTTTATAGAAAAGATGACTCCCAGAAAGAGACCAACAAGAAGAACAATGATCCTCCACCGCCACCACCTCCTCAATTCGATCTTGCCATGTTCCATGCAGCAGTTACAGCCGTTGTGGCTACCGCGATGGCGCAAATAAATCCTAGTGGCTCCAGCAGATCATGTGACAACCCGAAAATCTTTGCCTTGTAGGTTCAGCCATTCAATCCAACAGTGTGTCAGACTCGTTTCTGCTATCAGTTAGCCTTGTTTAGAGTATGTTTAAGAGTTCAAAGCTCAGTACATTCAAGCATTGAGTATAGGATTGAGTCGCGTAAGTTCTTAGCCTTGAAATCAAGCCATACACTCCATGTGAGGGAGTGTACGACCGTACACATGAGTGTACGGCCGTCCACACATGTATGTGCGGCCGTACACCCATGTTGGCCGTACACCCCCTCCATAAGGGTGATATATTTTCATTTCTAAGCCATTTCCTCAGTTTCCAAGTCAATAACATCGATTTCTCTCTCAACTATCATCGAGCCTTTCACCCGATCTTCAAGAATGTAAGCCTTTCTTCCGTTTTGATTTGTTGTTATCCTTCTTAACCTAGTAACACCTTTTGATTTCATCCATGGAAATCATCTTTTGACTAGATCTTCAAATCTTCATCCATTTCACCAAGAACACCAAGAACACACACTTCTTCTTGGTGATTGTGAACCCTCTTGAGCCTCCAAATCGTACATACTCCTTCCCTATGCTTAGTACTTGTTAGGAAAACTTGTTTAACACCCTAAAAACGACCAAAACTCAAGATCATAAGGAGTGTACGGCCGTACACCCATGTGTGGCCGTACACCCCTCAAAACACCCCTAAAGGGCCTCCAAAGTGCAAACCTAGCTTCAACACTTGATGAGAAATTGTCCCACAAGCTTCCCTATCATTAGAAGACACTTTTGTGCACTTGTTACCATGAGTGTACGGCCGTACACTCCATGGACGTACACCCATGGCCGCACACTCCATTTAGTGGCCGTACACTCCCCTTAGAGGAATCACATGTGATTCTAACACTTGGTCCAAGTGTTTCCTTGTCCCTAAAGGTGTTTCCTTGCTTATGGTTGCTTCTAAACACTATATTCATACCAATATATGCCATTATATGTCATTTAGGACTCGTTTGTGTAAATGTTTGTTATAAACATCTTTCAAAAGATTGCTTATGTCTTTTATAAGTGATCAAAACATTTCAAAAACTCTTTTTAAGTTATGTTACTTTATAGTTTATAAAACTCCATTTTTAAAGTACAATCATAACTTAGTAGATAAATGAGTCTTTTCAGTAACAATTCAAGTAACATACTAGTAAACTATAATAGGTATAGTTTAGGGGTTCAGTTCATACTAGATGCTAGAACATACTATAAAGAGAAACAGGGAGGTAGATACAATACAACAGAGAGACATACTATACACTATAACAATGAGAACATACTAAGATACTATAACAGATGAACAAATCATGATTAAATTAATTATACTAATGATTCCCGGTAACCTAGGAAGGGAACGTATCACTAACTCATTGTTCTAAATAAGAGGTGATAATAAAAGTAGTATAATGGATATATATATATATATATATATATATATATATATATATATATATATATATATATATATATATATATATATGGTGCATCTACAATATGCCATGATTTATATATATATATATATATATATATATATATATATATATATATATATATATATATATATATATATATATATATATATATATATATATATATATATATGGGATACATCTACAAAGTACCAGATTTATTTATAAAGGGCAACATCTACAAAGTACCGGATATTAATAAATAAAACAAATGAATATACAAAACTCATAACATACTAATAACATGAACAAGTACTTCCGTATGTCAATTTAAAAGACAACTGTATACTTTCATTTTCCCATTACTTTCATATTGTCACAGTTCCACTTGAAAGTCAATGCAAACTATTTTCGAGTTAAGATAGTTATAAACTAGGGAAAACTTACATCTTTTCAAACTACAAACAGAACAGTCGAGTCTAGTACATTAAGTAGAGAGGGGCCTATAATGCTAACTTTATGATTCCTTAGTTTATACATCAGGAATATATATTAATCGGATCCGACAGGTAGTAGGATGTGTGCTTTCGGCTTCATTTCATGTTCCTTGTTTGGTTGTGGGCTTAGAGCAGATTCACCCAACCAACTATCTATCTGATCTTAGCTATATATATATATATATATATATATATATATATATATATATATATATATATATATATATATATATATATATATATATATATATATATATATATGTTCCGTATACACCAAGTAATCATAAGGGGTACCAGGTATGGGTCAGGTCATAGGACACTAATTTAATGAACAGTTTTCTAGTACAAAACATACTTTTCAAATAGAACATTTGGTATACAAAACTAGAAACTTACCAGTAAGGGTTTAATCCATTTTTATTAAACCAGTATAAACTTAAAGGACCTTAGGTGGTTAATTCTATAATACCTTTGTTTATACATAAGGGTTATATATAATTAATACCCGATAGGTAGTTGGATGTGTGCTTTCCGCCTCATTTCATGTTCCTTGTTTGGTTGTGGGCTTAGGACAAATACACACAACCGATTGTTTGTTTACTTTGGGTTTTATATAACTTGTATCCATTTAGTACTCATAGAAAGGATTGTAGAGTCATTTTTACTTATCTTTCATCAAGGCAAGAAATATAGGATTTTCTGGAGGAAGAGGAGAACTTTTCTAAATAGAACATACAACTTACTACAACTTTCTTACAACTTACTTTACATCACTAAAATCTTATGAACTCACCAGCTTAAATGTTGATCTACTCTTTCAAATAACTTGTATTCTCAGGAGACCAGTAGACAGGTACGCGCACTGGGATTCAGAAGATGGAGCATAATAGCTTCATGTCTTTTTGTTATTTACTTTGTATTGTATGTTATGTGAACCACATACTTTGTAAACATTTTCTTTCTAATGAAATGGTTGTTTATTACTTTGACTACTATGATGCATGTCTTGTGATACTAAACATGACGTCCTCCACCCCCAAAATTTGGATGGTGGTCAGGGTCACCAAAAGGAGTGTTCCTACAAATATTTTATGAATGCGAAGCCCAAATCCTTCGACGGCAATGGAGGAGTCATTGCCCTGACATGGTGGTTTGAGAAGATCGAATCAATTTTCGAGATTTGTGCATGTTCTGAGGCAAGCAAGGTGAAGTATGCCGCCTGCACCTTCACCGATAAAGCATTGACTTGGTGGAATATCCGAGTCAAATCCCTAATTCTTCCAGTAGCAAATGCTATGGGTTGGGAAAGTTTAAAGGAACTTATGCTTGCTGAGTAATGCCCAAGGGGCGAAATGCAGAAGTTGGAGCGCGAGCTTTGGAACCTAAAGATGAAGGGTTCCAACATTTCCACCTGTACAACTAGATTCTACGATCTTGCTCTTCTATGTCCGGGGATGGTCACCCCGGAAAGCAAGAAAATAGAGAGGTACATTTGGGGACTACACCCGCAACTCAAGGGAATGTCTTGGCTGCTAAACCTTCTACATTCGACAGCGCCAAGTGCTTAGCGCATACTCTTATAGATCACGGGGTTGATCTTGATGCAGTAGCAGCCGTTCCCGAACCACCAAAGGAGAGTGGTGGGAAGAAAAAGTTCTGGCACAAGCGTAAGGGCCAGTGTTCGCAGGAACCCTCCAAGAAACAACAAGTAGTGGCAATTCATGTCGCTACCATTCCTGCAGTTGTTCCCACTACTCCAACAACTCCTAGCCGTTATGCTGGAAACCTGCCCTTATGCAGCAAATGCAACTTCCATCATTTGGGAGTCTGTAGAGAGATTCAATGCAACAAATGTGGCAGAAAGGGGCACACAGCGCGATTTTGCAAGACACCAGCCCAACCGACCAACCAGGCTCTTGGAGAGGGCGTTAGCAAGCCTGTTACGGCTGTGGGGAGATCGGACATTTCAAGAGAAATTGTCCCAAGGCAACAACTGCTGGCAACACAGGAAAGGTGCTAGCAATGAGACAGGAGGAGGCAGTTGCGGATCCCACCGTCGTTTCGGGTACGTTCATCCTCGACAACTCTACGCATGACATCTTTTCGATTCTGGTGCGGAGAGAATTTTTTTTTAGTCATGCATTTAAAAATCTACTCAAGCATAAATCCCAACCTTTAACTGAAACATTTACCGTCGAGATGGCTAACGGAAAGAAAGGGAGCACTAACGACGTATTCATAGGCTGTACCCTTACCCTAAACGATCATTCTTTTCCAATCGACCTCATGCCAATTTCCATAAAACGTTTCGATGTCATCATTGGCATGGATTGGTTGAGCCCCAATCGTGCTACTATCCTTTGTTACGAAAAATCCATACGCCTTAATTTTCCATCCGGCGAAGCCCTCATTATCTATGGCGATAAACTTAGCTCAAACCTTCGTATCATTTCATGCATCAAAGCCCAGAAATATCTGCAAAAGGATTGCCATGCATTCCTAGCCCATGTCGTTATTGAGAAACAGGAAGTTCAAGACCTCGAGAGCATCCCCAAAGTCTGCAACTTTCCTGATGTCTTCCCCGAAGATCTTCCCGGAATCCCTCCTGAGCGCCAAGTCGAGTTCCGCATCGACTTAATTCCCGGAGCTACTCCTGTAGCTAAATCTCCATACCGTCTAGCGCCGACAGAAATGCAAGAATTATCTAACAAGCTCAATGAACTGCTCAACAAGGGATTCATCAGACCAAGTTCCTCACCTTGGGGAGCCCCGATTCTATTTGTGAAAAAGAAGGATTGATCCTTTCGGATGTGCATAGATTATCATGAACTGAACAAACTGTTGGGTTTTCAGCATTCTAACACTCCTAAGTTTACATGCAACCCTAAATACCTTGGATCTATGTTTTCTCTATTATACATGCAAATATGAATATTCCAAGGTATTACCCTAACTAGCATACAAAACATCGATACTTGGGTAATAAACTAGATTGAAATACATACCTTGTTCATGTAGCTTGACTCCATGAAGCTCGAGAGCCTAGTGCCCCAAGTGTGACACCTCAAATGGTTCACATAACATCACCAACACATGGAATAACCATGAGAAGAAGACACTCATGCTCAAATCGGCTAGCCCTAAAAAATGTATCATTTGTGCCAATTTCTTGAGCTAAAGGGGTCCTTATATACTGTGTACATTAGGGTTACACCATGTAACCCATGACTTTACCCATTCCTTATGCTCCATGGGTTTTAACCTCCATGGAGTATCCATGGATCACCACATGGGTTAAACCCAACATAAGGAATCATGGATCAAAAGCCCACATATATAAGAGTGAATGATTTACACAATCAATCCCCATATATTTAATTAGTCTCCTTTTGATCACTAAATTAAGTCCAAATTAATTCTTGATCAATACTAATTAAATAACATGATTTCATATTAATATATTAGAACTTATAATATATTAATATGTCGCAAATGTCTTCTCCTCACAAACGGTCTATCGAAATGTTCCGATGCCATGCAACCCAAATGGACCATGCGGAGTCGGGTCAAGTACATACCAATTATAGTTATGGACTTAGACAGTAATCCAACAGTCTCCCACTTGGATAAGTCTAAAACTATTATTGCGTATGACTTCAGGAACCAACTGGCAATCGTAGCTCTCAAAATCCGCTGTCGAACTCTGACCTTGTCGATAAACTCTGACCTTTGTCAATGACTTGTCCATTAGAAAAGGGATCATATATTCCTCCATTCTAGATATCATATGGACTGTGACATGGATTATAAATCATTCTCTCTGTCCATTTGTTGTTTCCCGATTTCCGATTTATGACGACTGACTAATTGAACAAATCAAATCAGTCCAGGCCCGGCCGAGCACTTACATTTGTCATCACTAAATCATCGAGGGGCCCACATATATCGCTTTTATCCCTAAGGTAAAAGAAATGGATAAACTTCGACTCATATGGCTTGTTCTACTACTTGTTGAATCATACACAAAAGCACGTTTTATAACATCGAGTTACCAATGCGTTTTCGCGCAATCAATGTACAACCAACTTATCGTAACAACTCATATCTCTAGGTTTGAAGAATATAAGATATTATCGTCTCATGATCAAATGAGCGCGAGTTGAATCCAATATTCAGAACTTATGAGCACTCATGAGTGTTGTAGCACCTCTTTGCTATGTCTAACATCTTAGACATCTACAAGCCAACTCATGACAGTCTTGATTCATATCTACTTCCAACATATGACCGACTGTGGATGGTTTGAATAACTTAGTCATTCAGACAGAACGACCTAGTCATTCTGGAAGTCAAACATGCAAAGTGAAACACAAGAATAAATGAATCTAGTATGGTATCAAAACCTATGAATATAAATAGAACACTTTTTATTTATCACCATACTGATTACTCATTATTCATTGTTTCGGTTTTATCAACTTTATACTTGAATTAAAACACTAGTTGTCCAATGCTCCAAGCATGTACAATATGTTTTTGTTAACAATAGCTTTGCCATACACCAAGTAAGCACTCTATCTATGATCTTTACTCTGTGAAATAGATCGATTGAACATAATTCCAATGATTCTCATTTCACAATCCCAAATCCTTACCGCAAACACAAGAATTCCAAATTCCTGCCATTTACCTAAATCTTGTTAGATTCTAAACTTATATGCATTGATCATCTTGTAATGATTATGCACAAAGTCACAAAGACTTGTCAACAGACATTACAGAGTATTCCAATGGAGATCATTCCATGGAACCGAAGTCTCAAATTCAAAGTACATCGCTCTGAACATCCTTCTTGCATTAAGTTTCCTAATCTTACACAGATTTAATGAACAACTCCCACCTATGGGAATATTTCCATATTCTCATTTTGACTATCACTTCTGAACAAGAGTTGCTTCTTTTCAGAATATGTCAATAAGGTCCTCCCAAAATTAACATTATACTTCCAACTGTCCCTGAGCATCCAATCTTTGGTAAACCTTAGATTGTCCTCAACAATTGCTTAACCAGTTTAGTCATATCCAATTCTAGACTTTTCCCCTCTTAATGTCCTGAGCATTTGGAAAATTTAGAAAGGATGAATATTATAGCACATGCAATCGATCCTATATCCGAAGCCTATGGGACACGATTCATGAAGTCTCACATAAAGACATGATACTAGACCAGTCCTTTTGCTACAATATTTCTATTTGCCAAGTTCTCATAATTCAAATTATGAAAAAGGATGCCGTAATCATAATCGATTTTTAGAACGCAAATAATAGACCCATATATAGAATTTCCTTATGTTGAGCCATTCCAACACAAAATTCATATATATCCTTTATTAAATATGATTAAAACCTCAATCTAAGCTTTTAGAAATGAAATGAAGTATAATTTCCTCTCCCTTAATTATAGCAAAACAACTTTTCAACCCCTGCAACTTCACGAATTGAAACTTTTGTTTTCTATAATTAACATTGCTATCTTGCAATACTAATCATAATTATCATGCTCCCACTAACATGGGAATTATTAGCATAACACTTATGCTCCCACTAGCTTTGACATGTACTCAGAAATCAGTTGGACTTCTAGAAATAAAAACTGTATTGACTTTCTTACCAAAGTTCAAATTTCTGATATGAGATGCTTTGATAAAACTTTATCAGGATCATACACCTTTCCTTAGATAGCACACATGTGTGTTTAAACAGTTTCAGGACTATGAAAAGGGGTGTCGTAATCATAGTCTCATTTGTTCAGACCTTTGCCATTCGCCGCAAGTCCATGTTAGTGTGTCGGTTAACCACACACGCTCCACTAACGACTTTGAGAATGCAAATATCACACTTGCTATCTATCTAAAATCTACTTAGTGAAAGAGTTTCCTCACCATCATAATTTCATGAATCGGAGAAAAACCTTATGACACTTAGATTGTTTATGGTGTAAGTGTTCTTATCCAACCCCATATGGACTGAACTCAATCTTACTTTCTTGCCACCTGGCAGCACAGGGGCCTGCCATTGCTTCCAAGTTGTTATGCAACCAATTGAGAACTCTCAGAACTCATATGTAAAGCCAACTTTAACTGGAATGGGCACAGAACTAGAAATATGTCAACACGATAGGTTATAAACCTCACGTCGTGTGCTAGTGTCAAACTACAAGTTTTTATTCTTGATTAGATCTTGAAATTCTTTCAGGATCTCTAAGACTCCCACTGTCCTCTTGACATATAAGACTATCTTGCCAAATATTCAAGAGATAGTGCAGATTCTTTATCAAGACAAACACTTCACACAATTGGCCTTAGTTGGTCTTTGTTTTATCCAAAACATCACAACTTACCAATTTCAAATGTACAAGAGTAGAAACATTTTTACTCTTACATTTGACAAGTGTTATAAACCTTTTTTAAGATGTGTCACTCAAGTTACAATCTTGGATTATAACTCTAAGACTTGTTTTGGAACGAAGTATGACTCATCTTCTTGATTTAACCATTCCAACAATTCAAGATTCCTCTTCTTAGTCATAAGAATGCACTAAGATTTCCTTAGAGGACTAGTTGTGATATGATTTCTAAATCATTAGGATGATCACAAAACCTGATACTAAAGTACTCTCCCATCTTTTCAGATTTAAGAAACTTTTATCTTTCTGCTTAATTTGATTCTTCTCATTCATTCTGCCATACATCGAAACTTTTCCAATGCTACAAAATTATACTTAGTCTTGTAAGTATAACCATATTTACTAAACTTTAGTAAATCATGACGAATATTCTTATCGATCTTTTGTGGTGGACTTGACCAGTGCACACGAATGCGTACTCGATCCCTTAGACCTTCACTTGACTCACATATACATGTGAACAAGGAATTAGTCTTAATTTTTCCAAAGGTGAAAAATTCTCATTCATCATACTATACAACTTGCATGATTCCAAGTTTTGATCCAATTGAAACCTTGGTTGATGAAAATCTTTCCTTATTTGGTAAATTTAGACACTACCACAATTGAACGAATCAAATCGATTTTCCAATATTGCTATCAATGGAATCATATAAACAACAATTCTTCACAAATGTCACTATAAGGATATTTAAAATAAATAAAATTAAAACATTTTTCTTTTATTTTAAAACTTTGCGGAAACACTTATTCTTACAGTGCAAATGCATATGAAAAAACTTGTTGTTATCTATTCCTAAGCAATATATCATAACTCCTAAGCAACAACTCAAAATTCTGATCACCGAACCATGCGATTGAAATCCATCTTCGCGATCAGAATCAGCATATACTTCCTTTAAGTTTCTTCACTTTTCTTTGATTCTTAAAACCTCAACATGTGACCCAGTCACATCATGTAATAAGAATCTCAGAATGGAAACTTAACAGAGTTAGATAGTGGACTTTACCTGAAGTAGAGTCAAACTTCTTGACTTGATCAACCTTATGATCTTTCAGGTAAATAAAGCAGCTTTGTAACCAATGCCCCTTCCTTTGGCAATATAAGGATATGGACTCTATGGAAATGTTACACGGGACTATCACAGACTTAGACTTTCTCTTTACCATTTGGTCAACCAAGTTGACTATGGCCGATCCCTTTCCATTGGGAAGAGAAAGCTTTTCCTGGATATCCAATGTTACCATTGTCAATGTCCATTTAAGGTTTGGGAAGTTGATCTTCTTAATCAAACTTGCTTACTAGTCCTCCAAATCATTGCTGATTCAGCAGCACCAAGCAAATAGATAAGATCATTTAAGGTTCATGTCATAGTCTGTTTCATAGTAGTCCTAAAGGAACTCTCCATGTGACTTAGAAAGTGATTGAACATCCAACTTTCTTAAGACTTTAACACCCAACTCTCCCGGCTTGTCAATATGGGACTTCATCTCCAAGATGTGAGCACACATAGACTTTGCTTGCCAATAGGGCTTGAGTGACCTTGAACGTGTGGGTTAGGGAGAATAATTGGAGGAGGTGGAGGAAGTGAAGTTCCAAGAGATTTGGGAAGATCATAGATGTCTGAACTTGACATCTTTTGGGAGATATTCAAGATAGTTGATCTAAAGTCCTTAATATAACACCCAATATGAAATATTAAGGCTAGGACCCAACACAATATTTTTATAACTTGGAAAAGAGATGCCGTAATCCAAGCTATAAAATATTTGAAGGTAGGCGAATGACGATTCACCAATTTCCACCATGAAAACGAAATTATTTAATTAGGTTTTACTTGGATTTGAAATTCCTAGATTCTTTTGAGATTCATTGAACTTTTTCAATGGCATGTTTCAATCTCGAGTGTGCCCTTCAGGTTTTGTGACTGGGATGCCGAGGATCACAAAACAAGGTGTGAAGTAACCATGCAAATTACTTGGTACTCTTAAACGTTTATCACCAAACCGATGTGCCGGTTAACCACACACGCTCCACCGGCCTATGATAAACTTTAAGAAACCCTTTGCCTACCTTGTTAAATCAAGCTAGTGTGCCAGTTAACCACATGCGCTCCACTAACCGACTTAAGCAAAGTGCAAAGTGTAATTTCATGGGTTAGCACCTTATTCACATTTTCCTAAGTAACTAAGATTGGGAATTTATAAGTGTTTAGTTACTTAGTATTTATCATTAATACTTTTAATGAAGGGAGAATTATAGTCCTTGCCCTACCCGTTCGGCTAACGACCCTCCACCAGTCAAGGAAGCGGTGGGTGAGAGTGGACAACCATTAAACTGCCATTTTATAGGCAGTAACCTTATCCCCCCTTATAGTCCGGCTTCGTGAATGAGGCCTACTAACGGTAAGACTGACTTGCTCCTATATATATATATATATATATATATATATATATATATTATTTACTTATAATATTATAAAGTATAAGGGTTGAATTTTGACTTTTAAAATCCTAAGGGCTTAATTTGGAATTAAAGTGTTCATAAGGGAAAACTTTTCAAATTCCAAAACTTGAGGGCAAGTTTTGAAACTATTCAAAACTATTCAATTCCATATTTTATGTGTTTAAAGTAGTTTTAATACAAATAACTCTTCAAGTTCCATAACTTGAGGACAAGTTATGGAAGACTTTAAACTATTAAAAGAATGTAACTTCTCCTTTATTCATAACTTATGAAATATTTATGAGTTTTATGATTCTTAAATGTGACTTTTCATGTAACTTGAGGAGAAGTTACAAAAACACATTTTAGAATCAACTCTTAGATTAAAATGGATTGAAAACAACAATTTCACATAACTTTTCTATTAATCTAAGCAACTTATAAGAACAAGATAATTCAATCAAACTTTTTCATGTAATTAGACTAACAATTAAACTAATACAAAACATGAATCTATTGACAATTATATTTGAAATTGGATTAGAATGAACATTACCACATCAAAAACAGGTTTATAGGTTCAAAAACAGCTTAGGGTAATGATTCTAGTCCAATTCTAGCCTTAAAAGTCGAAAATATGTTGTCAGGGGCTCCTACTCGTCGAGTGTATGAACCTACTCGACGAGTAGGATGATTTTCCTAATGGACTCAGTGAGTTCATCAGTGGACTCGGCGATTCCAGTGCCCAGACAGCCCGAAAATCAACTTTTTCAGCATTTTTCAGCACTTTGCATCAAGTATAATTGAAAACAAGCATTGTCTCTGATACCACTGTTGGGTTTTGAGCATTCTAACACTCCTAAGTGTACATGCAATCCTAAATACCTTGGACCTACTGTTTTCTCTATTATACATGCAAATATGAATATTCCAAGGTATTACCCTAACTAGCATACAAAACATTGATACTTGGGTAATAAACTAGATTGAAATACATACCTTGTTCATGTAGCTTGACTCCATGAAGCTCGAGAGCCTAGTGCCCCAAGTGTGACACCTCAAATGGTTCACACAACATCACCAACACATGGAATAACCATGAGAAGAAGACACTCATGCTCAAATCGGCTAGCCCTAAAAAATGTATCACTTGTGCCAATTTCTTGAGCTAAAGGGGTCCTTATATAGTGTGTACATTAGGGTTACACCATGTTACCCATGACTTTACCCATTCCTTATGCTCCATGGGTTTTAACCTCCATGGAGTATCCATGGATCACCACATTGGTTAAACCCAACATAAGGAATCATGGATCAAAAGCCCACATATATAAGAATGAATGATTTACACAATCAATCCCCATATATTTAATTAGTCTCCTTTTGATCACTAAATTAAGTCCAAATTAATTCTTGATCAATACTAATTAAATAACATGATTCCATATTAATATATTAGAACTTATAATATATTAATATGTCACAAATGTCTTCTCCTCACAAACGGTCTATCCAAATGTTCTGATGTCATGCAACCCAAATGGACCATGCCGAGTCGGGTCAAGTACATACCAATTATAGTTATGGACTTAGACACTAATCCAACACAAACTTACCATCAAAAACCGTTACCCATTACCCAGAATCGACGACCTCTTCGATCAACTTCAAGGAGCCAGCTATTTCTCCAAAATAGACCTAAGGTCAGGGTACCATCAGTTACGAGTCCATGAGGGTGATGTCCCTAAGACAGCATTTCGGACTCGATCTTGGCCATTATGAGTTTTTAGTGATGCCCTTTGGTCTAACCAATGCACCCGCAGTATTCATGGATCTGATGAATCGGGTGTGCCACCATTTCCTAGACAGGTTTGTGATAGTATTCATTGATGATATACTTGTCTACTCTCGGAGTGAGAAAGATCATAAACAACACTTGAGACTAGTGCTAGAAACCCTAAGGGCGGAGAAGCTATATGAAAAATTCTCAAAGTGCGAATTCTGGATCAGAAAAGTGACATTCCTCGGTCACGTGGTTAGCGAAGAAGGCATACATGTTGACCCTTCCAAAATCAAGGCTATTGAGAATTGGTCAGCACCGAACACACCCACAGAAATCCGTCAATTATTGGGTCTCGCTGGCTATTATCGCAGATTTATCCAAAACTTCTCCAGGATTGCTAAGCCCTTAACCACCCTGACTCAAAAAGGTATAACCTTTAGTTGGGGAGAAAAGCAAGACACTGCGTTCCAAACATTGAAGCAAACCTTATGCAGCGCACCTATCTTATCCCTGCCAGAAGGGACGGAGGACTTCATTGTCTACTGTGATGCATCCAATCAGGGACTAGGCTGTGTGCTCATGCAACGAGGAAAGGTTATTGCCTATGCCTCGAGACAGCTGAAAGCACACGAAGTCAATTATACAACTCACGATCTGGAGTTGGGAGCTGTGGTCTTCACATTAAAAATTTGGAGACATTATCTTTACGGAACCAAGTGTACTGTGTTCACTGACCATAAGAGCCTACAGTATATCTTCGATCAGAAAGAGTTGAACATGAGGCAACGGCGATGGGTAGAGCTACTCAGTGATTATGAGTGCGAAATACGCTATCATCCCGGCAAGGCCAATGTAGTAGCGGATGCCCTCATCAGGAAGGAGAATTTAGGGTGTAGAGTGAAGGCACTCACAATGACCATCCATTATCATCTGTCCTCACAAATCAGAGAGGCTCAGCTGGAAGCCTTAAAACCAGAGAACATCTCGGATGAAGCCTTGAGGCTAGAAAAGAACTTGGAGATAAAAGGAGATGGAGTTTACTATTTCATGAACCGGATCTGGGCCCCAAAGTTCCGTGGGTACAAGGAGGTTGTCATGAACAAAGCTCACAAGACTAGATACTCCATTCATCCAGGTTCGGATAAGATGTATCTAGATCTCAAAAAGCTCTATTGGTGGTCAAACATGAAAGCAGAGATCGCTACCTTCGTGGGCAAGTGCCTGATTTGCCCCAAGGTGAAGGTGGAATATCAGAAGCCCTCAGGTCTACTTCAGCAGCCAGCAATGCCTGAATGGAAATGGGAAAGGACTGTGATGGATTTTTTCACTAAATTGCCTAAATCTCCCAGTGGGTACGATACCATCTGGGTAATTGTCGACCGATTAACAAAATCCGCCCACTTCCTGCCAGTCAAAAAAACATTCAAGATGGAGAGACTAACACGAATCTACATCCAAGAGATAGTTCCCTACATGGTGTGTCTGTGTCCATTATCTCTGATCGGGATAGCAGATTCACCTCGAGATTTTGGCAGTCACTACAGAAGGCTCTTAGAACTAAGCAGGATATGAGCACAACTTACCATCCACAGACCGATGGGCAGAGTGAGAGGACCATTCAGACATTGGAAGACATGTTGAGAGCATGTGTCATAGACTTTGGTAAGTCGTGGGACACCCACTTGCCCTTGGTCGAGTTCTCCTACAACAAAGGCTACCATGCGAGTATCAAGGCTACGCCGTTTAAAGCCCTCTATGGCCGTAAGTGCAGATCCCCTCTGTGCTGGGCTGAGGTGGGTGACACGCAACTAGCTAAGGGTCAAGTCCCTGACAGCACTCTCACAGTCCCGGAAATCATTCGTGAAACCACTGAAAAGATCGTACAAATCAGGGAGTGACTAAAAGCCTCTAGGGATAGACAAAAGAGTTACGCTGACAGACGACGAAAACCCTTGGAGTTCCAGGTAGGTGACTGTTTCATGTTGAAGGTCTCATCCTGGAAGGGCATAATACGCTTTGGGAAGCGTGGAAAGCTGAATCCAAGATACATTCGGCCATTCGAGATCCTCGCTAGAATCGACCCTGTAGCTTACAAACATCGTCTACCTCAAGAACTTAACATCATACACCCTACATTTCATGTGTCGAACCTAAAGAAGTGTCTGTGCGATGAGACACTTGTGATACCTCTCGACGAGATCGAACTAGACGAGAACTTACACTTCGTGGAGGAACCCGTAGAGGTTATGTACAGGGAAGTCAAGCAAACAAAACAGAGCCGTATCCCGATAGTGAAGGTCCGCTAGAATGCCAAGCGAGGACCTGAATTTACTTGGGAGCGCGAAGATCAAATGAAACAGAAATATCCGCATCTTTTTCTGAGTCCATGATTATATTCTACGTTTGAATTTCTGGACGAAATTCCCTCTATCGGGGGGATGATGTGACAACCCGAAATCTCTATTTATAAGTTAATGAAATTAATAAAAGTTAGGCTCGTTTCTGCTATCACTTTATTGTGTTTAGCGTCAGTTTGAGAGTCTCTAAGCCTTGTACACTTAAGAGTTGGATGTTGAGAAGTGGTAGCTTGGGATTATAGGAATGCAATCGAACCAGAAAACTCTTCAAAGGGTGTTAACGGCCGCAAACTAGGTTCACGGTCGTGAACCCATGTTGGGCCGTGAACCCCTCTCCATATATATATATATATATATATATATATATATATATATATATATATATTTCCTTCATTCTTCCTCATTTCTTCCCTCCTTGGCCGAAAACTCCTCAAGATTCTCTCAAGACTCATCCAACAAAAGCTCTCTTTCCACCCCACAAGAGTAAGTGATTCTCCCCTTTCACTTCTTATTCATCTTATTCATGTAAAGTGCTTCATATTCATCCATTGATTCATCACTTTCATCACCATATTTATGATCTTCAAGAGTTCACAGCCGTGAACCCTTCATAGATGGGCCGTAAACCCTTCAAGTGTTCATGAGTAGGGAGTGAACCCTTCATGTGTTCATGGGCCGTGAAAACATCTTGGGCCGTGGACCCATGGTGGTTGGCCGTGAACTCTTTTTTGTCCCTCATTCTTGATTCTAACACTTCATTATAAGTGTTTCCTACATCCTAAGGGTGTTTCCTATACTTGTTAGTGGTTTTAGACACTAATTGTAGGTCTATACATGTTAGTATGTGCTTAATAGGACCGTACTGTGCTCGAGACTTCACTTAGCATACCAAGCATCCTATCTTCGTCATTCATCCAAGTCACTCACAATCAGGTGAGTTCATACCCCTATATCTTTACTATTTTAACGTTTTAGGGGGAATACAAGCCAAACATAAATGATCTTGTGAAATTATACAAAAGGATTTCAATACACTTAAAACTGATGCAATTGATACAACTATACCGTTTCCATATTTTATAAAATATTTAGATATTTTATCCCTTTTGTATTATGCTGAGCATAAGGGAAGTTTTCAACATAATCGTAGAGTTTTCAGTGTAAAACATGAATTGAATACATTAACGAACATATAGACTATAATAGGTATAGTTTATGGAACAATCATCTTATCAACGTACAAACATAGATTCAATACGATCAAACATATAAGCTATATAGAGTATAGTTTATGAGAGATATAGACAACAAGTTAAATTCAATGGATTCATTTTATTCTACACTAAATCGTTAGTATAGCATTTTATGAGTGAGAATTCTTTGCGTACTTACTTAAGTACTGACAAAAGTCCTGAGATTATAACCAGAGTCTCCTTGCGGGAGAACTTGAGGTTGTGTATAGATCTATACTGGATTGACAATCCCGCACCATAACTGTTAGCTACAGTTAGGCCGGCAGGCCTGAGTGACAAAGTCATTTCGATTCCGACACCTGAAGAATGTCGTTCAAGCAATTCAATGGTCAAGTATGGTTATAACAACTCATAAATATGGTACTAAGAATATACGATTAATGTATGAATGGTAATAACTTCAACTAATTTTATTATAAAATAATAGAACTACTATACATACTAGAGTTTTCCAGAGTTTTCCGAACTTTCTATACATACTGGTGATAGCCAGGGTTTTCATGTAAAAGGGGATTTCCTATTCAAAGCAACACTATAATGCACATCTAATGGTAACCATGCATATGAACTAATACATTATGAGATACAATAACAAAAACACACATGTTAGAAAATATTGGATTTTCTTGGAAACATGCAAATATTTTCATTAATATTAACAGATTTTCCTTACAAAAACATGCTTATGAACTCACCAGCTTAATGCTGATACTCTTTCACAACTTCTTGTATTCTCAGGAAATCAGTAGACAGGCACTCCCACAACTTTTGAGAAGACGGAGCGTATAGAGTCACGTCTTAAGTCGAATGACTCCAGCCTTTTGGAGTTGGCCTATGTGCTTCTTGCTGAAATATCCAAGACGACAATGCCACAATCATGCATTATCCAATTCATTGGAAGAATCAATGTGCAACACATTATTTCCTAAGTTGTCTACAACCATCACAGTTTCATATACACCATTACAAGGCAATGCTTTAAAATAAAAAACACCATTGTAGTAAGCATTAATAGAACCAATTTCATTATCAAATGAAAAAATAAAACCTTGTTTGTACAAACCATGAAAGGAAATAACATTTCTCGCCATTTCAGACGAGTAGCAACAATTATTCAAATCTAATTCTAACCCACTACTCAGCAATAAAGAATAAACTCCAATCTTGGTGACAGGTGAAACCTTCCTATTCCCCATGATCAAGTTTATCTTCCTATGCTCCACATCCTTGCTTCTTTTTAGTCCCTGCAAATCAGAACAAATGTGAATTCCACAACTTGTATCAAGGACCCAAGAACAAGAATGTGATGAGTTATTAGATAGAATAGTATAAATACATGTATGGGTGGCCTTAACCTTCCCATCTTTGACATCCTGCAAGTATTTGGGGCAGCTTCGCTTCCAGTGCCCTTTATCATAGCAGTAAAAACACTCTACTTCCTTAGGAATGGAAGAGGGAGCAGCAGAACCAGCCTTGGTCCCACTTGAAGAGGATCCATCAAGAGACTTTCCCTTGCAGCTCTTGGAAGGATCCTTCCTCTTCTTCCCTTTCCCATGTCCAATTGCCAAAACAGGGGCAGTTGCTGTAGGAGTAGGAAGAACCGATTTACCTTTGAGACTACTTTCAGCAGTCCTCAAAAGCCCTTGAAGTTTGCTAAGTGTGACCTCCTCCGTGTTCATATGATAGGTCATGAGGAACTGATCATAACATGGAGGTAAAGAGTGTAGAATGATATCTATGGCTAGCTCCTCATCGAAGTTCACATTCAATTTTAGCAAACGGTCCACAAACCTTTGCATTTTCTGCAAGTGGGTCGTGATGGATACACCATCCTTCATCTTTGTTGTTATCATGGAGGCGATGATTTCATACCTCTCTTGACGAGCACTCTGATGGTATCTTTCCATCAGCTCCTGGTACATCTCAAAAGGGTAGAAGTCCTCGTAGTACTTTTGGAGTTCAGCTGTCATGGTTGCCAACATGATACAAGACACCTTGGTGGCATCCTTCTCATGAGTCCTAAACTCAACGATCTCCTCAGGAGTAGTAGAAGATTCATCAATTTCCTTAAGCTCCTTATCAAGGACATATTCCTTGTCCACATAACGAGTGACCATCCTAATGTTCGTAATCCAGTCATTGAAGTTGGTACCATCAAATATGACTCTCCCACACAAGTTCATGACAGAGAAGGAGCCAGTAGGGTTTGAGCCAGAAGTAGTGTTGGAAGACATCTGAAAAGAAAAAAAGACAAAGTTTAGATTAGATAAGAGTCCTTAGTATAACACCCAAATGAAATATTAAGGCTAGGACCCAACACAATATTTTACAATTTGGAAGAGGGATGCCATAATCCAGCTTGCAAAATATTTAAAGGTAGGTAAATGACGATTTACCAATTTCCACCATGAAAAACGAAATTGATTATTAAGTTTTGATTGGATTGAAATTCCTAGATTCCTTTGAGATTCATTGAACTTTTCAATGGCATGTTTAAATCTCGATTATGCCGTTTAAGTTTGTGACTGGGATACCGAGGATCACAAACAAGGTGTGCATAACCATGCAAATTAACTTGGTACACTTAATGTCATTTATCACCTAATTGATGTGCCGGTTAACCACACATGCTCCACCGATCTATGAAAAACGTCAATATACCCTTTGCCACCCTTACTAGCCCATGTTAGTATGCCGGCTAACCACACACGCTCCACTAACGACTTGGTAAGGTGCAACGTGCAGTTTCATGGATTAGAATCAATTTCACATTTTCCTAAAGTAACTAAGATTGGGAATTTAATAAAACATTTAGTTACTTTGTAATTTTCATTATACTTTTAACGAGAATTAATGTCCTATCCTACCCGTTCGGCTAACGACCCTCCACCAGTTAAGGAAGCGGTTGGTGAGAGTGGACACCCATTAAACTTCCATTTTATAGGCATTAACCTTATACCCCCCTTATAGACCGACTTCGTGAATGAGGCCTACTAAAGGTAAGACTGACTTTTCTTATATATATATAATTATTAAACTTATAATATTATAATAGTATAAGGGTTGAATTTTAGACTTTTAAAATTATAGGGTTTGGAATTAAAGTGTTCATAAGTGTGACTTTACAAATTCCAAAACTTGAGTGCAAGTTTTGAAACTATTCAAAACCTTTCACTTCCATAACTTATGCGTTTAATGACTTTTAAAGAAAAGACTTTTGGTTTTCCATAACTTGAGGACAAGTTATGGAGTCCATTAAAACAATTTAGATCATTATTTTAATTAACACAGTAATAAAATAATACATACATGATCTAATTAAACTCATAAGAACAAGATAATTCATATCATCAATCTTCAAGAAATTAGCCTAATCATATAAACTAATACAAAACTTGAAATTATGACAATTATCTTTTAATTGAACAAGAATGATCATTACCTTATGAAAAAATAGATTTCATGGTTCAAAAAACAGTTTGGGGTAATGATCCTAATCCAATTTCTAGCTAAAACTCGAAAATCTGCACACTGGACCACCAAGTCGGCGAGTACATGAACTGGACTCGTCGAGTTGGTCCATTTCTGAGTGGACTCGTCGAGTCATCCAGTGGACTCGGCGAGTTCACCTGACAGAATGCATAAATTCGATTTTTCCAACTTTTAAAACCAATAAAACATCAAATATAATAGAAAACAATCCTAGGCTCTGATACCACTGATGGGTTTTGAGCATTCTAACAACCTTAAGGTGCACATACAACCCTAAATGCTTTGGATCTATGTTTTCTCTAATTATACATGCAATTTGATTTTCCAAAGCATTATCCTAACTAGCATGCAAAACATGGGTACTTGTATAATAAAACTAGTTAGATGACATACCTTTCTTTGTAGGTTGATTCCTTGGACCTTTAAGAGCCTAACACCCCAAATGTGATGCCTCAAATGCTTCACACACCACCACCAACAATGGAGCACTTGAGAGAGAATTACTTGCACTCAAAATTCGGCTATGCTCTTCCAAAGACTACTAGTGTCGATTTTAGGAGCTCGGGGTCTTCTTATATAGTGTGGTAAAACTAGGGTTACACCATGTAAACCCTAATGTGCATGACCTTCCATATTCCTTAGGCTCCATGGGTTTAAACCTCCATGGATTATCCATGGGTTGTCACATTGGTTTAGCCCAACCTAAAGAATTATGGATCATTGGCCCACATTATAAGAATCAATGATTTACACAATCAATCCCCATATATTTAATTAGTCTCTTTTGATCACTAAATTAATTCCAAATTAATTCTTGATCAATACTAATTAAATAATATGATTTCATATTAATATATTAGAACTTATAATATATTAATAAATCATAAATAACCTCTTCTCAAAAGTCCATCCTTACAAATGTTCTAGTGACATGCAACCCAAATGGACTATGCTACTCTCGGGTCAAGTACATACCAATTATAGTTATGGACTTAGACACCTTATCCAACAAATAGACCATAAAAGAATACCATGATTAGCAGTGAAAAAGAAATCGCATTTGACGAGACGGATAGGGAAGGAATTCAGGATCCTCACCATGACGTACTCGTGATAACACTATACATGGCCAACCATTTCGTCAGAAGGATCCTTGTTGACGGAGGATCCTCGATCAATATCGTACTCCTAGACGTGCTGAAAAGAATAAAGATCCCAGAATCAGAGATAGTCAGGACATCCTCAGTCCTCATAGGATTTAGCGGGGAAACAAAACACACAATTGGAGAAATAAAGCTAGCAATATACATAGAAGGGGTAAACTCTATACAAAATTTATGTGTTATTGACACCTTGTCTTCTTATAATGTGATACTAGGTAGACCATGGATCCACAATATGAAAGCGGTTCCATCAACATACCATCAGTGTGTGAAGTTGCCCACTCCATGGGGAACAGTGAAGCTCATGGGAGATCAACAAGAATCAAAAGAATGTTACAAAACCTCCATGAAATCTACGACCAAACCCAAACAAGAATAGCAATTAAGGTAGGGGGCACGACATGTTCTAGAAACAAAGGAACAAGACGTAAAGGAAGTGCCCTTGGGCATCGAGGATCCTGAAGCTAAAGTCCCCATAGGATCCTCAATGCCTGAGCAGATCGAGCAGGATCTATTGAATTTCTTAAAAACCAGAAGCAAGACATTCTCATGGAAACACAAAGATATGACAGGTATAGACAGGATTATTATTACTCATAAACTTAATATTGATCCTTCTTTCAGACCAATACACCAAAAGAGAAGGAAGTTTGCACCTGAAAGGAATCAAATCATCCATGAGGAAGTAGAGAAGCTCCTCAAAACATGGATGATCAAGGAAGTAAAGTTCCCAAGATGGCTAGCTAACATGGTTGTCGTACAAAAGAAAAACGACTAATGGCAAGTGTGTGTAGATTACACGGATCTCAACAGGGCTTGTCCTAAGGATCCTTTCCCTCTACCGCATATTGACTCTATGATAGATGCGACGACTGGCCATGAACTCCTGACCTTCATGGATGCTTCAGCAGGATTCCAACAAATCCAAATAGAACCATCATACCAAGAAGATATTGTATTCATAACACTAACATGTATATATTGCTACACCGCAATGGCTTTTGGTCTTAAAAATGCAGGTGTGACATATCAAAGGTTGGTGAATCGGATGTTCAATGATAAGCTGAGGAACACCATGTAAGTTTATACTGACGACATGGTAGTGAAGTCAATGAAAGCCGAAAATTACCTTACAGACCTTGAGGAAGCATTTGACATCCTGGACGAGTACAATATGAAGCTGAACACACTCAAATTTCACTTTGGAATGAAGTCAGGCAAGTTCCTTGGATACATGGTAACCAAAAGAGGGCTAGAAGAAAGCCCAAAACAGATCAAAGCAATCATGGAATTAAGATCCCCATATTCAACAAAGGACATCCAAAGGCTAACCGGAAGAGTAGCAACACTCAATAGGTTCATTTTAAGATCCTCATAAAGGTGCAAGCCCTTTTACGATATCTTGAAAAAGAACATGAAATTTGAGTGGAAGGTGGAACACGAGATAGCCTTCTAGGACCTCAAAAAATATCTAAGCTCTGCTCCACTACTGGTGAAACCTATAGATGGAGAACCACATATTCTCTACCTCTCAGTATCCTCAAACGCGGTAAGTGCTTTTCTAGTCAAGGATCTTAACGGGGATCAACATCGTATCTACTATGTAAGTAAAAGTCTCTTGGATCCTGAAACCAGATACTCTCACCTCAAAAAATTAATTAAAGCCTTAGTAACTGCTTCTACTAAATTAAGACACTATTTCGAAACACACACTATACGTGTAAAAACTAACTATCATATCAAGAATGTCATGAGAAAATTAGAAATGTCAGGAAGGATGGAAAAATGGTCGGTGAAGTTAAGAACATTTGACATCAGATACGAACCATGATCCGCCATAAAATCACAAGCATTAGCAGACTTTGTTGTTGAATTTAGTGATGATCTACAAAACGAAGTGGACATGGAAGCCAAGAAACTCCTAGAAGATGAACATCTGGGAAAGTGGACGTTGTTCACAGATGGAGCTTCAAATCAGAAAGGAACATGCCTAGGGATCATACCAAAGTCGCCACAGGGGGAGATCATACCCTAGGCAGTTAGTTGTGAATTCAACACTACCAACAACGAAGCAGAATACGAAGCACTCATCATGGGACTGCAATTAGCTAATGACCTTCAAATCAAGGATCTTCAGGTATTTGTTCATTCTTTATTACTAACCAATCACTACAATGGATCTTATGCAGTGAAAGGTGAAAAATTAGCATTATACCTAGAGATCCTCAAAAAATAGCTTTTGATTTCGAAAACTTTAGCGTAACCCAAGTTCCCAAAGAGGAAAACACAGAAGCAGATGCATTAGCCAATTTAGGATCCTCCCTTAGGATCCCACCAGAGATGAATATTCCTATAACACACATAATAACCCCAGCCATAGAAACCCTCTCCGACAAATCAGAAGATCCTAAAAATCCGACAAACATATCAGTTATTGAAGATCCTGACTCTAGGATCCTTCCTGAAAGGGATCCCGACGGACATGATCCTAGAAGAAGTTCGCGATCATGGACCCAGCCCATTGTGGAGTATCTCCAAAATGGCACAATCCCGGCAGAAGAAAAAAATGAAAGAGCATTCAGGACGAGAGTCTCAAGATTCGTGTTACTCCAAGGTAAAATTTTAAAAAAATCTATGGCAGGTCCATACCTTAGATGCTTGGAAGATCCTGAAGCTGCAAAATTCTTAAAGGATATACACGAAAGAGATTGTGGCAATCACACCGGGGGCAGATCCTTATGCTCCAAAATACTAAGAACAGGATACTACTGGCCAACCATGAAGAAAGACTCCTTTCTACGTGCACAAAAGTGTGATAATTGCCAAAGACACAACAACATCTGCATCAACCGACATAACCTCTACACCCTATTATCTCCCCATGGCCATTCATGAAATGGGGGATGGATATAGTAGGAAAATTACCAGTAGCCCCAGGAGGAAAAGTCTTCATGGTGGTGATGACTGATTACTTCTCCAAATGGATCGAAGCTGAAGCTTTCGTCCAGGTACGAGACAAAGAGGTAGTATCATTTATTAAACGTAATATCTTGACAAGGTTCGGGATCCCGGCTGAAATCATATGCGACAATGGATCCCAATTTATTAGAAAAAGGACAAGAGACTTTTACACAAGCTGGGGGATCAAAATGATAATGTCCACTCCTATTCATCCCCAAGCTAATGGTTAAGAGGAGTCCAAAAACAAAATCATAGTTAACAATTTGAAGAAAAGGATGGACAAAAAGAAGGGAAGATGGGCAGAAGAACTTCCTTTCGTTTTGTGGGCAGATAGAACCACTTCCAAAGTGGCCACACGTCAGACCCCCTATTCTTTGGTGTTTGGGACAGAAGCAGTAATCCCTGCTGATGTAGTGATCCTGACGGCAAGATACTTGCTGCAAGACCAAGAGAACAACGGCATGATCCTAGCACAGGATCTTGACACTATTGACTAGCATAGGGATCTTGACAAAATACGCATTGCTGCTCATCAACAAAGACTCACCAATGCTTACAATAGGAATATAAGGGTTAGAAGGTTTCAAATAGGAGACTTGGTATTAATGAAAACATTCCAAAGCACTAAGGATCCTAGTGCAAGAAAATTGGCTCCCAAATGGGAAGGACCATATCTTATATATGCTGAAGCAGGAAAAGGAGCATATTGGCTAGCAACACTCGAAGGAGACGTTCTGCCAAGATCCTGGAATGCTCTACACCTCAAAGCATACTACATGTAAGTAGGGTTGAATGATCCACAACAAAACCAAGGTACACATGTTCTTTACCTTAAAACTTTTATTACTGATTTTCTCCTCGAATAGATTACTAACTTAAGCATCGGAGGGGAGTTAGCTAGACTAGCGCCCACCCCAAGCTAACATTTGCTATGCAAAACAACGTATGGTTAAGGATCCTCAAGAGCGAAGATCCTTAAACATCAGGATCCTCACAATCAAAGATCCTGTAACATCTGCATCCTCAAGTTTGAAGACCCTGAAACACAAGGACCTTGACATATGAAGATCTCAATAGTTGGTAAACTCCATTATATTTAACAATGTAATCTCTAAACTATCATGTACACAAGCTAGAGACTGATCACCTCTCCCACGCTTAAGGGTACTTAATCCCCTCTAAGGTTTAAAGAGCTAATTACCTCTTTCATACGAACTAAGGTTTATACACCTCGCTTGGATGCATGATATCTAACTGTGGGATATGGGTAAGGGGATCATTTGACGATTCAGTGGCTTGGCAACCCTCTTATATTTGAACACAAGTTGAGATCCTTAAGGTTTATAACATTTTCATGTTATCCAGAAATCGGGATCCTACCCCAGTGATTACTTAACGTTTATAACATTTTCATGTTATCCAGAAATCGGGATCCTACCCCTGTAACTACTTAAAGCTTATAACATTTTCATGTTATCAAAGATTGGGATTTTGCCCCAGAAATTACATAAGGTCTATAACATCTTCATGTTGTCACACGTTGGGAATGTTCCCCAGAGAATACAGTCGAATTGTAACATTTTCATGTTATCCATCCAATGAATTATATCACAAGCGGGGATCCTCCCCAGAATATAACATTAACATGTTATCTATTTTGTCAAAGTCTATAATCTAAACAAGTTATCCTAAGGAGAAATTTCCCTTATGAGATCCAAGATCCTTATTTTTTAGGATCTTTGACAATAAGGATACTTGCCCTTAAGGATCCTCATCGACCTTCGTTGGTAAGGAACCTCATTCTCAGCATTGAACCAACGTTCTCTCCTAAGGTAGAATTTATCCTCAGTAAAATTTAAAATTTAAAGACTCATGAAGCTTAAAGAGAAACCCGAAGACAATCAGGTTCCATCATTCCTTAACTTTGAAGTTTTAAAATCAAGGATCCTAAACTTTCTAGGAGCCTAAACCAATCGCTGACTTATGAACTTTCGTCACTTCGGAGTCATTCACTATTTTGATATCTTCACAGAAGTTTTAAAAGCATATTAAAAATTCTTAAGAGTTGGAAGTTAATCATTAAACTTCTAAAAGAAACTTTTAGATTACTTAACAAAGTCAATTATTGTTATTTTCTAACTAATCCTTATCAGGCCATTTTGTTTTAAGAATTATTCACTTTTTTCAGGATCCTAACCATGCAAAGACCTTGGTATTGTATTATACAGGAAACGTAGAAAGACGAAAGAAAGATCAACTATTATATTCAAAACAAAAAGGCCTACAGCCTTACAAGAGTCATGCGTCAAAAGATTATGCTACCCTAATCACCTAAAAGGCCTAGACCTTATCCTGGTCATCATCAGCCTTCTTCTCTTCCCTCCGGTTAGCCGCAGTACAAGATCCTGACTGGCGGTAGCAGGCTTGCCAGTTAATTTGACCAATTCCTCATGCTAACCAACCACGTCCTAGGATCCTGCATTTTTAAGATCCTCAGCAAGACGGATCTTGGCCTCCCAAACAGCCACTACAACACTGACCTTTGCATCAGAGATCACCTCCTCCATCTCGTGTACGTGCTCCTCTTCTCTCTCAGCCTTTTCCTTGATAAGCAGCTCCACCCTCCTCAGAAGATCCTTATTGGTCGTATTCCACATCTTTTCCTGTCCCTGAAGGGCTTGTTCAGCCCTCTCTGCCCAGATCCTTAGATCAGCGGAAATATGATCAGAGACATGTGATAAAAATATAGCAAGTCAGCGAAAAACAAAATGAAAAATGGAGCGACAATGAAATAAACACTTACAGCCTGAGAGAAAGAGACCAACTTCTGGAGCGCTTCCTCAGCTCCAAGGCTCTCCAAAGATAAACCTGTGGAGTTTGTAGTTTTCCTCTTCTGGGATCCCGGAGTTTTCACTGTCAAATTCACGGTCGACCTTTGAGGAGGAAGAGAGGATGAACTCTTTTCCTTCTTCACCACCAGCTGATCTCCTGACATAGCCGTATCACGATCAGCAACAGTGAAGCGAGCACTGGAACGAGTGACCTTAGATCCTGTATACAACAAAAGATTATTAAAGATCCTCATCACAAACAGGAAAAAATTAAGGATCATTACCCGTCGACATGAGGTCGGTAGCGGAGGAGCTTTCCTGCGGGACGACTTGATCGAATCGAAAGGATCTCTTGACTTCAGACAAGGAAAAAAACTTCTGAATCTTCTCTTCAAAATCCTCAGCGATGGGAACAAGTTCCTCGAATTTGAAGGCTGCAAAGGAACAAACAAAATAAGAATAAGATTCTAGGATCACAAGGTAAAGCATTGAAATCCTACCCTACTTAACCCAATTTGTAGGCAAGAGATCCCCATTGGGAACAGAGTCACACCTCACAAAGAGGTATCTTCCTTTCCAAGATCCATCATTGTTCTTGGTTTTTCAAGATTAGAGAAGATCTAAGGGTTTTGACCTTGAGAAGGAAACGAGAATTAAAGGTTGTGAGATCGTATATGCAGGCCAACTCAGAAAGGCATATGTCAAGAACTTTTGATTGATTTATCTGGTCGACCCAATATAGGATCCTCCAGATAATTGGCATGGCCTGGATATACGAAATCCCAGTCCCCCTAAAAATTTGGAGACAATCCTGGGGAAAAGGTATCTCAAGCCTAAGGAGAAAGGATACTCAGGAAAGCACACCCAAGTGGGAGAGACAAAATCGGGATGAATCGGAAGATCGAAGGGCCTAAAAACAGCGCTGGGAGGAAAGGCCCCATTGAGTTTTAGTGACTCGAAGTCATCATCGCCAAAAGAGCATGTGTCCTCATAAGAGAGGATCCCTTGGTCGATAAAATCATCATCGGGAAGGGCCAAGATGCTTTTACGAGAGACAACCATTTTTCGACCCATGGTAGAAAGAATAAAAGCCTGGAAGAAAAATTACCATCTAATCGCAAGATGGCACGAAAAAAAGCAAAGAAGAACGAATAAGAGATTATGGAACTGATCCCACATATTTATACTGGACCAATGAATATGATTTGATTGCTAACGGCTAGTAAACTATCTATTGGAATTTAAATTACCTAGCCGTTATGGGTTAAAACTGAAAATTACTATTCTCTCTCTTTTTACCTATTTACTTTAAGTTATTCCTTTAATATTTACAAAACTAACCACGATATGTTCAGGAATAACTTGGGGGGTAATTGTTAGGGCCATGATCCTTACGATATTCATGATCCTCAAATATCCAGGATGCTCAGCTGCATCAGGATCCCAGCTAATTACCGTTATTATTTTTATTAATATATATAACGGTCATATTTTGTCTATAACTAACACGTGTGCAGAAGTAGTCAAGGGAAGACCAATTCTCAACGTAGAATCATCTCAACTATGCTAAAGACTCGGAATACTTGGTCAAATAACGTTTATGAAGCTGGTCATAGAGGATCCCGGGAATATCAGACATCTTGTTGGCTAGATTAGACTATAAATTGACACTTGTAATCTGCACACAACACACTGTTCGTTAGTCTAAGCTTACTCTATGAAATTCGCTACTCATTCTTACTAAGAACTCATTGTAATCTTCATTTTATATCAATCAAATCATCAAGGCATGTGATCATTATCACCTACCAAGGTTTTATGCCGGAGATCCTAGCAAGGATCAAGGGCTTTCCTTGTAAACAATTATGTCACTTTCTTTTACCATTTGCAATTACACAATCTGAACATCACAGTCTCTCATTCAATTTGGTTGATTAGTACTTGTGTAATTTTTGACCAAAACAGGACCTACATCAAGTAAGGTAATCTATGCTATTTCCTTGTGGATTGCAGGAGAGAAACAAATCTTAACAATACACTCATAGTTCTATCAAGAAAACAAACTAATTAATATGTAAGCAATTAAGAATACCGCATGCATCGTACTTTTAAAAAATAATGTTTGGCTTCCGATCCACAAAACAATATTAGGAGCCTTTTAGACTAGGATGTGTTTCGTTATAGAAACGGATTGAATCCAAATAACCGAGAACAAAAAGTGAAGATTTGCTAGAACCGAGGATCAAACTGGTATAAGGGAATCAATTCCTGTTTGGTTTTCCGTATGAAACCGGTTGAGACCGAAGAAAGTTGTGATCAATGCATTTGGAACCGAAAATGACTGAAAAGTGGGTTTAGAACCAGAAAGAATCGGAAATCAAGTTTAGAACCAAAAATAACCAAAACCGGAATTGTTTTTTGGTATAAGGTCTTTTTTTTTATACTACTGATTATAAATTAATAAATAAATAAATGTATGCAATAATAGTTTCGTTCGTCAGACTTGGGTCTACTTTACTATGATTGTGTTTATAATTATTACTTTGTATAATTATATAAATTGATGTTGTCATTCGTTGCTTGATTCTTTATTTAAATCTTAATTTTAATTTATCTTGGAATTAATGACCTTTGATCTGATTTAGGTTTACCTTGGTTTTGTGAACTGAAGCAACTAATAAAGCAATGAACAAATATTGTTTTTTATTTGAGGAAAATTTCGTTAATCCCCATACTAGCACAAGCTTTAATGCAAATTATACCATTACCATTTTCACATAGCAAGTTAGCAACGACAACAGGTACATACATATTATGCTAAAACTATAACGTGATCATCTTTCGTAAATTGTTGTTTTCCCACCTTGTATCCATGTAGCAGCTTATATTGTTGGGTGATAGCATGAACTCCAAACTTGAAGTACAATGTACCCGCTATTCAAGTAGGTATATCGGAAGAAAGGCTCTTGATATTCAAAGTTGCTTCAGTTTAAGGGTTGCATTTGTATATCCACATGTGGAATCAAACCTAGACCCTGCTTAACTATCATTGACAAATCAGAAATAAGCATCATGCTACAGGGGAAAAAAAAGGCTTTTGAACTTTGGGTTCTGGTTCTTGGAACGAGCAGACCCTACACCCATTAGGACCGAAACCGGTAAAATTGATAACCGAAAATGAGGGATATTGAGAACCGATAACCTGACCAAGTAAAACTATTCGGTACCAACCGGTTTCGGTTCTGATTTGGTTAAAGTATTTCCACATAATTATAATTATGAATTAGAGTAACCGAGTTGACTTGAAATAGCTTAAAAATCATATTCTTAGATCTTGATTCACTAGAAGTCAAATGGATGATTGCAATTTAGAACTAAACTTGAATTTCGTGCCCATCATTCATCCACAGAAAGTCAGCTACTCCATAATCCTAGCATGTGAGCTTCTGACTGGTGTATATTTTTAAATGGCTCTGACAACTGGAAGTTGATACTCGATACGCGGATACCATCAATTTGAGCAAGTAACAAATCATAGTTCCCATTTTATGAGTAACTGTAAAGATTCCCATAGATAGTATAATAAAGCTCAAATAATTGCATCCGTACCAAATACTAGAAATCAATCATATAGTATGATGTACATTTCTCGGAAGTTATCTTGTAATAAACAAATAGAAAGATGTGTGTAAATTCAGATATGAGCTGGCAATGTGAGCCATCACACTTCCAGACTGATAGTAATTACAATGCTATAAATGCTCGCATGAAACCCCTCTTATCAAAAAGGCGAAAATTTCAATCGCTTCCAAAGCTCAAAAGAGGTCAGAATTAGTTTGCAATAGTATTTCTTTTACATATAAATAGTTCAATCTGCCATTCGAGGATTCCAAGACATGGGTCTTGTCTGCCTGCCTTCGTTGATTGCGGATGCAAGAAGTTTTAGAAAACTGAAATCTCTATGGACCAGCAAATATCAATCCGATGTCCCAAAGGGTCATCTAGCTGTGTATGTTGGTGAAATCCAGAAAAGGCGTTTTGTCGTCCCCATATCTTACTTGTACGAACCATTGTTCCAAGAATTTTTAAGTTACTCGGAGGATGAATTTGGATTTGATCATCCAATGGGAGGCCTAACCATTTCCTGCCATGAAGATGCATTTGTTGAACTCACTGCAACATTGTATTCTTCCTGATGCATTTGTAACTGGGAGCAATAATCCTCTACAATTTTGTTCTGAAACATATTTCCCTTAGTATATTATCCTATTGTAGGTATTTTGATATAGAGGTGCATTATGCTACCATGTAATTTTATGAAATCTTAAACTAAATATGAGGCTAAAGGGTTTCATTCCATTCAAGTAAAAGCAATCATTGCTTTTGTAGTTTTGTTATATTTTTTTTTGGGGATATTAACAAAACTAATTCTTATAAACCAGCTCATTAACAAGAATAACCTATCTATTTCGGAATCTGAAAAATAACTATTTTCTCCTAAATGCCGCATTTTAGACTAGTTATGTGCGTTCCATAGTTAGCCGTGATTGATGATGCATACTTACTTCCACATGCCGAAATGGTTTATCGATCTTCATTGTCTTGGATAGAGACAGTCGGTTTACGTCTTGATTTCGGCAAAATTTCATGAACAAATGCGTTTCAAGGTGTTAATGTGTAATATCCGTTTTCCCAGGTATTTTCATTTTCAACTCAAAAATATCAAATCTTGCAACAATGTTCCTTACGCGGGGCATACACTATGTGTAGGTTGGGCGTAAGTCATTAAAGAATAGCGGGGAATTCATTGAGTAAGTTGGGTGTACATAAGGAGTTGGCAGGGCGTACTCACGCTGATCCCAAAACCTTAAAATTTTAGGGTTGAGACCATATTTAAACACCCTAAGTCCCTTAAGGCCTCTTCATGTTGAACCTCCACTCTCCCAAAGAAGTCATTTCGAAACCCTAGCTACTTTGTGAAGATCTTGAGCATTTTAAGTGAGTTTGTGTGTGTTTTGTGAAGAAGAAATTCTTTAAAGGAGCATTGGTGAGCTTGGAGCTTGAAGATCCAGAACTTTCATCCCATTTGCAAGCCTCAAATGGTATAAAGCTTGAAACTTTATGATTCCTTGGTTAGATGTAAGTTAGCTTTGAGTTTTCCATGCTTTTGGTCCCATGGTTTTGGTTCTTGTTAGTAAAAGCCACCCCAGAGTTTGTGATTGTCATATCTTGTCATTTTTGAGGATTCTAATTCATAAAAATGGGATTTTGATGGATGCTTTTCACCCATGCAAGGGTTTTAAGTCAATAAAGGGTGATATAGGGCTTAATTTTATGCTATATTAAGCCATGCAAAAGCTTAAAGTCGATGACTTTATTAGTTAAGACCTTCCCTAGATTAAGATCTGTGAGTTGGACGTGTAGTCTTTAGGTATTAAGAAATTAAAAGTGGATTTTGGCAAAAATAGGATTACGCAGGGCGTAACCCTGGAGTACACAAGTCATAACGGGACTTGCCCAGTTTTATTTTCTGTTGGAACTCAATACGCATGGTGTAGTAAAAGAGTACGCATGGTGTACTCCCAAAAGAAGAAATATGTCATTTTAGAAGTTTGGGTCATGTTTGGTTTGGTTTATCTATAAAAGGGTAAAATGGTCTTTTACCCTAAAAGAGAGAAAGTGTGCTTTGGACTCTTGATTATGGTTATTACCCTAATTATTAATTAGTGTGAAGAGATTCTTGGACCAACAACATGGGTGTTAGAGTTATCACTTATCGACTGAGGTGAATTTTCTTACTATACTGTAGGACACTAGGTGTCGTATGTGCTTGCTATGTTTGTGACTCTTGTTGTATGGCTGAATATTTGTATGAGATATGTATGTGGGGTGAAATAGACCTGTGGTGAAATAGACCTGTTCGGTTGAAAAAACCGATTGAGTCGGAAGGGACTCTGGGGTAAAATAGGCCCATTCGGTTGAAAAACAGCGATTTAGTCGGAAGGGACTCTGGGGTGAAATAGATCCAGGGGTGAAATAGACTCCTTCGGTTGAAAAATATCGACTGAGTCGGAAGGGACTCAAGGGTGAAATAGACTTGGGGGTGAAATACACCCGTTATAGCCTTGTGCTAATATGCATGTATGGTATACGATATTTTGGGGAAGTCGCTAAGCTTTGTGCTTACATTTTATGTTTAAAAAGCTTTTTAGGTACTTCTCGTTCGAAAGGGAAGGACCCGACATGATCGCACAACATCCACCAGTGTTCTGCATTTTATGATTTTGGAATTGTACTCTAATAACTATTTTCTACGTTGTCACACTTTGATGGTTTTGAAATGAATGACTGATGGTTTTGGTTAATTTAAAAATAAAAATTTTTACGTAGTATTTTCGGCACGTTACAAGTTGGTATCTTTAACATCTGGTCTTGGTATAAATAAACTTTCTCGTATTGACTTGAAGACGGGTGGCCACGACGTTGTGGAGCACCACCACAACATGGCAAAACATTTTTTATCATGGAATTCAAATGAACCGCCACGACCTGGTCTTGGGGCACCACGACGCGGCAGGTGTTTTAGTGAAAACCTTAATTTTGAGCTTTGGACCCTATAACAGGAACATTAAGGCTAGGGTTTCAGCCTCCATTGAAGTTGTGAGCTCATTCTTGGTGCTTTTTGGTGATTTTAGAAGGAGAAGGAAGCTCTTGGTGAAGTGGTTACTTAGCAAGCATCGTTTCTTCAGCTAGATTATCTCTTGGACGTTGGTGAGAGGCCAAGACTCAACCTTTTCTTACCATGTTGCTATATCTCTTGTTTTTGTCTCCTCTTTTCCATGTTTTGATGGACTTTAAGTAATGAGATCGCATAAAGTTTTCAACTTTATGAATCTCCAGGTCAAATAGAGCATTTAGTGTCTTGGATCTAAATTTTAATAAAGTTTTGATGTTATGCATGGTGTTTTAGTCATTAAACCCTATTTTTTGAGCTAAAATGGATAAGGCATGTAATGGACATGCAAGTCCATAAAGCCATGATTTTTAAGGTCACTTTGGAGTGTGAAATCTTTCTAGAAACTTTAGAGGTGGAACTCTAAGGATTTGGTGCTTAATGAGAATCATGATGCATTAAGTTACCCTTAGTGGTTAGGGTTGGGACTTTGGCTTATGGAAGGATTTGAGGGATAAAGTTGGAAACTTTGCCCATAAGGACCATGCGAAGGACTAGATCTGAGCCTTGGAGCTCTTGTAGTTGAAAGAAATGATTTATCGGTTTAAGCTATCCAGACATATCACCATGACATGGTGACTTGGTCAAGACCCGTCTGTTTTGTCGGTTTGTGGCCACAACGTAGCCAAGGAGGCCACGAAGTGGCGACTAGCTGGGTTGTCTTTTGACTTTGATCAGGATTTGATTAAATTTGAATTAGGGGTATTTTGGGTATTTTGAGTTGTAGTCTGATTTTTGGTCGCTGTTATTTGTAAAGGTGACCGGTAAAGTTGGTTTTCGGAGCAGCGTGTTGTTGCAGCTATTTCGCCTCTTTGTGAGGTGAGTCTCCTCACTGTGTCCATGGGTCGAAGGAACCAATGATGACCCATTATCCTATTATGTAGAATACTAGCTGTTATGTCAATGTTGTATATATGTTTGCATGTTCGGGTTGAAATAAACCCAGGGTGGGGCCCACTATTGTATGATCAGATTGAAATAAACCTTAGAGTAGTGCCTATTATGGTATGATTGGGTTGAAATAAACCCCAGGGTGGGACCCACTATCGTTTATTGGTTTGAAATAAACCCCAGGGCATGACCCATTATCGTTTATCGGGTTGAAACAAACCCCACGGCGGGACCCTAAGGCTGGGCCCATATTTGTTTATTGAGTTAGAATATACTGCAGGGCTAGGCCCAGTTTATTGTTTTGGTATGTGGTACATTGGTGGAACTCACTAAGCCTTGTGCTTACAGTTTATGTTTATGGTTTCAGGTACTTCCGATACGAAAGGGAAAGGCTCGGCGTGATGGCACAACATCCTCCCCTTATGATTTCGATACTTTTTGGATATTTGTACTCTGATATTTTGTATTACCTTTGGTGATGGTTTTGAACTAATTGATGAATGAAACTATTGGATCTTAAAATGAAAAGTTTTACCATTATTTTCTGGATTGTTACAAGTTGGTATCAGAGCCTTGGTTTGAGGGATTTGGGCGCACCTTCGGGTGTGTGAGAACTCAAACTGAGGAAATGGTAATCTTTTCAAAGGAAAAGAAGTTGAATTTCTAATAAGATTTTACTAAGTAAAAGGGGTGTGATGCGTGAAATCAGTTGAGCTCAAGTAAGTGGTTCCCAAATTACCCATACTTACGTATTAGATTAGTAGGCTTGATATGTGAATTGGATTCTATATTAGGGCTAAGGATACCTTTAGGAATCATATGATAGAATTACCTGATTTGTGTGATGTCGTATAGCCTAGGAGGATTGGATACTATGTATTACTTGGAATTGATATTGGCCCAGTTAATTGCTAAGTGTATGCTTTTAAAGTTGTATACGATTAGGATCATATAGCCTTAGAATGATCGATTTAGCCTTATTTCATGTTACTTGTTTGGTTGTGGACTTATGGTAGAATCATCATTTGACAGTCTATATGGTTCCATTTTTGTGTATAACTGGGATGCATAAGGCAAGCGACGGTGTTGATTGAGGTTCTTGGTATTATGAGAGATGGGATTTAGGATTCCTAGGAGAGTCTCGGATATATATGTTGTTTAGCATAGGATTGGCATTTAGTTATAGTGTGGTGACTTAGAGGAATCAAGACGGACCTTGAGGATGGTATATATAGGTGTGAAAGGTAGTATTCAGCCCGTACTACTGGAAGCACATGATCTGCACTTGAAGCAAGAACGGACCTGGGGACTCTAAGGTGACATGTATGTTGCGAGTTCCCTCGAGTTTATGCTAATTGTTTATATATTTGGTTTTGGTGATGATCACTCAAGGAGGAGGTTCTGGCTCTAGTTCTGGTTCGGGTTATGGATCAAGCACATAACCAATTGATGAGAGGTTGCGGGAGTTTATTGCAGCCGAGGTTACTCGCGGTATCTTGGATGCTACTCCTGTGGTGTTTGGTACCATCATGGTGGGGATTATGGAGCTTATGGATGAGCGGCTTAGGTCTTTACGAGTCAAGATTGCAGCGCGAACTCCCTCGTTTGGGGAGTTCAAGGCGTATGGAGCTCCAGAGTTCTTTGGGGTTAAGGACCCCGTCTCTAGCCGATGTTGGATCGCCGACATGAAGAATGCTCAGCAGACGAGTTTTCCCTGAGGGGGAAAAGTAGGATTTGCATCCTACCCGCCGAAGGACCGAGCACACAATTGGTGGGATGAGGTTGGTTGAGCTGTAGGGTTTGCGACATTGGCAGTCATGACTTGGGAGGATTTTGTTTAGAGGTTCCAGAGGGAGTTTGCACCGACGATCGAGGTGCAACAGCTGGCGAGGGAGTTCCATGACCTTTTCCAGACTACTGAGACTGTGGCGACATCTGCACCAGCCACCTTGAGGGTTTTATTGGTTCTGCAGTACGTTGTGGATGAGGAGATGAAGAAGACGAGATACCATGATATGTTGAGAGATGAAATCAGGGGGTTTGTGAGCTTTTGAGGTGAAAGACCCTGAATGATATGATTGAAATGGCCCGTGAGCGGGAGATTGAGTTGGAGCTTCGGGCGAAGCCCATGCCAGAATAGGTGAAGACAGCAGTGGGTCAGGCTAAGTAGACCAAGACTTCTGATTCACGTACCAGAGGCCAGCAGGGTCGGGCCCGTTGCAGCAAGTGTGGGAAGCTGCACAGTGGGGCATGTCGATCGGCGGATTTAGGATGCTTTAGTTGTGGTCAGCCAGGTCAAATGATAGGGATTTCCCCCGGAGTGCTCTGATTTGTTTTCATTGCAATCAGACCGGCCATAAAAAGGTCGATTGTCTGAGATTAGCAGGAGGGGCAGTGGCGACATCTGCACCAGCCACCTTGAGGGTTACTGATGGCTGCCAGGGCAAGGCCTAGGCACCTGTGGTGAAGAGCGGGACATTTCAGTTGACCGCTGATAAGGCCCGCGCAGCACCGGGTGTGGTTACTGGTATGTGACTTATTCATATCTTTTATTTCTTTCCTTATTTATGCTCATGTTAAATATGATCTTGTGTAGGGACCTTTTTAGTCAATGGTATGACTGCTCATGTGTAATTTGATTCGGGTGCTACCCGATCCTTTTTATCTCTTGCGCGTAGCAAGAAGTTTTGTGATGCTCTCGGGACTCTAGATTACCCATTGGATATTGAGATTGCGGATGACCGTTCTGTGAGTGCTTTGAGGGTTCACCGTGGGTGTGTCCTGAATCAGTTCAATGAGAGATACTCCATTGATTTGTTGCTGATTCCTCTGCGAGGATCGAAGGTTATTGTCGGGATGGACTAGTTAGGCCCCAATGGGGCCATGATTGACTGTGAGCACCATCTAGTGAGAGATTGAACCCCAAGTGGATGAGAACTGGTTATTCCTATAGAAGGAGCTTAGCATAGGTCGACTCTCTGTTCAGTTGCGAGAGTCAGGAGATATCTTCAGCTGGATTGATTGGGGTTCCTAGCTAATGTTTCGGATACTCGAGTGGAGGGCACAGCGACGTTGAGTGAGGTGCTCATTGTTCGGAATTTCCCATATGTGTTTCCTGAGGAATTGCCAGCAGTGCCTACCGAGAGGCAAGTCAAGTTCCTGATTGATCTGGTTACTGGAGCGCCTCCAATAGCCAAGACACTGTATCGCTTGGCACCACCAGAGATGTAGGAGTTTTCTACGCAACTTCAGGAGCTGATAGGCAAGGGATTTATTCGACCGAGTAGCTCACCTTGGGGAGCACCGATCCTGTTCGTAAAGAAGAAGTAAGGTTCACACATGATGTTCATTGCCTACCGGGAGTTGTATAAGCTAACGGTGAAGAACCGTTACCCAGTTCCAAGGATCGACAATTTTTTTGACCAGCTTTAAGGTGCATCTTGGTTTTCTATGATTGATTTGCGATCAGGTTACCATCAGATGAGGGTCAGTGATGAGGATGTACAGAAGACGGAATTCAGGACTCGTTATGGACATTACGAGTTCGTTATGATGCCATTCGGGCTTACCAATGCACCGAAATCATTCATGGATCTCATGAACCGGTTTGCAGGTCGATGCTGGATTGGTCGGTGATAATATTAATAGACGATATTCTGGTCTACTCGAAGGCCATGGAGGAACACGAGAAGCACTTACAGGAGGTATTGGAGACCCTGAGGAGAGAGAGGTTGTATGCCAAATTCTCTAAATGTGAGTTCTGGTTACGCGACGTGCAATTCTTAGGGCACTTCGTCAACCAGAAGGTTATACTGGTCAACCCAACCAAGATCGAGGTCATGATGCGATGGGAGATTTAAAGGAACCCATTTGATATTTGTAGCTTCCTAGGACTCGCGGGGTATTATAGGATATTTATCCAGGATTTCTCCAAGATTGCAGTGTCGTTGACCTGCTTGACGAAGAAGAATGTTACTTTTCAGTGGGGTCCTGATCAGCAGTTGGCATTCGGGACGCTGAGAAAGAGATTATGTGAGGCTTTGATCCTCGCTATTCCTGAGGGTATGGAGAATTTTGTGTTTTATTGAGACACTTCTATATCGGGTTTGGGAGTTGTTCTTATGCAGAGGGGTCATGTGATTGATTACGCGTCAAGGCAGCTGAAGCCTCATGAGGCGAATTACCCTACACATGATTTGGTTGGGGCTGTGGTTTTTTCCCTCAAGATTTGGAGGCACTATCAATATGGAGTTAGGTGTACTATCTACACTGAACACTGGAGTTTGAGGTGCCTGATGGATCAACTGAATTTGAATATGCGGCGGCGGAGATGGTTGCATGTGGTAAAGGATTAGGATTACGAGATCCTGTACCACCCTAGGAAGTCCGATGTGGAGAACGATGCCTTGAGCGGCAAGGTAGTGAGCACACATTTTGGATATGTATGTATGAGGATGGTTATCATTTCTCATTTATTAGATTTAATCAAGAAGGCTTAAGTGGAGGGATTGAAAAAGGAGAATTGGAAAGCGGAGTGAATCAGGGGACATATTCATTTATTTATCAGAGACATTCATGGATTGTTGACTAAATGTGGTAGAGTCTGGGTTCCGAATAATGGTGGGGTGAGACAGATAATTATAGAAGAGGCTCATAAGTCAAAGTTTTCGATCCATCCAGGGGACACGAAGATGTATCAGGATCTAAGACTGAGTTATTGGTGGCCTTGCATGAAAAAGGAGATAACATGGTTTGTAGAATGGTGCCTGACTTGCAGGAGAGTCAAGGCCGAGCATCGGAGACCCCATGACAAGATGCATCCATTACCCATTCCCATGTGGAAGTGGGAAGATACCACCATGGATTTTATTACGAAGCTTCCAAGGACGAAGTGTGGCGTTGATTCTATGTGGGTCTTTGTGGATAGACTGACCAAGAGCGTACACTTCATACCTATCACCAAAAGTATACATGTTGAGAAGTTGGCCGACATTTACATTCGGGAGGTGGTGGTCCGACACGGCGTGCAAGTTTCAGTGGTTTCTGACCGAGATGGTCGATTCACCTCTAGGTTTTGGAGGAAGTTTCATGAGGAGTTGGGTACTCAGTTGCACTTCAGCAGTACATACCACTCACTGACTAATGGGCAGAGTGAGCGGATGATTCAAACACTCGAGGATATGCTTCGGGCGTGTGTATTGGATTTTGGAGGGAGTTAGGATACTTGTCTTCCATTGGCCGAGTTCTCTAACAATAGCAGTTATGATGCTAGTATTGACCGACCACCGTTTGAGATGTTGTGTGGGAGAAGGTGCAGGACCTTGGTTTGTTGGGGCAAGGTCGGGCATCGGGTCATGGGGAGTACTGAGGTGGTACTTAATACTACAAAGTTGATTTACCAGATGCTTGACATGTTTTCAGTCGCGCAAAGCCGGCAGAAGATTTATGCAGACCGGCAATAATCAGACCTCGAGTTTCAGGTGGAGGACTAGGTGCTTCTGAACGTGTCACCTTGGAAAGGTCTCATCCGATTCCGGAAGCCGGGCAAGCTGGGCCCCCAATTTATTGGTGCATTGTGGATTACGGCCCGGGTGGTTAAGGTTGCATACTGACTGGATTTGCCTGATGAACTCAGTAAAATCCACAGCACCTTCCATATTTCTCAGCTTCAAAAGTGTGTGGCTGTTGATTCGGTGGTTGTTCCTTTGGAGTATATTCAGGTTGATGATCGCATGAATTATGTTGAGAGACCAGTGGCTATCTTGAATACGAAGAAGAAGGCCTTGTGGTATCTTTGGTCAAGGTTCAATGGCATCATCGGAAAGGTTCCAAATGGACTTGGGAGCCTGAGATAGAAATGCAAGAGCACTACCCTACGTTATTTGTAGATGAGGACTTCGAGGACGAAGTCTAATTCAAGTGGGGGAGATTTGTAACATCTGGTTCAGGTATGAATCAACTTTCTTTGTATTTACTATAAAAGGGGTGCCATGACGTGATAGAGCACCAGCACGACATGGCAGAAGAATTTGGATCGCGGGTTTTTAATTACGAGCTACGATGTGGTATTGGGGCACCACGACATGGCAGTTGTTTTAGTGAAAACCCTTATTTTGGGCTTTGGACCCTATATAAGGAAGATTAAGTCTAGGATTTCAGCCTCCATTGAAGTTGTGAGCTCATTCTTGGTGCTTTTTGGTGATTTTAGAAGGAGAAGGAAGCTCGTGGTGAAGTGGTTACCTAGAAAGTATCATTTCTTCAGCTAGCTTATCTCTTAGACCCTAGTGAGTGCCCAAGACTTAACCTTTTCTTTCCAGGTTTTCTAGATCTCTTGTTTATGTCCCCTTTTTCCATTTTTGATGGACATAAGTAATGGGATCTCATAAAGTTTGCAACGTTATGAATATCCAGGTCAAATAGAGAATTTAGTGTCTTGGATCTGAATTATAATCAAGTTTTGATGTCATGCATGGGGTTTTAATCATTAAACCCTATTTTTTTTACCTAAAATGGAAAAGGCATGTATTGGACATGCAAGTCCATAACACCATGAATTTTAAGGTTTCTTTGTATTGTGAAATTTTTCTGGAAACTTTGGAGGTGCAATTCTAAGGATTTGGTGCTTAATGAGAATATTGATGCATTAAGTTACCCTTAGTGGTTAGGGTTCGGACATTCGCTTATGGAAGTGTTTGAGTGATAAAGTTGGAAACTTTACCCATCAAGAACATGGGAAGCAGTAGATCTGAGCCTTGTAGTTCTTGTAGTTCATGGAAATGATTTATCGGTTTAAGTTGTCCAGACTCATCACTACGACATAGTTTAGTTCGCCACGACGTGGTGACTTGGTCTAGACCTGTTTGTTTTGTCGGTTCGCGGCCATGACGTGGCCAAGGAGGCCACGAAGTGGTGACTAGATGGGTTGACTTTTAACTTTGACCGGGATTTGACTAAGTTTGACTTAGGGGTATTTTGGGTATTTTTTGAGCAGTAGTCTGAGTTTTTGTCACTATAATTTGTAAAGGTGACCGGTAGAGTTGGTTTCGGAGCAACATGTTGTTGCAGCTATTTCGTCTGTCTGTAAGGTGACTCTCCTCACTGTATCCAAGGGTCGAAGGCAACAATGTTGGACCATTATCATGTTATCTAGAACACTAACTGTTATGTGAATGTTGTATATCTGTTTGCATGTTCGGGTTGAAATAAACCCAGGGCAGGGCCCACTATTGTATGATTGGGTTGAAATAACCCTTAGGGTGGGGCCCATTATGGTATGACCGGGTTGAAATAAGCCCTAATATGGGGCCCACTATCTTTTATCGGGTTGGAATAAACCACGGGGCGGGGTCCACTATCATTTATCAGGTTAAAATAAATCCCACGGTTGGGCCCATATTTGTTTATTGAGTTGGAATATACCCCAAGGGTAGGCCCAGTTTATTTGTTTGGTAGGTGGTACTTTGGTGGAAGTCACTAAGCCTTGTGCTTACTGTTTATGTTTATGTTTTCTGGTACTTTCGATATGAAAGGGAAAGGCCCGACGTGATGGCACAACATCCTCCCCTTATGATTTCTTCACTTTTTGGATATTTGTACTCTGATATTTGATATTACTTTTGGTGATGGTTTTGAACTAATTGATGAATGAAACTATTGGATCTTAAAATGAAAATTTTTACCACTGTTTTTGGGTTGTTATAGTATCAGAGCCTTGCTTTGAGGGATTCGGGAACACTATCGGGTGTTTATGAACTCAAACTGAAGAATTGTATAAAGAAAAGATTTTCCAAAAAGGTTTCTATAAAAGGAGGGCTGTGATGCGTGTAATCAGCCGAGCTTAAGTAAGTATTTCCCAAAATAGCCATACATGCTTATCTGTTTCAATATGTGTATATGTGTATTGCATGCTAGAGTAGGGCTAAGGATCTACTCAGAATTGTATGATGGAATGTTAGGAGAGATTCCTTTATATTCCTACTTTATGAGCCTCTAGAACTACATGCTAGTATAGATTATAGATGATATGATAGAGTGGCCTGATTAGGCAGTCCAATGGTTAGAACTTGGTGCTCGGATGTTACTTGCTTTGTGCTTTTAGGAATAACTGTTAATAACATGTAACTGTCAAGCGAATATGTTAGATTACACGTTATAGAAATTAGATAATTTTCGAAGGTTAGGTTTAACTCTATTGCACATCTCTTGTTTGAGTCCAACCGTTGTAGTGTGAGACCTTGCAGTCAAATAATTATTAATTGTCTATTGCATGTAATTATATTCATGAGGTAGTTAGTGGGTGTTAGTGGGAGTTTCTTCTGCAGCTGATGGTGGAGAGCGGTGTGAAAGGAAGCCTAGGAGTAGCTAGGAAGCATGTTAGCTTGTCAGATGTGTTGTTTAACAGGAATGGCGAATGTTTGGTAGTAAGGGAGTCAATTAGGGGAATCGGGATGACTCTTGAGGAAAGTACAGATAGGTGTGGAAGGTAGTATTGGATCCATACTACTGAAAGCACATGATCTGTACTCGAGTCAAGGGAAGTCACGAGGATACTAAGTAACTTTCAGGGTGTGGGATTCTTCGAGTGTTTTCTGATGGTTTGCATTGTTTATTTTCAGTATGGTGATTACACGAGGAGGTTTCGACCATGGTGAGGGACCAGGTTCGGGCTCTAGATTCGTGTCCTTGGATGAGCAGATGTGAGAGTTCATTTCGTCGGAGATCACTCGCGGTAGATTGGAGCAGACTCCTATTATCTTTGGTACAATCAAGGAGGGCATCATGGAGATGTTGGATGAGCTTCTAGGTGCATTCCGTACTGATATTGTGGCTATGGTGGGTGCATGCTCTCTGACTTTTCGAGAGTTTCATGTGTGTAGGCCTCTTGAGTTCTTCAAGAAGAAGGACCCCATTGTTAGCAGGAGATGGTTGGCAGACATCGCAAACGCTTTCTAGACTAGCTCATGTCGCGAGGAGGCGAAGGTCAGACTTGCATCCTGTCTTCTGAAAGACAGAGCCCGTGATTGGTGGGAGGAGGTAGGCCACACCTTGTGTCACACCCCCAAACCAAGGATGGCGGAAACGTCCGGGGGTGGAGGACTTCATGTATAGTATCATAACAGCAATTGTAATAGTAATTCAAGCAAACCCAACCAACATATATATAATTGAAAAAGAATTACATCATTGTATGAATTACATGTTTACGAATCAATCACAATATGTTGATAAAATATGAAATAGTAGACGTCTTAGCGTCCCATCCTCAAAAGCACTTGATTACCTGTTTAATGATTTCCTGAGAATACAAGTTGTTTGAAAAAGTGTCAACACAAAGGTTGGTGAGTTCATAAGCTTCTGTTTGGTATTATTAAAAGCCTTTCGTTTGTAAAAGTAGTATTTGTGTTAGAAAAACCCAATATTTTCCTTAATGTGTAAATGTAGTCTTAAAACCCAAAGACCGAAATGTACAAGTAATTTGTCATATTTATAGTAAAACAATGCAAGTTTAAATCGACATAAACTCGTTAAATTTTAATGAAGTTCCCGTAAATTCCAATGTTTGTTAATACTTTATGTGAGTTTATTATAACCATACTATGACCAAGGTTGCCTAAAACGACGTTCTTCAGGCGTCGGAAATGTTATGACATTTGTCACCCCAGACCTATCGGTCTAACTGTTGCATGCAGTTTAGGTGTGGGTTTTTCAAACCCAATATAGATCTATACACAAGTATCACGCTCTCCCTCAAGGAGACTCTGGTTACAATACAAGACTTAATGGTAATTTGAAGTAAATGTCTCACAAAGTCATTAACGGAATTACGTGTTATGAAAACTTGGTACCGTATGGCCGTACCTCGCTTAAATGAAAATATCCTTTGTATAAATGTACCCTTTTTAAATGTATGTGTTATGTAATGTATCATAAACTATACCTATTATAGTTTATCAATCAAGGGTAGTACGTGGTAATGTATGCAAACTATATTCAAAATAGTTTATTTAATGTTTGAATGTATCGATTGTACTTTGATTATAATCACTTGTTATTCTTTATATTTTATATGACCAAATCCATTTGTAAACTGATGTGTGTCTAAATATTAAGATAAAATGTCATATATTGCAGTAACATATAGTCACATAAAGATATACACCTTGCTCAACATGTTACAAGGTGAAATGAAATTAACAGCAACTTTTCGTTAAAAACAGTTTCTGTTACCGTTCTTAGAAAATTTATAGAAAAATCATCACAGCTCTAAATCCAAATCCGAAAATTTTGATAGTTTGGAATATGAGTCTAGTTTGTTCGTAAATTTTATCATGATTTTTAGTGATCTCTAACAGAGGTGAAAATGTTCATAATCACAGATTGGTCCGGGTTTGCCTCTGAAATGACGGGCAGTTTTGTAAAAATCACCATTTATTGTAGAAAAATCATTTGGAGATGTGCAAGTAGTCATTTTAAAGCTAAGAGTTTGAAGTAATTGCACCTGAAACAGTTTTGAAAACTAAAATTTTTAAGTTGACCAAAACAGTCCGTGATTAACGTCCATCGTTTCTGATGCAATCTGTTAGAAAAAGTTTAATTGTGTTCTTGATGATTTTACTTGTATTCCCCCCTTAAAACTTAAGAAAAACATGTAAATGTATGGGTATGAACTCACCTTATGTGGTTTCAGTAGATGAAAGTGAGAGAGAGGAAGTATTCAACTCAAGAACACTAAGACGATGTCTTGATGATTCGAGAATCTAACACCGAATAAGATGGAACTTGTGTAAGATATCAATGATTTGAGTAGAATGGAGTTTAATAATTATGTGAATGATGAAGATACTTACTAGTTGAAGCAAGAAATCCCTGGAGGAAGCCTTGAAGTTCTTGAAGTTGAGAGAAAAGACGAGAGAATTTTGGAGAGTGTTCTTGGTTGCTAAGTGTAGAATGAAAGAGTTTTATGGAGAATGAGGAGAGAGGATCAATCCTCCAGCTCTTAGAACGTGGGAAGAGCTGGAGATTGGCTGTAAAGGTCCACTAAGGAGACAAGGGGTAGTGGGAAAGAGTGGCTGATCATAGAGTGAGGTGGTAGTGGGTTGCTTTTGCCATAAATTAAGGAAAAGCAAATATTCCCTCAATAATTAGTTCAATCACCAATTCTTTTAATATATTTTATAAAAACCCTGGAGATTTATATATTTTGGGGCCTTAGTTTATAAAATAAAGTTTTGGGTGAAAATCCCACGTTAAAATAATGAAAAACGGAGTTAAAACGAAGTCGTAGTCGAAAAACCGGTAAAAAGGGGTTGGGTTCGGACCCTGGCTTCGGACACGGGCTTCGGACCCTGACTTCGGACACGGCTTCGGACACGGCTTCGGACCCTGTCTTCGGACCCTGTCTTCGGACCCTGACTTCGGACAAGCCTCGGCTTCGGATCAGAGGCCTCGGATGCGAGGCTTCGGTCCAAAAGCTTTGGTTTCGGATCCTTAAAGCTATTTTACTCGTTTTTACCCCGTTTCAAGCGATTTTTGACCCGGTTAAGGGTCGAGATGACCCAAATGATTACAAAAAGTTAAAGTAACTTTTGAGAGAGATTTGGGAGAGATTTGGGAGAGATTTGGGAGAGATTTCAATTAGAAAGAGATAGAGTGAAAACGATTTAGAGAGGTTTCGTTTGTGATTAATTTGAGTGTCCGGCTTCACAACGCAAGGTTCGTAAACCCCATTAAACCGTGTTTTAGTGTCTTACACAATCCCGATGATTGTGTAATAGTGTTTTATCGCTTTGGTTCGTTGTTTAGCACTTGTTAAGGCTAAGGAAAATCAAACACATGAACTTTCCAAATGATGATTTCTCATTAAAATAGCGAATTGTGTAGTGATTACATAACGTAAACCCTAGCATACAAGGGTTATTGGAGTTGACCGGTTTGACTTGTTGGCTTTGAATTGACCGAAATTTGACGGTTGTCACATCATCCCCCCGTTAGAAGGAATTTCGTCCCGAAATTTTCATTTTTACTGGGATTTCAAGAGTTTGGGAAGAGATGTGGATACTTTTGTTTCATCTGATCCTCGCGTTCCCAGGTGAATTCGGGTCCTCGTTTAGCGTTCCAACGTACCTTCACGATGGGAATACGACTTTGTTTCGTTCGTTTGATTTCCCGATCCATGATTTCGACTGGTTCTTCCACGAAGTGGAGATTTTCGTTAACTTTGATTTCGTCGAGTGGTATTACGAGTGTCTCATCAGACAACCACTTCTTTAGGTTCGACACGTGAAATGTGGGATGTACTTTGTCGAGTTCCTGAGGTAATCGAAGTTTGTATGCTACTGGCCCAGTCCTAGCAAGGATTTCGAATGGCCCGATGTACCTTGGATTTAGTTTCCCACGTTTGCCGAATCGTATCATTCCTTTCCAAGGGGAAACTTTTAGTAGTACTCTATCACCCACCTGGAATTCCAAGGGTTTGCGTCGTTTGTCTGCGTAACTCTTTTGCCGATCGCGAGACGCTTTCAGTCTCTCTCGAATTTGAACGATCTTTTTTGTGGTTTCCCTTATGATTTCAGGGCCAGTGAGGGTGCTATTAGAGACTTGCCCTCTAGCTAGCTGTGTATCCCCCACCTCAGCCCAACACAGGGGTGATCTGCATTTGCGACCGTAAAGAGCTTCGAATGGAGCGACTTTGATGCTAGTATGATAGATGTTATTGTAGGAGAATTCGATAAGCGGTAGATGGGTATCCCATGCTTTACCGAAGTCTATCACACAAGCTCTTAACATGTCTTCCAACGTTTGAATGGTTCGCTCGCTCTGTCCATCGGTTTGTGGGTGGTAGGCCGTACTCATGTCAAGCCTAGTTCCCAATGATTTTTGTAGAGACTGCCAAAACCGTTAGGTAAATCTACTATCTCTATCGGAGATAATGGATATCGGCACACCATGGAGTCGTACAATCTCTCTGATGTACGTTCTAGTCAGCTTCTCCATCTTGTCGGTTTCTTTCATTGGTAGGAAGTGTGCTGATTTGGTCAATCTGTCTACAATTACCCATATTGTGTCAAGCCCGCCCGATGTCTTAGGCAGCTTCGTTATGAAGTCCATGGTTATTCGTTCCCACTTCCACTCAGGTATATCCGGCTGTTGTAATAGCCCGGATGGTTTCTGGTATTCGGTTTTGACCTTAGCGCAAGTCAGGCACTTGCTCACATAGGTAGCAATCTCAGCTTTCATGTTCGGCCACCAGTATAATTTCTTGAGGTCCAGATACATCTTATCCGACCCGGGATGGATGGAGTATCGAGTCTTGTGTGCTTCATTCATGACGACATCTCGGAGTCCACCGAACTTCGGTGTCCAAATCCGGTTCATGATATAACGTGCTCCATCATCCTTGACTTCTAAGTTTTTATCCATTCCCCTTAATGTCTCTCCTGCCACCTTTTCTGGTTTCAAAGCTTCCAGTTGAGCTTCCTTGATTTGTATGGTCAGGTGGGAATGGATTGTCATTGTTAAGGATTTTACTCGGCGGCCCGAGTACTCCTTCCTGCTTAGAGCATCGGCCACTACATTGGCCTTGCCCGGATGATAACGAATTTCGCACTCGTAGTCATTCAGCAACTCCACCCATCTCCTCTGTCGCATGTTGAGCTCTTTCTGATTGAGGATATGCTGAAGACTTTTGTGATCAGTGAAGATAGTGCATTTCGTGCCGTAGAGGTAGTGTCTCCAGATCTTCAAAGCGAATACCACTGCTCCTAATTCCAGGTCGTGCGTAGTATAATTAACCTCGTGCGTCTTAAGCTGTCTTGATGCATACGCGATAACCTTCCCTCTCTGCATGAGCACACATCCGAGGCCTTGATTCGAAGCATCACAGTACACTACGAAGTCCTCGGTTCCCTCTGGGAGAGACAAGATCGGTGCGCTGCATAGGGCTTGTTTTAACGTTTGGAAAGCCGTTTCTTGTTTATTTTCCCACTTGAATAACACACCTTTTTGCGTCAAGGTGGTGAGTGGTTTCGCAATCTTGGAGAAGTTTTGTATAAATCTTCGGTAGTAGCCAGCAAGCCCAAGGAATTGTCGAATTTCGGTTGGCGTCTTGGGTGCTGACCAATTCTCGATTGCCTTGATCTTGGAGGGATCCACATGTATGCCTTTCTCACTTACCACATGTCCAAGGAAATCCACTTCTCTAATCCAGAATTCACACTTAGAGAACTTAGCATAAAGCTTCTCCGCTCTTAGCGTCTCTAGCACTTGGCGTAGATGTAGGCGATGCTCCTCCTCGCTTCGCGAGTAGATCAAGATATCGTCGATGAATACGATTACAAACTTGTCTAGGTAGGGTCGACACACTCTATTCATTAGGTCCATGAATACCGCAGGTGCGTTTGTTAGACCGAAGGACATCACCACAAACTCGTAGTGCCCATAGCGAGTTCTGAATGCAGTTTTGGGAATATCTTCTTCTTGAACTCGTAGCTGATGGTAGCCTGACCTTAGGTCGATCTTTGAGAAGAAATTTGCTCCTTGGAGTTGGTCGAAAAGGTCGTCGATTCGGGGCAGAGGATATCGGTTTTTGATGGTGAGTTTGTTTAGTTCCCGATAGTCGATGCACATGCGAAAGGATCCGTCCTTCTTCTTTACAAAAAGGACTGGTGCTCCCCAAGGTGAGAAGCTTGGTCTGATGAACCCTTTGTTCAAAAGCTCGATCAACTGACTGGACAACTCCTGCATTTCTGATGGTGCGAGGCGGTATGGAGCTCTGGCTACGGGGGTAGCTCCGGGTATTAAGTCAATTCTGAAATCGACTTGTCGTGCGAGTGGTACACCAGGAAGATCTTCTGGGAACACATCCGGGAAGTTACACACTTCGGGGATGTCTTTGATGTCTTTCACGTCTTGTTTCTTGTCTACTACATGGGCTAAGAAGGCGTGGTACTCCTTCCGGAGATACTTTTGGGCTTTGATGCATGAGATGATTTGTAAATTCGCACTAGGTTTGTCACCATAGATGAGAAGGGTTTCGTCATTTGGTAGATTGAGGCGAACGGCCCTTTCGTAACATAGAAGGTCGGCACGGTGAGGAACTAACCAATCCATCCCGATGATTACGCCGAAGCTTTTTATGGTGACTGGCATCAGGTCAATTTTAAATGTATGGTTGTCTAGAGTGAGAGTACATTCTGAGTATATGTCGCTAGTGCGTTCTACTTTCCCATTTGCCATTTCTACTACATAAGTATCCTTTAGTGATTGGGGATTTTGTTCAAGTAAATGTTTATATTGGTGGCTCACGAAACTCCTCTCCGCTCCACTATCGAATAGTACGCATGCATAAGAGTTATTGAGGAGAAACGTACCGGTAACCACCGTGGGATCCTCGACTGCTTCCCCATGTCCTATTGCCAGGACTCTTCCTACTCCACCAGCATTAGGGGCTTGTGCTTTGGGGCAGTCTCTTTTGAAGTGACCTGCGTCTCCACAGTTGTAGCAGGTCCGGGTTGCCCCCGTATTGGCGACTTGGTTGATTGGTTGAGCCGGCGCTTTACAGAAACGAGCAGTGTGCCCCTTCCTGTCGCAGTTGTTACAGTACATCTCTCTACAAGCACCATTGTGGTGAAAGTTGCACTTGTTGCACTTAGGTAGTTTTCCCGCATATGGCTTCGGTGGTGCTGGAGTGGTAGCAGTAGTGGCAGCATTAGTGGCAGCATGGACAGCAACAATTTGTTGCTTCTTAGCGGGGTCCTGTGCTGGTTGGCTCTTCTTTTCGTTCCAGAACTTCCTTTTGTTGTTTCCCCCTTTTGATTTATCAGTGGTGGTGGTTGTAGTATTATGACCGGCTCGGTGGTCAACAAGTTGTTGTTCCAGCTCCCTGGCACTGTCAAAAGTAGTTGGCCTTGAAGCCAGGACACTACTTTGCACGTGGAGAGACAGTCCCCAAAGGTATCGCTCTACCTTTTTCTCCTCCGGAGTAACCATTGTTGGGCAGAGGAGAGCCAATTCATTGAATCGGGTGGTGTAGGTTTCAAGGTCAGAGCCCGTCATCCTGAGGTTCCAGAGTTCTTGTTCCAGCTTTTGAATTTCACCTCTCGGGCAGTACTCCTTCATCATCAACGTTTTTAGTTCTGCCCAGGTTATGGAGCTAGCCACTTCGAGAGTAAGTGACTTAACCCGACAGTTCCACCAAGTAAGGGCCCGACCGGTGAAGGTGAAGGCTGCGAACTTAACTTTGCTCGCTTCGGGGCAAGAGCACACCTGAAAGACTACTTCGGTCTTTTCAAACCATTGCATCAACGCGATGACTCCCCCGCTTCCATTGAAGTTGTCGGGTTTGCCATTTGTGAAGTCTTTGTATGAACACTCTTTTGCACGAAACGTACTGTCTCCGTGGTTAGAGTGTGTAGCTCCCGATCCCGAACCACCAGCTCCGTTGGTCCCTATCTGCGACATTGCGGCCGCTACGGCTGCTGTTACTGCAGCCTGGAACATCGCGGGATCAAACTGTGGAGGCGGCGGCGGAGGAGGTGTTACTGTGTTGCTGGAAGGTCTTGGTCTTCTTCTTGGCGGCATGGTTCTGTCATAAGTTGCAAAGTGCATACTAATTTAGTCGGGACATAATTAATATATTATATTTTAAAATGATCTCTATCGGTTACTTAATTAGTTGCAAAGTGCATACCAGTCATATGTGATTAAGATATAATAGTCCTTCGAATAGATGACCCTAACTCCAAGACCACAACCAAACAAGGACAGGAAGTGAAACAAAGATACATAAATTCTAAGTCTATAGCATCTTAGTTACATATGACCTTAGCGCATCCACTTAGCAGCTATTAATTTATAAATAAAGACCTATTTAATTATCAGATAATTTATTATAGTAACACAAAATACTCCTATAGTATTTGTAAATGTTTAGTTTTGAGTTCTTAAAGTATCATTTGTAGTCTGTTATTTGGTTTGTTAGATTTGTTGTCCATCCTGACCATCCCCCGGTATATGCAAGTCAATTCCCGGACATATATAGTTGATCAGGCTATATCCTTCCCAGACTTGATTTACATATACCAAGGCATACCCATAATGTACAACTCCTCTTCTTTTATTTTATGTTCTTCTAGTTATGACACTATATGAGCATGTATGCATGTATTTATACTTTTAAAAAAAAATCATTTATTTTCTAAAAGTATATTTATTTGAAAAATGCACAAATCAGAGACTATTAGTCCCAATTGTGTTTATAGTTTGTATATCTTATGTGGTTTGATATACTTAATTCACTATAAACTGCGCTCTGATACCAATCTGTCACACCCCCAAACCAAGGATGGCGGAAACGTCCGGGGGTGGAGGACTTCATGTATAGTATCATAACAGCAATTGTAATAGTAATTCAAGCAAACCCAACCAACATATATATAATTGAAAAAGAATTACATCATTGTATGAATTACATGTTTACGAATCAATCACAATATGTTGATAAAATATGAAATAGTAGACGTCTTAGCGTCCCATCCTCAAAAGCACTTGATTACCTGTTTAATGATTTCCTGAGAATACAAGTTGTTTGAAAAAGTGTCAACACAAAGGTTGGTGAGTTCATAAGCTTCTGTTTGGTATTATTAAAAGCCTTTCGTTTGTAAAAGTAGTATTTGTGTTAGAAAAACCCAATATTTTCCTTAATGTGTAAATGTAGTCTTAAAACCCAAAGACCAAAATGTACAAGTAATTTGTCATATTTATAGTAAAACAATGCAAGTTTAAATCGACATAAACTCGTTAAATTTTAATGAAGTTCCCGTAAATTCCAATGTTTGTTAATACTTTATGTGAGTTTATTATAACCATACTATGACCAAGGTTGCCTAAAACGACGTTCTTCAGGCGTAGGAAATGTTATGACATTTGTCACCCCAGACCTATCGGTCTAACTGTTGCATGCAGTTTAGGTGTGGGTTTGTCAAACCCAATATAGATCTATACACAAGTATCACGCTCTCCCTCAAGGAGACTTTGGTTACAATACAGGACTTAATGGTAATTTGAAGTAAATGTCTCACAAAGTCATTAACGGAATTACGTGTTATGAAAACTTGGTACCGTATGGCCGTACCTCGCTTAAATGAAAATATCCTTTGTATAAATGTACCCTTTTTAAATGTATGTGTTATGTAATGTATCATAAACTATACCTATTATAGTTTATCAATCAAGGGTAGTACGTGGTAATGTATGCAAACTATATTCAAAATAGTTTATTTAATGTTTGAATGTATCGATTGTACTTTGATTATAATCACTTGTTATTCTTTATATTTTATATGACCAAATCCATTTGTAAACTGATGTGTGTCTAAATATTAAGATAAAATGTCATATATTGCAGTAACATATAGTCACATAAAGATATACACCTTGCTCAACATGTTACAAGGTGAAATGAAATTAACAGCAACTTTTCGTTAAAAACAGTTTCTGTTACCGTTCTTAGAAAATTTATAGAAAAATCATCATAGCTCTAAATCCAAATCCGCAAATTTTGAGAGTTTGGAATATGAGTCTAGTTTGTTCGTAAATTTTATCATGATTTTTAGTGATCTCTAACAGAGGTGAAAATGTTCATAATCACAGATTGGTCCGGGTTTGCCTCTGAAATGACGGGCAGTTTTGTAAAAATCACCATTTATTGTAGAAAAATCATTTGGAGATGTGCAAGTAGTCATTTTAAAGCTAAGAGTTTGAAGTAATTGCACCTGAAACAGTTTTGAAAACTAAAATTTTTAAGTTGACCAAAACAGTCTGTGATTAACGTCCATCGTTTCTGATGCAATCTGTTAGAAAAAGTTTAATTGTGTTCTTGATGATTTTACTTGTATTCCCCCCTTAAAACTTAAGAAAAACATGTAAATGTATGGGTATGAACTCACCTTATGTGGTTTCAGTAGATGAAAGTGAGAGAGAGGAAGTATTCAACTCAAGAACACTAAGACGATGTCTTGATGATTCGAGAATCTAACACCGAATAAGATGGAACTTGTGTAAGATATCAATGATTTGAGTAGAATGGAGTTTAATAATTATGTGAATGATGAAGATACTTACTAGTTGAAGCAAGAAATCCCTGGAGGAAGCCTTGAAGTTCTTGAAGTTGAGAGAAAAGACGAGAGAATTTTGGAGAGTGTTCTTGGTTGCTAAGTGTAGAATGAAAGAGTTTTATGGAGAATGAGGAGAGAGGATCAATCCTCCAGCTCTTAGAACGTGGGAAGAGCTGGAGATTGGCTGTAAAGGTCCACTAAGGAGACAAGGGGTAGTGGGAAAGAGTGGCTGATCATAGAGTGAGGTGGTAGTGGGTTGCTTTTGCCATAAATTAAGGAAAAGCAAATATTCCCTCAATAATTAGTTCAATCACCAATTCTTTTAATATATTTTATAAAAACCCTGGAGATTTATATATTTTGGGGCCTTAGTTTATAAAATAAAGTTTTGGGTGAAAATCCCACGTTAAAATAATGAAAAACGGAGTTAAAACGAAGTCGTAGTCGAAAAACCGGTAAAAAGGGGTTGGGTTCGGACCCTGGCTTCGGACACGGGCTTCGGACCCTGACTTCGGACACGGCTTCGGACACGGCTTCGGACCCTGTCTTCGGACCCTGTCTTCGGACCCTGACTTCGGACAAGCCTCGGCTTCGGATCAGAGGCCTCGGATGCGAGGCTTCGGTCCAAAAGCTTTGGTTTCGGATCCTTAAAGCTATTTTACTCGTTTTTACCCCGTTTCAAGCGATTTTTGACCCGGTTAAGGGTCGAGATGACCCAAATGATTACAAAAAGTTAAAGTAACTTTTGAGAGAGATTTGGGAGAGATTTGGGAGAGATTTGGGAGAGATTTCAATTAGAAAGAGATAGAGTGAAAACGATTTAGAGAGGTTTCGTTTGTGATTAATTTGAGTGTCCGGCTTCACAACGCAAGGTTCGTAAACCCCATTAAACCGTGTTTTAGTGTCTTACACAATCCCGATGATTGTGTAATAGTGTTTTATCGCTTTGGTTCGTTGTTTAGCACTTGTTAAGGCTAAGGAAAATCAAACACATGAACTTTCCAAATGATGATTTCTCATTAAAATAGCGAATTGTGTAGTGATTACATAACGTAAACCCTAGCATACAAGGGTTATTGGAGTTGACCGGTTTGACTTGTTGACTTTGAATTGACCGAAATTTGACGGTTGTCACATCATCCCCCCGTTAGAAGGAATTTCGTCCCGAAATTTTCATTTTTACTGGGATTTCAAGAGTTTGGGAAGAGATGTGGATACTTTTGTTTCATCTGATCCTCGCGTTCCCAGGTGAATTCGGGTCCTCGTTTAGCGTTCCAACGTACCTTCACGATGGGAATACGACTTTGTTTCGTTCGTTTGATTTCCCGATCCATGATTTCGACTGGTTCTTCCACGAAGTGGAGATTTTCGTTAACTTTGATTTCGTCGAGTGGTATTACGAGTGTCTCATCAGACAAACACTTCTTTAGGTTCGACACGTGAAATGTGGGATGTACTTTGTCGAGTTCCTGAGGTAATCGAAGTTTGTATGCTACTGGCCCAATCCTAGCAAGGATTTCGAATGGCCCGATGTACCTTGGATTTAGTTTCCCACGTTTGCCGAATCGTATCATTCCTTTCCAAGGGGAAACTTTTAGTAGTACTCTATCACCCACCTGGAATTCCAAGGGTTTGCGTCGTTTGTCTGCGTAACTCTTTTGCCGATCGCGAGACGCTTTCAGTCTCTCTCGAATTTGAACGATCTTTTTTGTGGTTTCCCTTATGATTTCAGGGCCAGTGAGGGTGCTATTAGAGACTTGCCCTCTAGCTAGCTGTGTATCCCCCACCTCAGCCCAACACAGGGGTGATCTGCATTTACGACCGTAAAGAGCTTCGAATGGAGCGACTTTGATGCTAGTATGATAGATGTTATTGTAGGAGAATTCGATAAGCGGTAGATGGGTATCCCATGCTTTACCGAAGTCTATCACACAAGCTCTTAACATGTCTTCCAACGTTTGAATGGTTCGCTCGCTCTGTCCATCGGTTTGTGGGTGGTAGGCCGTACTCATGTCAAGCCTAGTTCCCAATGATTTTTGTAGAGACTGCCAAAACCGTTAGGTAAATCTACTATCTCTATCGGAGATAATGGATATCGGCACACCATGGAGTCGTACAATCTCTCTGATGTACGTTCTAGTCAGCTTCTCCATCTTGTCGGTTTCTTTCATTGGTAGGAAGTGTGCTGATTTGGTCAATCTGTCTACAATTACCCATATTGTGTCAAGCCCGCCCGATGTCTTAGGCAGCTTCGTTATGAAGTCCATGGTTATTCGTTCCCACTTCCACTCAGGTATATCCGGCTGTTGTAATAGCCCGGATGGTTTCTGGTATTCGGTTTTGACCTTAGCGCAAGTCAGGCACTTGCTCACATAGGTAGCAATCTCAGCTTTCATGTTCGGCCACCAGTATAATTTCTTGAGGTCCAGATACATCTTATCCGACCCGGGATGGATGGAGTATCGAGTCTTGTGTGCTTCATTCATGACGACATCTCGGAGTCCACCGAACTTCGGTGTCCAAATCCGGTTCATGATATAACGTGCTCCATCATCCTTGACTTCTAAGTTTTTATCCATTCCCCTTAATGTCTCTCCTGCCACCTTTTCTGGTTTCAAAGCTTCCAGTTGAGCTTCCTTGATTTGTATGGTCAGGTGGGAATGGATTGTCATTGTTAAGGATTTTACTCGGCGGCCCGAGTACTCCTTCCTGCTTAGAGCATCGGCCACTACATTGGCCTTGCCCGGATGATAACGAATTTCGCACTCGTAGTCATTCAGCAACTCCACCCATCTCCTCTGTCGCATGTTGAGCTCTTTCTGATTGAGGATATGCTGAAGACTTTTGTGATCAGTGAAGATAGTGCATTTCGTGCCGTAGAGGTAGTGTCTCCAGATCTTCAAAGCGAATACCACTGCTCCTAATTCCAGGTCGTGCGTAGTATAATTAACCTCGTGCGTCTTAAGCTGTCTTGATGCATACGCGATAACCTTCCCTCTCTGCATGAGCACACATCCGAGGCCTTGATTCGAAGCATCACAGTACACTACGAAGTCCTCGGTTCCCTCTGGGAGAGACAAGATCGGTGCGCTGCATAGGGCTTGTTTTAACGTTTGGAAAGCAGTTTCTTGTTTATTTTCCCACTTGAATAACACACCTTTTTGCGTCAAGGTGGTGAGTGGTTTCGCAATCTTGGAGAAGTTTTGTATAAATCTTCGGTAGTAGCCAGCAAGCCCAAGGAATTGTCGAATTTCGGTTGGCGTCTTGGGTGCTGACCAATTCTCGATTGCCTTGATCTTGGAGGGATCCACATGTATGCCTTTCTCACTTACCACATGTCCAAGGAAATCCACTTCTCTAATCCAGAATTCACACTTAGAGAACTTAGCATAAAGCTTCTCCGCTCTTAGCGTCTCTAGCACTTGGCGTAGATGTAGGCGATGCTCCTCCTCGCTTCGCGAGTAGATCAAGATATCGTCGATGAATACGATTACAAACTTGTCTAGGTAGGGTCGACACACTCTATTCATTAGGTCCATGAATACCGCAGGTGCGTTTGTTAGACCGAAGGACATCACCACAAACTCGTAGTGCACATAGCGAGTTCTGAATGCAGTTTTGGGAATATCTTCTTCTTGAACTCGTAGCTGATGGTAGCCTGACCTTAGGTCGATCTTTGAGAAGAAATTTGCTCCTTGGAGTTGGTCGAAAAGGTCGTCGATTCGGGGCAGAGGATATCGGTTTTTGATGGTGAGTTTGTTTAGTTCCCGATAGTCGATGCACATGCGAAAGGATCCGTCCTTCTTCTTTACAAAAAGGACTGGTGCTCCCCAAGGTGAGAAGCTTGGTCTGATGAACCCTTTGTTCAAAAGCTCGGTCAACTGACTGGACAACTCCTGCATTTCTGATGGTGCGAGGCGGTATGGAGCTCTGGCTACGGGGGTAGCTCCGGGTATTAAGTCAATTCTGAAATCGACTTGTCGTGCGAGTGGTACACCAGGAAGATCTTCTGGGAACACATCCGGGAAGTTACACACTTCGGGGATGTCTTTGATGTCTTTCACGTCTTGTTTCTTGTCTACTACATGGGCTAAGAAGGCGTGGTACTCCTTCCGGAGATACTTTTGGGCTTTGATGCATGAGATGATTTGTAAATTCGCACTAGGTTTGTCACCATAGATGAGAAGGGTTTCGTCATTTGGTAGATTGAGGCGAACGGCCCTTTCGTAACATAGAATGTCGGCACGGTGAGGAACTAACCAATCCATCCCGATGATTACGCCGAAGCTTTTTATGGTGACTGGCATCAGGTCAATTTTAAATGTATGGTTGTCTAGAGTGAGAGTACATTCTGAGTATATGTCGCTAGTGCGTTCTACTTTCCCATTTGCCATTTCTACTACATAAGTATCCTTTAGTGATTGGGGATTTTGTTCAAGTAAATGTTTATATTGGTGGCTCACGAAACTCCTCTCCGCTCCACTATCGAATAGTACGCATGCATAAGAGTTATTGAGGAGAAACGTACCGGTAACCACCGTGGGATCCTCGACTGCTTCCCCATGTCCTATTGCCAGGACTCTTCCTACTCCACCAGCATTAGGGGCTTGTGCTTTGGGGCAGTCTCTTTTGAAGTGACCTGCGTCTCCACAGTTGTAGCAGGTCCGGGTTGCCCCCGTATTGGCGACTTGGTTGATTGGTTGAGCCGGCGCTTTACAGAAACGAGCAGTGTGCCCCTTCCTGTCGCAGTTGTTACAGTACATCTCTCTACAAGCACCATTGTGGTGAAAGTTGCACTTGTTGCACTTAGGTAGTTTTCCCGCATATGGCTTCGGTGGTGCTGGAGTGGTAGCAGTAGTGGCAGCATTAGTGGCAGCATGGACAGCAACAATTTGTTGCTTCTTAGCGGGGTCCTGTGCTGGTTGGCTCTTCTTTTCGTTCCAGAACTTCCTTTTGTTGTTTCCCCCTTTTGATTTATCAGTGGTGGTGGTTGTAGTATTATGACCGGCTCGGTGGTCAACAAGTTGTTGTTCCAGCTCCCTGGCACTGTCAAAAGTAGTTGGCCTTGAAGCCAGGACACTACTTTGCACGTGGAGAGACAGTCCCCAAAGGTATCGCTCTACCTTTTTCTCCTCCGGAGTAACCATTGTTGGGCAGAGGAGAGCCAATTCATTGAATCGGGTGGTGTAGGTTTCAAGGTCAGAGCCCGTCATCCTGAGGTTCCAGAGTTCTTGTTCCAGCTTTTGAATTTCACCTCTCGGGCAGTACTCCTTCATCATCAACGTTTTTAGTTCTGCCCAGGTTATGGAGCTAGCCACTTCGAGAGTAAGTGACTTAACCCGACAGTTCCACCAAGTAAGGGCCCGACCGGTGAAGGTGAAGGCTGCGAACTTAAATTTGCTCGCTTCGGGGCAAGAGCACACCTGAAAGACTACTTCGGTCTTTTCAAACCATTGCATCAACGCGATGACTCCCCCGCTTCCATTGAAGTTGTCGGGTTTGCCATTTGTGAAGTCTTTGTATGAACACTCTTTTGCACGAAACGTACTGTCTCCGTGGTTAGAGTGTGTAGCTCCCGATCCCGAACCACCAGCTCCGTTGGTCCCTATCTGCGACATTGCGGCCGCTACGGCTGCTGTTACTGCAGCCTGGAACATCGCGGGATCAAACTGTGGAGGCGGCGGCGGAGGAGGTGTTACTGTGTTGCTGGAAGGTCTTGGTCTTCTTCTTGGCGGCATGGTTCTGTCATAAGTTGCAAAGTGCATACTAATTTAGTCGGGACATAATTAATATATTATATTTTAAAATGATCTCTATCGGTTACTTAATTAGTTGCAAAGTGCATACCAGTCATATGTGATTAAGATATAATAGTCCTTCGAATAGATGACCCTAACTCCAAGACCACAACCAAACAAGGACAGGAAGTGAAACAAAGATACATAAATTCTAAGTCTATAGCATCTTAGTTACATATGACCTTAGCGCATCCACTTAGCAGCTATTAATTTATAAATAAAGACCTATTTAATTATCAGATAATTTATTATAGTAACACAAAATACTCCTATAGTATTTGTAAATGTTTAGTTTTGAGTTCTTAAAGTATCATTTGTAGTCTGTTATTTGGTTTGTTAGATTTGTTGTCCATCCTGACCATCCCCCGGTATATGCAAGTCAATTCCCGGACATATATAGTTGATCAGGCTATATCCTTCCCAGACTTGATTTACATATACCAAGGCATACCCATAATGTACAACTCCTCTTCTTTTATTTTATGTTCTTCTAGTTATGACACTATATGAGCATGTATGCATGTATTTATACTTTTAAAAAAAAAATCATTTATTTTCTAAAAGTATATTTATTTGAAAAATGCACAAATCAGAGACTATTAGTCCCAATTGTGTTTATAGTTTGTATATCTTATGTGGTTTGATATACTTAATTCACTATAAACTGCGCTCTGATACCAATCTGTCACACCCCCAAACCAAGGATGGCGGAAACGTCCGGGGGTGGAGGACTTCATGTATAGTATCATAACAGCAATTGTAATAGTAATTCAAGCAAACCCAACCAACATATATATAATTGAAAAAGAATTACATCATTGTATGAATTACATGTTTACGAATCAATCACAATATGTTGATAAAATATGAAATGGTAGACGTCTTAGCGTCCCATCCTCAAAAGCACTTGATTACCTGTTTAATGATTTCCTGAGAATACAAGTTGTTTGAAAAAGTGTCAACACAAAGGTTGGTGAGTTCATAAGCTTCTGTTTGGTATTATTAAAAGCCTTTCGTTTGTAAAAGTAGTATTTGTGTTAGAAAAACCCAATATTTTCCTTAATGTGTAAATGTAGTCTTAAAACCCAAAGACCGAAATGTACAAGTAATTTGTCATATTTATAGTAAAACAATGCAAGTTTAAATCGACATAAACTCGTTAAATTTTAATGAAGTTCCCGTAAATTCCAATGTTTGTTAATACTTTATGTGAGTTTATTATAACCATACTATGACCAAGGTTGCCTAAAACGACGTTCTTCAGGCGTAGGAAATGTTATGACATTTGTCACCCCAGACCTATCGGTCTAACTGTTGCATGCAGTTTAGGTGTGGGTTTGTCAAACCCAATATAGATCTATACACAAGTATCACGCTCTCCCTCAAGGAGACTTTGGTTACAATACAGGACTTAATGGTAATTTGAAGTAAATGTCTCACAAAGTCATTAACGGAATTACGTGTTATGAAAACTTGGTACCGTATGGCCGTACCTCGCTTAAATGAAAATATCCTTTGTATAAATGTACCCTTTTTAAATGTATGTGTTATGTAATGTATCATAAACTATACCTATTATAGTTTATCAATCAAGGGTAGTACGTGGTAATGTATGCAAACTATATTCAAAATAGTTTATTTAATGTTTGAATGTATCGATTGTACTTTGATTATAATCACTTGTTATTCTTTATATTTTATATGACCAAATCCATTTGTAAACTGATGTGTGTCTAAATATTAAGATAAAATGTCATATATTGCAGTAACATATAGTCACATAAAGATATACACCTTGCTCAACATGTTACAAGGTGAAATGAAATTAACAGCAAGTTTTCGTTAAAAACAGTTTCTGTTACCGTTCTTAGAAAATTTATAGAAAAATCATCACAGCTCTAAATCCAAATCCTCAAATTTTGAGAGTTTGGAATATGAGTCTAGTTTGTTCGTAAATTTTATCATGATTTTTAGTGATCTCTAACAGAGGTGAAAATGTTCATAATCACAGACTGGTCCGGGTTTGCCTCTGAAATGACAGGCAGTTTTGTAAAAATCACCATTTATTGTAGAAAAATCATTTGGAGATGTGCAAGTAGTCATTTTAAAGCTAAGAGTTTGAAGTAATTGCACCTGAAACAGTTTTGAAAACTAAAATTTTTAAGTTGACCAAAACAGTCCGTGATTAACGTCCATCTTTTCTGATGCAATCTGTTAGAAAAAGTTTAATTGTGTTCTTGATGATTTTACTTGTATTCCCCCCTTAAAACTTAAGAAAAACATGTAAATGTATGGGTATGAACTCACCTTATCTGGTTTCAGTAGATGAAAGTGAGAGAGAGGAAGTATTCAACTCAAGAACACTAAGACGATGTCTTGATGATTCGAGAATCTAACACCGAATAAGATGGAACTTGTGTAAGATATCAATGATTTGAGTAGAATGGAGTTTAATAATTATGTGAATGATGAAGATACTTACTAGTTGAAGCAAGAAATCCCTGGAGGAAGCCTTGAAGTTCTTGAAGTTGAGAGAAAAGACGAGAGAATTTTGGAGAGTGTTCTTGGTTGCTAAGTGTAGAATGAAAGAGTTTTATGGAGAATGAGGAGAGAGGATCAATCCTCCAGCTCTTAGAACGTGGGAAGAGCTGGAGATTGGCTGTAAAGGTCCACTAAGGAGACAAGGGGTAGTGGGAAAGAGTGGCTGATCATAGAGTGAGGTGGTAGTGGGTTGCTTTTGCCATAAATTAAGGAAAAGCAAATATTCCCTCAATAATTAGTTCAATCACCAATTCTTTTAATATATTTTATAAAAACCCTGGAGATTTATATATTTTGGGGCCTTAGTTTATAAAATAAAGTTTTAGGTGAAAATCCCACGTTAAAATAATGAAAAACGGAGTTAAAACGAAGTCGTAGTCGAAAAACCGGTAAAAAGGGGCTGGGTTCGGACCCTGGCTTCGGACACGGGCTTCGGACCCTGACTTCGGACACGGCTTCGGACACGGCTTCGGACCCTGTCTTCAGACCCTGTCTTCGGACCCTGACTTCGGACAAGCCTCGGCTTCGGATCAGAGGCCTCGGATGCGAGGCTTCGGTCCAAAAGCTTTGGTTTCGGATCCTTAAAGCTATTTTACTTGTTTTTACCCCGTTTCAAGCGATTTTTGATCCGGTTAAGGGTCGAGATGACCCAAATGATTACAAAAAGTTAAAGTAACTTTTGAGAGAGATTTGGGAGAGATTTGGGAGAGATTTGGGAGAGATTTGGGAGAGATTTGGGAGAGATTTCAATTAGAAAGAGATAGAGTGAAAACGATTTAGAGAGGTTTCGTTTGTGATTAATTTGAGTGTCCGGCTTCACAACACAAGGTTCGTAAACCCCATTAAACCGTGTTTTAGTGTCTTACACAATCCCGATGATTGTGTAATAGTGTTTTATCGCTTTGGTTCGTTGTTTAGCACTTGTTAAGGCTAAGGAAAATCAAACACATGAACTTTCCAAATGATGATTTCTCATTAAAATAGCGAATTGTGTAGTGATTACATAACGTAAACCCTAGCATACAAGGGTTATTGGAGTTGACCGGTTTGACTTGTTGACTTTGAATTGACCGAAATTTGACGGTTGTCACACCTTGGGAGGTGAGGCTATCAATATGACGACTTGGGATGAATTGGTGACGAGATTCAGAGTTGAGTTCGCACCAGTGATCAAGGTTCTGCAGCTGGCAAGGGAGTTTCAGGACCTTCTCCAGACTATAGAGACTTCGGCGAAGATCATCGCCATCTTCCGAGAGAGGACTTTGTTGGTTTCGCAGCATGTGGGGGACGAAGAGACGAAGAAGGTGAAGTATCATGACATGTTGAAGGATTAGATTCAGGAGTTTGTGAGCATGTCAAGCTGCAAGACTTTGGAGGACATGATAACGAGAGCTTGGGAACGGGAAATTGATTTGGAGACTGTGAGGAAGAGGAAGTTGGTTTAGGCTCAGGTGTTAGAGGGTTCAACAAAGAAGCCCAAGGGTTTTGATTCTCGACCAAGGGGCCAGCAGGGTCGGGGTCGTTGTGGCAAGTGCAGAAAAATACACGACGTGGTTTGTAGGATGGGTGGTTCTGGCTGCTACAAGTGCGAAAAAACGGGTCACTTTAGCAATGATTGCCCTACCATCTAGGTATCTGATCTCATTTTCATCCATCGCAATCAGGGGGGCTATAAGAAGGCTAATTTTCCGATTTTGGCAGGATACGTGATTGTAGCACACGCTCCAGCTACATTGAGGATCACCGCTAGCCACAAGGGTAAGGCGGATTTGCCAATCGTGATGAGTCGAGCTTTCTAGCTGACAGCCAAGGCGCTCGTGCAGCACCAGGTGTGGTTAAATGTATGTATCTTCTCCTTAATTATTTATTTTTTTTATGCTTATTGTGTATATTGCTATGTAGGGACGTTCCTTGTGAATGATGTTCCGGACTTGGTTCTTTTTTATTCGGGAGCTACCCGTTCATTTGTATCTCTTGCACTCAACAAGAGATTTTGTGACGCTTCTGGGGAGCTTGATTATCCATTAGAGGTGGAGATCGTCGACGATCGTCCAGTACGAGTATTGAGGGTTCATTGGGGTTGTGTGTTGGTGTTATTTAACGAGCGGTATCCGATCGATTTGGTTATTATCCCTTTGTGTGAGAGCAAGGTTATCGTGGGGATGGATTGGTTGAGCCCTAATTAAGAAATGATTGATTGCGATAGTTGGTTCAGGTTCGAACCCCTTGTGGGGGGAACTAGTTATATGTGGTGAGGGTGCTTAGCGGGGACCAGCTCTCTGTTCAGCTGCGAGAGTTAGGAGGTACCTTCAACATGGTTGTTCTAGTTTTGTGGATTATGTGTTGGATACCATAAAGGAGAGGAAGAGGACAATTGATGATGTGTTGATCGCGTGAGAGTATTCCGATGTGTTCCTGGTGGACTTTCTGTTGGATTAGGTGTCTAAGCCATAACTATAATTGGTATGTACTTGACCCGAGAGTAGCATGGTCTATTTAGGTTGCATATCACTGGGACAATTTGATAGGATGGACTTTTGAGAAGAGGTTATTTATGATTTATTAATATATTATAAGTTCTAATATATTAATATGAAATCATATTATTTAATTAGTATTGATCAAGAATTAGTTTGGAATTAATTTTGTGATCAAAAGAGACTAATTAAATATAAGGGGTTGATTTGGTAAATCATTCATTCTTATGGTGTGGGCCAATGATCCATGATTCCTTAGGTTGGGCTAAACCCATGTGACAATCCATGGATTATCCATCGACGTTTAAACCCATGGAGCCTAAGGAATATGGAAGGTCATGCACATTAGGGTTTACATGGTGTAACCCTAATCTTGCCACACTGTATAAGAAGCCCCTTAGCATCCAAAATTTGTGACTAGACACACTAGTGTTCTTGGAGATCATTGAGCCGATTTGTGTACACCGTACTCTCTCAAAAGTCACCTTTTGTCCAAAGGTGTGTTGTGATTCCATTTGAGGCATTCACATTATTGGTGCTAAGTTCTTAAAGGCCAAAACTACAAGCTACAACAAAGAGGTAATTCTATAACTCATTTCTATGTTGTTTATGTCAATTGCATGCTAGTTGTAGGCTTAATGCTTTGGAAACAATATTGCATGTATAATTAGAGAAAACATAGATCCAAAGCATTTAGGGTTGTATGTGCACCATAGGATGTTGAAGTATACTAAAACCCTTCACTTTCCTGGAGTTCCTCTGAAGAGGCAATTTGAGTTCCATTTTGATCTGGTTCCAGGTGCGGCTCCGATAGCCAAGGCACCTTATCAGTTAGCACCACGTGAGATACATGAGTTGTCTACACAACTACAGGAGCTATTAGACAAGGGTTTTATCAGGCCGGATAGTTCACCCTGAGGAGCACCGATACTATTTGCGAAGAAGAAATATGGTTCATACATAATGTGCATAGACTACTAGGATCTAAATATGTTAACGGCGAAGAACCGTTATCTACTTTCGAGGATTGATGATTTGTTTGATCAATTGCAGCTTACGTCTTGGTTCTCCAACACTGATCTGCGTTCAAGCTACCATCAGATGAGGGTTCGGGATGAGGATGTTCAGAAGACGGCCTTCAGGACTCGTAATGGTCATTACAAGTTCTTGTTGATGCCTTTTGGGCTTACCAATGCATCAACAACATTCATGGACCTCATGAACAGGGTTTGTAGGCCGATGTTGGATCGGTCAGTGATCGTTTTCATTGATAATATCTTGGTCTATTCAAAGACCAAGGAGCAGCATGAGGATCACTTACGAGAGGTTTTGGAGACATTGAGGAGGGAGAGACTTTATGCCAAATTCTCCAAGTGTGAGTTTTTCTTACGCGAAGTGCAGTTTTTGGGACACCTCATCAATCAGAAGGGTATATTGGTCGACACGGCCAAATCGAGGCCATGGTATAGTGGGAGGTTCTGAGGTCTCCATCCGAGGTTCGAAGTTACCTAGGCTTAGCAGGGTACTATCAAAGGTTCATTGTAAACTTCTCCATGATCGCCGTTTTGTTGGCCAGGTTGACAAAGAAGTCGCTTACTTACTGTTCGGTCTTTGAGCAATAGGCGGCGTTTGATACATTGAGGCAGAAGTTATGCGAGGATCCAATTTTGACTTTACCAAAGGGTGTGGATAACTTCGTGGTATATTGCGATGCGTCGATTACAGGATTGGGTGCGGTATTGATGCATAGGGGTCATGTGATTGTTTATGCTTCAAGGAAGTTGAAGCCTCATGATACGAATTATCCTACTCATGATTTGGAGCTAGGGGATGTGGATTTTTCCCTCAAGATTTGGCGTCACTACTTGTATAAGGTTCGTTGTATCATTTACATGGACCACAAGAGTTTGAGATACTTGATGGAACAACCAAATCTTAATATGAGGCAGCACGGGTGGCTCGACGTGATGAAGGATTAGGATTATGAGATCCTTTATCTGCCTAGAAAGGCCAACATGGTGGCCAATTATCTTAGCCGCAAGACGACCGGTACTCTCACCAGGGATTTCTTATTAAGGATAACATTGATTACCACACTCTTGGAGCAGATTCGCAGGGTCCATATTTAGGCTATGAAGCAGGAGCACTGGAAGAGCGAGCGCATAGTGGGACATGTGTCCTCTTTTAAATATGATAGCTAGGGATTTTTGAATTTATACCAGAGGATTTGGGTTCCATATTTGGTGGTTCAATTTGTAGTTTTCTATTCATCCGGGTGCGGCTAAGATGTATAGAGACCTCCGACTCGATTATTGGTGGCTCTGCAAGAAGCGGGATGTGGCCTGCTGTAACATCCCAAAAATCAAGGTATACTTTTCATTTTTCCACAACCAACCCAAAACCATAAATGTTTACAAGAAATAGTTTTCCGAAATTCAAAATCATAAATCATAGTATCCCAAAATCAAATCACATAAAATCTGAAGGATGTGCACGATCAGGCTTTTGACTTTCCCATGTCATCTGAAGTACCTGAAACCATAACAATCAAACTGTAAGCCAAAGCTTAGTGAGTTCCCCTAAAGTACCGCACACACAACCATATAGATAACATCATGCATATATATATATATATATATATATATATATATATATATATATATATATATATATATATATATATATATATATATATATATATATATATATATATATATATATATATATATATATATATATATATATATATCAGCCTTCAGCCTGACTAGACCACCTCATCGGTCCTACAACCTATCTGGACCGATCTCCGAGCCTTCAGCCTCACTGAACCGCCTCACAGGGCCTAGACCCTATCCGGACCTCTCTCCAGGCCATCGGCGTGACTGGACCGACTCTCCGGGCCTAGAACCTATCCGGAACGACCTGGGAATCTTGGCCTTTAGCACAAAGCAGGACCACCTCAACCCAACAAACCATAACATGTTGACATATACAATAACAAACAATAACCAGCAAGTACACGTAATCATACAGATCCGCCAGTCTAACACATAACCAGGACACACAGGTAATTATAGGGATCTACTAGTATATCATATACCAATATAGCATCATCCAACATACCAGGATACATAATCCATTGGGCCTACTAGTACAATGAGGAAAACTCACCTCATAGTCTGAAATGTAGCTGAACATATCATTGCTCTAATTGTTGGCTCTACCCGTCACCTATACAATAAACAATGACCCAAACTCAATTTACTACTCAAATTAACCAAAATACCCTTAAGTCAAACTTGGTCAAACCCTTGGTCAAAGTCATATCCACACTCAAAAGTCCCACAGCCACTTGTCACGTCGTGACCTAGTAAGACAGTATAGACGAGAAACATCATCCTCATGTCATAACACCCAGGTGCTCACGTCGTGAGAACGCTCTGGATAAAAATGCTTAATAAAACTCTTAACCCTTTTGGACAAGCAACCAAAGCCCCCAAAATGCCTTATCTACTCAAGAACATCACAAAAATCATAGCTTTTTGTACATGCATGTCAAATCCTAGTCCTAATCACAAACTAGGGCACAAAAGGAAGAAATGACACCAAATATCTTGCAAGAGTCTCAAAACTTCACCACACTTCATATTTGTCACCTATTCTATCAAAGTGATGCTGGTGATCCATAAAGTTGGCAACTTTATGGGTTCCAACCACTATACCACCAAATCCATGAAAAGAAAAGCATAAAAAGCTAGGTCTAAGCTTATAAACCCATAAAGTTATGATCTTGAAAACTCACAATGGTCTAGAAGATGTGGAATGCATGATGGAGAGGTTTAAATGTTGAGATGATGACTAGGTGCTCTTCTACTTTTTATTATTTTCTAAAAATCACCACAAATGAGCTCAAAATCAACTATGAGATGCTATGGTTTCAAAGGGAAGTGTTGAGAGGTGATGAAGGCTGAGGGTGGGCTAACCCTAGCCCTAACTTCCTTTAAATATGGAAACAAGCTTCAAAATTTAGTATTTTCCTCTCACACCGGCCTCACCTCGTAAGCCATATCTTCTCACATCATAACCTGAAGATGGTTCGCAATTTTAAACATTCTCCTCACGACGTGACAGGCATCCCTCACGTTGTGAGACAGGTGAAACTTCAAAATTCAACTTAATGAAATGATTACCTGAACTAGGTGTTACAATTCTCTTCCAATTAAATCAAATTTCTTCCTCGAAGTCTGTTGTTGCAAATAACTTTGGATAATGCTCACGCATCTATGCCTCGGGTCCCCAAGTCCATTCAAAACCCTTCTGATGCTGCCACTGAACTTTGACCAATGGGACCACCTTATTGCGTAAGGCCTTCGTCTTCTTATCCAAAATCGTAACTGGCCTATCAACATAGTTCATATGATCATCAACCTGAATATCATCCAACGGGACCACCGTTGAATCATCAACTACACACTTCCATAGCTGAGAAACATGGAAGGTGTTGTGAATATGACTAAGCTCCTAAGGCAGATCCAGTCGATAGGCCACCCCGCCAACTCTAGCCACTACTTGAAATGGCCCGATGAATTGGGGCCCCAACTTTCCCCTCTTCATGAAGCATATTACACCTTTCGAGGGTGATACCTTTAGTAAAACCATATCGCATACCTAGAACTCTAACTCGGATCGACGTCGGTCGGCATAACTCTTTTGCCAACTCTGAGTTATCTACAACCTCTGCTTGATCTGTTGAATAAGCTCTGTCATCTGAAGGACTACCTCGGTCTTTCCCATGACACTGTAACCGAGCTCCCCCCAACAGATTGGTGTGCGACACTCCCTCTCGTAAAGATGCTCAAAAGGCGGCACACCAATACTAAAATAGGAGCTGTTGTTGTAAGAAAACCCAACCAGAAGAAGGTACAAGTCCCAACTCCCACCGAAATCTATAACACAGGCTCTCAGCATATCCTTGAGCGCCTGGATGGTCCGCTTGCTCTGTTCGTCAGTCTACGGATGGTAAGCAGTGCTAATGTGAAATCTCCTACCCAATTCCTCGTGGAACCTCTACCAAAATCGAGAAGTGAACCGAACATCTCGATCAAATACAATGGAAAATCAAACACCATGATGAGAAAAAATCTCAAGCACATACACAGCGGCCAATTTCTCGGCTGATGAGCTCTCCCAAATAACTAGAAAGTGGGAACTATTGGTCAGACGATCCATAATAACCAATATCATATCAAAACCCTTAGCCGTCTTGGGTAACTTGGTGATGAAATCCATGGTGATATGCTCCCATTTCCATATGGTAACTTCCAAAGACTGCAATTTTCTGTGAGGCCTCTGGTGCTCAGCCTTGACAATCCGACATGTCAAGGACCTCTCAAAATACCAGGTTGTATCCTTATTTGCACGATCAACCATAACTAAGTCTCAATTATCAATACATCTTTATGACTCTAGGGTGTATCGAAAATTTGGATTTGTGTGTCTCCTCCATCACAGTCGGCCTGACCCCGCCAAAATCTGGTACCCAAACCTGATCGCACTAGGTCAACAATATGCGACTATCAGTAGAAAACATGTCAATCTCACCCTTGATTCTACCCTGCTTCCAGTTTTCCTTCTTGACTCCCCTTACCTAAGCCTCTCTAATCAAATCTAGAAGCAGTGAGTCGATAGAAATCCTCATACATAAACCCCCAACATACATGCTATCCGACTTTCGGCTCAAAGCATCAGTGACCACATTCGTTTTCCCCGAGTGATAAAGAATTTCGCGGTCATAATCCTTAACCACATCAAGCCATCTATACTATCTCATATTCAAATTCGGATAATCCATGAAATACCTCAGATTCTTGTGATCTGTGTAATGTTGGATTAAGGTTTCGAAGGTCCTAACTAAATTGGTATAATATTGATGAATAAGAGTAAAGTCCTTTTTGGGTTGACCTAATAACCAAGAATTTGCTTAGATTGGTTTTAGAGAGAGATAAATGTTTTATGAATATATTGTATGCCTAATATATTAATTAGAAATAGCTATAATTAATTTAGAATTAATCAGAATTAATTTGGAATTAATTTTGTGTTAGTTAGAATTAATTAAAAGTTGAGGGACTATAGTTTTGATTGTTCAAAAGTTGAGCAGAGGACAGGTTGTAGAACCCTCCTACAACTGATGGTTTTGAGGCTCTCTTGGAGTCATCTAGCAGCCTTTATGAAGATAAACTAGGAACTAGATAATTGCCTTATATGAAATAATATTATTTTATGTTCAAATCAGGGCTTTTAGGCATATCCTAATCAGCTATAAATACATCCTTAGGACTTGAAATTTTTGGCCAAGATTTTCTATGAGACCATAGCTGAAAATTTCATATCTCTCCCCTCTCTCCTAAATCTTCTAGGGTTCTTGTGTTGTGGGTGTGAATGATTAGAAGCTTACACACAATTAAAGCTAGTTTTCAAGAGACTATTGGATTGTTTAAAGGGTTTGTTTACAACAACAAACTAGAGGTATAAAATTAACCCTGTGAATTTGATTTCAACTAGGATTAGAGTTTTTTTGTTCGATTGTAGGTTGTTTCAATAGAGTTATGACATAGATCCAAAACTAGGTTGCATGTACTCTTAAGAGTTTAAGATATTTTCCACATTATTACAGGTAAAACCCATCAGTGGTATCAGAGCGTCAGGTTGTTTAACAATTGAATTTGCAAAAATTGAACTTGTACAATTGGAGAAAAAGAAAACCAACATTCTGTTTCTTCGCCACGATGTGAGGATCTTCTGCACGCCGTGGCCAACTGTCTGATCTACGTAATTTTCTTCTGCCACGCCGTGGAGCTTATCTGCCACGTGTGGTGGACCTTCTGGTCAATGAAATTTATTTTTGACATAATTAAGATCTAGATTAGGATAATTACATTTAAAGATATTGTTTTAATTCGATAAAATCTGAATATTTAAATTGGTTTTTCTTTAAAATTTCTGAACTTTATTTTAAATGTTTAAAATACATGAGTCAGTTGAATCGCTAGTATGCCTCATTCACGAAGCCATGCTATAAAGAGGGTATACGGAAGCGACCTATAAAATGGTCATTGAATGAGTGTCTATTCAGCTACCGCTCTCCTGTGTTGTGGAGGCTCGTTAGCAAAACGAGTTCAATAGGACATAATCACATGAAAAGTATAATGCTATAAAGTAATAGAACCTTTTACAAAATTTCCCACTCTAGTTACTGTTGGGTCAAAATTATGGTTTCTACTTTACTTTTCTAGGCATCTATATTTTTCAGTCTAGGACCGTAAACAGCCTGGTGTTTACAGGTGTATGGGTGTTCACGGCCGTGAACCTGGTTACGGCCGTGAACGTGTTTTTGGTCAAATAATGGGTTTACGGCCAAGGCCTTGTATTTTGGGCTTGGCCTTAGGTCCATATATATATATATATATATATATATATATATATATATATATATATATATATATATATATATATATATATATATATATATATATATATATATATATATATATATATATATATATATAGTATTAGTAGAGTCATAAGAGTGTGATATAGAGGGGAGTTCATGGCCAAGTGTGTGTGTTTTAGAGAGAGAAAGTGAGAGAACTCAAGTGTGTGTGAATCTTTTGTAAGGAGCATCATTGATTATCCATCAATACATAGAGATTCATCTTATTCTTCTTCTCCTTCTTCTCTATTTTGATCTTGCATCATCCAATTGATTGCGATTCCGCACCACCAATTGGATGTGATTGATACGTCAAACAAATTTGGGACTTAGAGTTGGTATCAGAGCTTGGATTGTATCAATCATTTTGGCAAGATCTGGAGCGTTTTTGCACTTTTTCTTGAAGGATTTTTGGTTTTGGATAGCTTTTTGAAATATATTGGGGGTTTGTTCTTTGATTTTTTCATAAACACGAGTTTTTGATCAAGTTTTGGAGCAAAAAGGGGTGAAAAACGCTGTTTTTTTGCGATCCAAAGAAGGGTTCACGGCCAACCGAAACAGTGTTCACGGCCACCCGAAGAAGGGTTCACGGCCAACCGAAGCAGTGTTCATGGCCAACCGAAGCTTTCACGGCCTCGAACCGAAGAATCTTTCATGGTCGAAATCTTGTTTGCGGTCTGAAGTTCGTTTACGACCGAGAAGAGTTTGCGGTCCGAAGTCGTAGCACGTGTTCGGTCCTCGGACAATTCTCGGCCAGCATCCTCGCACGCGTAGTCCTCGCATTAGCGTTTATTCAAAAAAAAGTTGGGGGTTGCCAGGAATCGAACCCGGGTCCCCTGCCTTCTCAGCCCACCACCTTACCAGTTGGTCTAGGTTGCTACTTGTCATACGTCTTTCCCATTTTATTCAAAACGGATCCCTGTTTCGGTTCTAGTTTCGCATTTTTAACAATTTTAGCCCAAAATTCAATTTTTTAAATTTTAAAATTCCATTTTCAACCCAAAGTTTTTTACTTTTACTTTTTTACTATCATTTTTTACTTTTGACCTTAAAATTTGACTTTGACTTTCAAGTTTGACCTTTGTCTTTAAACTTTGACTTTCTCGTTTAACCTTCAAATTTTTACTTTTAGCTTTTCGGTTTGACTTTTATGTTTGACTTTTTAAGTTTGACATTTAAGTTTGACTTTTTAAATTTGACTTTTAAGGTTGACTTTTGGGTTTTTAGTCAAAGGGCATTTTTGGTACACAATGAGTTATTCAAGCATCCCGATCAATGAAGTTTCATGTACTCCATCTTGTGAAGCTACGATTAAATTTCTTCGTGAACAAATTGAATTATTAAAAAGAGAAAATGAGGACCTAAAGTACGAAGGTTATACACTTAGAAAAGGCCAAAGACCTCTAAAAGAATAATTAGAGATGAAGACTCGGGACTTTAGAAAACTACAGGAAGATTATAGAAATAAGTGTGAGAGCTACAGTTTTATCGAGAAACAACTTGCCATTGTGACTACCGAGCTTGACACATTGAAAAATAAGTTTGATAATGCAGATTTTAATTTCAGAAAATTTGATGTGTCAAGTGAAGTAGTTGCGTCAATGATTGAAATTAGTTTGAGATTTAAAAATAACCAGCAAAAGGGTTTAGGGTATGATAAAATTCCTCCTCCATTCAATCACAATTACACTGTCATCCCTATGAACCAGGAAGAAATTGACAGAGAAGTACCATATCTTGTGTATGGCAAACTTGGTGTACCAGTGACAGAGAGTAGTGCTAGGGAAAAGGATACTAACATTTCTACTTCCTATGAAGATTCTAATTTAAGGCAAGGCAAGCAGGCTTCAGAAGAGAGTGTGTCTGATAATAAAATTGTTTCAGAATCTGATGTTTTTGTTTCAAACGATGCTACTTTTGTTTCTGACTCTAAACATAATGTTTTGATTTGTGTTGATTCTGTGTCAAAGTCTGATGACTCAAATTTTTTTGATATGTTTGATGATATCTTTGATAATTCTGCCGTGGTTGTGCCAGAAAGTGTTAAGCTGAACGATTTTAATGCTTCTACTTCTTGTGCAGGTAAAGTAGTGGAAGATGAGAACAAGGAGAACACTATTGAACAATCAAATGACTCCTTGAACTCTGAATCTGTTGCTTCTAACTCAGTTGCTACTAATTAACCTGCTGTTGGTAAATGCAGGCCACCAAAACAAGCAAATCAGATGGCCTGCTGCAAGTGTGCTTGTGGGAACAATCAGAGACAAGGCAAGGGTACGCCACAATGATCATGAAGAAACAATTCCTACGTGAAGAAAAAGACTTGTTTTCACTGTGGAACACCTGGACACATTGCCAGAAATTGTCCTAATCGCACATACGTTCCCTATTATGCACAGGGATGGCGGAACACGCCAAGAGGGAGATACCCCAAAAGAATCCCTTCAAGGTCACAATCGCGCAATGGGGATTGGAATGCGCAAAAGGCCAAGAATCCAACTCCCAAGGTCAAGAAGGGAATGTCGGCCAACAAGCCAAATTCAAGAGATGCTCCAGTGAAGCCAAGACCGGTTAGGTCAAAATCATCTCGGAAGCCGACTTGAAGTTCAAAAGCAAGTACTGAGGCACCCATCCGATCAAAGAAGAAATGGGTTAAACCCAACTACAAATGGGTACCAAAGGTTCACTCTCTCAAATCTTCTAATGATTCTAATATTTCTACATCTTCTGTTTGTGATAAGCAGGATATGCCATGGGAGAGAGTTCCTTGCAAAGATGACAAAGGTAAACCCAGTTTCAAAATGGACTGGGTTCCAAAGACAAACTAATCCCGCACTCTGTGCTGGAGCGGCTATGGAGGAATATCATCATACTTCGGTTTGTTGATAGTAGCTATTCGTAGCACATGATAGGGAACATCTCTCAACTGTATAACACTACGAACTTTAAGTGAGAGTATGTGTCCTCTGAGGGAAAGGAAAGAAAGGAAGAAAGGAAAGGATCACACATGGGTTTTGTGCTTAATGATGTGAATAATTTTTCGGATCTGTTCTGAGATTATGCATGCTGTTCTAAAACCTTCTGGATGCAAATCTAATCGGTGACTTACGGTTTAAGTTTTCTTCTCGATACTCCTGAGTTTTCTCTTACATTGATTCGTTTCAAAGAAAATCTTTTATTTTCTTATAGTATTTAGTTTGTAGGTATTGTTTGGGAAGTGATATGAAATATAGTGCTGAAGGGCAATTTATGATGCGTGTAATGCACTAAAGTCGAATTGTCTAGACTCTGTGTTCAATGTGCTGGTAGGCACAAAGGATTTAAATGGACTAGACTAGGCATAGATGGAATATGAAAAGACTTGACAAATATTGACTTAGATAGTTTCGTTTGGTCTGACAATACGACGCTGGGGTAGATTGAGCAGTGAGATAAACATGGGAACCTGCGAGATACACTAAAAGTTAATTATCTAGAATTGTGGTTTAACATTTCCTCGATGTACGGACTCATGTTCTTAATTCCGGTATTGATAGGGCGACCGTGGGGTTCTGATAAAATAGGTATGTAGAAACTTATTTTCTTGCTTTCTATCTGTTAGTCATATGTTGCCTCCTCTGCGTGATTGGAACATATCCGACCTGGAATGCAACATATGCAACTCTATTTCTATGCATCTCCTTATCTATGCAATTCTTTCTATCTGTTAGTCATATGTTGTCTCCTCTGCGTGATAGGAAGAGATCCGACCTGGAACACAGCATATGCAACATTCTACTTCTCAATCCCTCTATATCAGTTATCCATATGTTGTCCCCTCTGTGTGATTGTAAGAGATCAGACCTGGGACACAACATATGCACCTGTCTCTAAATCTGACTTCCCTCTTAATGATTGTCTACTCACCTAAAGTAAAGAGTTCTTTGGAAGTTCTTGATTACCGGGGTATATCGGGAAGTGGGGAACACATTCTAGTACATCTAAAATTGAACCATTTAATAGGTTGTTTGTAGATCTCGCAACTGAAATTTAAGTGGAAAATAATATCCTTGGTCGCCGTCAGCTAAATGTCTATTTAAGTATATAGGTACAAATGTCTTGTCACTTATAACCTGTCTAACATGTCAATATCCTTCGTGTTTAAGTGGACCACAATACCGGTGATTGACCAGATCAAAACATGCAGGTGTGTGCAGATAAACGATATTGAATTGTTTGATAACTTTGATCCCAAATTAGTTTTGGAATTTAGTTATTATTTTTGTTTTGGTTAAATTTGTTCATAGTTTTCCTCTATGCACAAATTTAGGGGGAGAATTAAAACTAAAAATTAAACAAAACATCGGAAATACAAAAACCAAACAAAAATCAGAAAATTCAAAAATCAAACAAAAATCAGAAAATTAAAAAAAATCCAAAAATATTTTTGTTTCTGTTTTTATTTTATTTTTTCAGAAAATATGAAAAATCCAAAAATATTGTGTGCTAAGTTTCATTTTAGTTTTTTTATTATCTCAAATTTTTTGTCTTGAAAAGTGAATTCAGATGTAGATGAGACTCATGGAGACTGTATCATAATTTTCTGAGCCAAAGCTTCATCCGTGATTGTCAAAGAATTCTCATTCGAAGGAACAAGAAATGAAAATTATTCTTTCAATATTCAATCTTTCAATCACATAAGCAAGGTGAACCTGACTTGAAGATTATGTGATGAATTGCATTGAAGCCTCCTCAATCAATTTGCTGCTATCTATGTACCTGCTCAAGTGATCCAGAAGATTCGTTCTCTCTGATGTTCCCTCTGAAGATTCTCAAGCTGAAAGTGTTGATTTTCAAGAATCTCTGCATGATGCATCCACACCCAAAGTGCGTTTAAAGTCAAATCTTGAAGAAAATCCCATCCGTTCAAGATGAAGTCATTCAGCTTGAAGATTCAGTTGTTCATTTTGAAGCTGTGAAGAAATCAAAGATTAACGCTGAAGCCAAGCTCCAAATGAAGATTGACAAGAATAGCCAGCTACAGTTTTAGGGAGTGTTTATTGGGTCAAATAAAAGAAAGCTATAAACCAAGGCTGAGATTGTTGGGTCTAAAAATATGGTTTATACTTTACTTTTCTAAGCTTTAATATTTTTCGGTCCATGTGGTGTGTGCGGTTAGGAGGGTTCACGGCCCAGGTGGTTGTTTACGGCCGTGAACTGGTTCACGGCCGTGAACCTGTTCACGGCCCATGTTCCCTATAAATTGATGTCAAGAGAGCAACAAGGAGTCATAAGAAAGGAGCATATTGTAGAGAGAGAAAGTTAGAGAGAAGAAGAGTGTGTGTGACAATCTTGTGTTGGATCATAACTCTTATCATCAATACATTTAAGATTCATCTTATTCTTCTTCTCCTTCTTCTTCAATTAATCTTGCATCATCCAATTGATTGGGATTCTACACCATAAATTGGATCTGATTGATACATCAAGCAAATTTGGGACTTACAATCAATCAGATCCAATTGATGGTGCGGAATCCCAATCAATTGGATGATGCAAGATCAACATATGGAAGAAGAAGAAGAAGAAGAATAAGATGATTCTATGATGTTTATATGATATGAGTAATAATCCAAAACTAGATTCACATACACTCTATTCTTCTCTCTAGTTTCTCTCTCTAGGACACCTTGATTTGCACACACTTAGCAGCCTCCCTAGCCATACACCCATAATGGAAGCCAATTCCTGATGAGTTGTTAAAGTTTGAGAGTCCATTTGTTTTTGGTTTTTCTTGATTGATTAAACTAATAAAAGTTGCAATGAAAGTACAAAATAGAAAGTGTTCTATAACCAAGTGAGTTTACGGCCGTATAAGGTTCACGACCGTACACAGATCACAGTCAATTCACGGTCAACAACAGTTCACGGTCAACGAGTTGATCACGGTCAAGCAATGGATCACGGTCCAACAATAATTCACGGTCAATGTATATGAATGGTTCACTGCCAATGAATGGATCACGATCAACTGAGAAGAACACGGTCAATGAAGATGAATGGTTCACGGCCGTACACAGAGTTCACAGCCATAAACACTTCAAACAGTGAAACCGCAAACACCAGAAACAGTTGAGAACAAATGATTTTGATGCTGATTTTGATTCCTTTTTCCTTGAACTTCATGATCCAATGCAGAAACTCCGTAAATAAGCTTTAAACAGTACCGAATTTGAAGATTACTCTAGCCGAGAACACTACTTAAATGATTTTGAAACCAGATTTGCTCTGATACAAACTGTAAGTCCCACAAATGCGAACCAACCAGTGATCAAACACACACAATCAAGCAGTTAACAATAAGCAAAGAAGGAGTAGAAGAAAAGAAGTTCCAACAATGCACACGTTATATTCAACCGCAAACGTCAAGTACACTTGGAACACACACACACATCTGACACCAAGTCCCTTTACACTGAAAGGACTGACAACTATTTATAGGACACGACCAACTGCAAACGGGTTCACGGTCGTGAACATGTTCACAGCCGTGAACACCTTACAACCGTGAACAACCAGCCACAAACACCTAAACACATGACCAAACCCTAATCAAGACCTATACATGATAAATGCCTAGCCCAAACCATCTAAATATGACCTAACAGTTACTTTAAGGAAAAAATGTGAAAGTGTATGCGAATCCATGAAAACGTACAACAATCTTTATGATTCATTAGTGGAGCATGTGTTGTTTACCAGCACACTAATTGGGGACTATAAAGTTGAAATGATGGCACAACTCAAAAATTATCATTAATTAATGGAGTGTGAGTGGTTTACCGGCACGTTAATTTGAGTTGATAAAAGATATTATGTTTATCAAGTGGGTTTGCATGCTAGTCAAAAACTGAAGAGCATAATCAAGATTAAACATGCCATTGATAAGATTCAATGACTCTCAAATGATCTAGGAATTTCATACAGATTGAAATTGGTAAAATGCATTACCTACCATAAATGAACTTGTGATTAGATTATGACATCCTTTTTCTTAATTTCGAATTTCATTATTGGATCCTGGCCTTAAATATTAATTTGGGTTAAAATATCAAGGATTGAATCAATTAACTAAAACCTTGTCTTTATTTCACAGAAATGTCTTCAAGTGGTGAACTTCCTCCTCCTCCTCCACCATCAAGCCAAACCTTCAACCTACAATCAGTCCTTGCTAAGGACAAGCTTGTCGGTCCATGCTACATGGACTAGATGAGGAATCTGAAGATGATGCTTCACTATGAGAACAAGGAGTATGTTCTCAATACTCCAATTCCAGAAATCAACAAATAATCTGCCACTCATGAGGATATTGTTGTCTATGATCATCAAGTTGATGATGCCATGAAGATCTCTTGCATTATGATTGCAACTATGGCACCTGAAATCCAACCGACTTATGAGGATTACTGGCCATATGATCTTAAAAGGACCTTGTCTCAAATGTTCCACAAGCAAGCGAGACAATATCATTATGAAGTGTTCAAGTCCCTAATGGCATGCAATATGAAAGAAGGGGAATCTGTGTACGCTCATTTGCAAAAAATTCAAAGGCATGTGGAAGGATTGGAAAAGCTCAATATGAACTTTGATAAGAACCTTGCGATTGACATGGTCGTCAACTCTTTGCCCAGTAGTTATGATAAATTCATTTTGACCTATCATTTGAACAATACAGTAACCATATTGATTAAGCTTCACAATCTGTTGCAAACAGGTGAAGCAGGAATGAAGAAGTCTCATAACAACAGTTTGGCAAGTGCCCCTATCATGGCTATCCAACAAATAAAAGGGAAGAAGTGAAAGGCCCCTACCCCACCAAATGGAAAGGGAAGGTCCGTCGTGTTGAGCCCAGTGGAACAAAAGTAAAAGCCCAACTTCGAAATCCCTCTTGTTGCTGATCTAAAAGAAGCAGTGTGTTTTCATTGTGGCCAAAAGAGCCATTGGAAAAGAAGCTACCCTAGGTACTTGCAGGAAGTGAAAGATGCCAATGCCAAAGAAGGTGTATATTCTTCTGGTACGTATTCTATTCAAATCAATAATACAAATATTTCAAATTCTTGGGTTCTTGATACAAGATGTGGTTTCCACATTTTTTCTGATATGCAGCGACTAAAGGAAAGTGAAGAGGTCGAACATGGGAAACTAAACCTAATGATGGGGAACAAATAAGGATCGGATGTTACCAGGATTGGGACTTATTAGCTTACGTTTGATAGTATTAGGGTTTATTTGGATAATTGTTGCTACTCGCCATAAATGGATGGAAACATAATTTATTTTCATGCTTTGTTTAGACAAGGATATCGTTATGGTTTTGATAATAATGATGGTACTATTTTAGTTTATTTTAATGGTGCATTTATTTTCAAAGCTTTTATTTGCGATGGTGTGTATGAAACTATTGTTTGTGTGAATGAATTTGGCAACAATGTGTATAATATTGGTTCTTCTAATAGTTTAGACAAATCATGCCTATGGCATTGTCGTCTTGGGCACATCAACAAGAAACGCATGGCCCAACTTCAAAATGATGGAGTGTTGGAATCGTTGGACCTAAAACCAGACGATGAATGCGAGTCTTTTTTGTTGGGCAATATGACTAAATCACCTTTCACTGGAACATGTGAAAGAGGTGAAGATTTGTTGGCCCTAATCCATACAAATGTATGTGGACCATTCAAATCTGCCACAAAGGATGTGAATCACTACTATGTTACATTATTGACGATTATAGTAGGTATGGTTATATTTATTTAATCAAACATAAATCAGAAACTTTTAAAAGGTTCAAAGAGTTTAATAACGAAGTAGAGAACCAATTGGGAAAAAATATAATGATGCTACGATCTGATAGAGGTGGTGAGTATCTTAGTATCAAGTTTAACGACTATCTGAAGGAATGTGGAATCGTTTAACAATTAACACCTCTTAGGACACCACAGCTGAATGGTGTAGCTGAGAGGCGTAATCGGACCTTACTTGATATGGTTCTTTCCGTGATGACTCGAGCTTCGCTTCCAATATCATTATGGGGGTATGCATTTGAAACAACCGTCTATATCCTCAATCTTGTTCCAACTAAGAAAGTTGCTAAGACACTTCATGAAACGTGGACAGGGAAACCTCCGTTACTTGCACATAGAAAGGTCGGGGGTTATGAGGTTCTTGTTAGGCGATAAACCTCAGACAAACTTGAACCCAGAGCTGAGAAGTGTTTATTCAGCGGTTATCCACAGAGATCCTTTGGATACTTGTTTTACAAACCCAGTGACAATGTGGTGTCTGTAGCTCGAAGATGAGTCTTTCGCGAGGGAGATCTCAATTCCAAAGAGGGAAGTGGGAGCTTGATTGATCTTGAAGAGATCCATGAGTCATCCGATGAAGGAACTTTTGAAGATACTAGCTCTCAACCTGAGAATGAAACTGTTGAGCCCATTGACAACTCATTGCCCCTTCGTCGTTCCAGTAAGGTTAGCATACCACCTTCATTCTATGGTTTCCATATAACTGTAGAAGGTGATACATTTATCAGTAATGCAACACTAGAAAATTTAAATGAGCCTACTAAATACAAAGGAAGTAATGGCAGACCCTGGGGCTGCTAAATGGAAAGAAACAATGAATAGCGTGATCCAATCCATGTATGATAACCAAGTGTGGACTTTGGTTGATCAAGCACCTAGTCGTAAGACAGTGGAGTGTAAATGGATCTTCAAGAAGAATAATGACATGGATGGTAATGTACAAACTTACAAAGCTAGGCTGGTAGCAAAAGGCTTTACTCAAACCCAAGGGATTGACTATTATGAGACTTTTTCACCAGTTGCCTAGATTAAGTTAATTAGGGTGATGCTTGCCATAGTTGCTTACTATGACTGTGAAGTATGGCAAATAAAGGTCCAAAATGCTTTCCTTAACGGGAAAATGGATGAGGACGTTTACATGGCTCAACCAGGGAGTTTTGTGCATGCAAAATTCCCTAATAAGGTGTGCAATCTTGAGAAGTCCATCTATGGACTGAAACAAACATCTTGTAGCTGGAATCCTTGCTTCCATGAAAAGGTCAAAGACCTTGGATTTCTAGAAGTGAAGATGAATCTTGCGTATATGTCAAAGCTAGTGGGAGCATTGTAACTTTTCTAGTTCTGTATGTGGATGGCATACTCCTAATAGGAAACAATGCTCCATTATAACATCCATAAAGTTCATGAAAATTTAAACTTTTCAAACAATCTCACAAACCATGATTGTTTAAAAACTAGTTTTCAGAACATGTCCATTATCAGAGTTTTCCCAAAATTATAAAAACAAAACACAAGTAGGTGCACGATCACGCCTCCCGCCTTCTTGCGATCATCTGAGGTACCCGAAACATAACCCAAAACTGTAAGCCCAAATCTTAGTGAGTTTCCCCTAAAATACCAACACAACACAAAACCAGCATAACAACAATAAACAACATGCATACAGAGCCTTCCGTCTGACTGTAATGCCCCACCGGCGAACAGTCTACATGGACCGCTCACAGAACCTTCAGCATGACCGGTACGCCACACCGGGCCTTCAGCCTATCTAGACCATTTTTTCGGCCTTCGGCGTGACTGGTACGCCCCACTGGCCTTCAGTCTATCGGGGCCGCCTTTTGTCTGTTGGCCTTCAGCACAAAGTAGGACCGCCTCAACCTAACCACACATACAACGTGTCGAAACATACATATAACAAACAAGCATACGAATAACTAGTCAATAAAAAACAGACAGATCTTACAGATCACTACGCATAACATCATCCTATCTACCAGGATACCAATCTAACAGATCACTACAGCACTCAATCATACGATAATTAGGATAACAATCCAAAGGGCCAACATTGGTGCCTTCAACCCATAAGTATAGTAAGGAAAACTCACCTCACAAACTGAACATAACTGATGAGGCTCGACTCCAAATCTCAGCTCTCTACGCAATACCTACATCCACCAAGTGACCAATTCCATCTAGATCCCAAATACCCAAAATACCCTTAAAGTCCAACTTGGTCAAAGCCAACGGTCAAGCTCAACAGTCCATGTTGATCCAACACGACGTGCTCCCTTTGACCATGCCATGTTCTGTGAGCATACGAACATGAGGGAAAACTTTAGCCAACACGCCGTGTTGACTTGCAAACACGTCGTGTTCGCCAGAATTCCAACAACTTAATACATTCAGTTTCCTTTTCGACCCTAACAGCTCCAAAGCTCATATGTAGACCAAAAATGCGATTTGGAAGGATAAAGTTTCCAAATTTATCCATTGGGACTACAAAAAGGGTCTAAAAACCCAAATTACAAGCTTGACAAATCAAGGGCTTAACCATAACGCCCTTAATCCTTAAGATCTGAAGTCCACCCCTTCCAGAAGTGGTTCAAACACCTAAACCATCCCAAAGGCTGGTTCTTTTTAGACATTCATGAACAATGCATGTCTTGAACTCATATTAGGTCAAAAAGGGGATTTATGGCCTAATCTCAAAGCATGGCATCAAAACTTGGGTAAAGACCAGATCCACAACACTACTAGGTCACCTTGACCTGGAGGTTCATAACGTTGAAAACTTTATGAGATCCATCCATTGTAACATCCAAGAACAAGGAGAAAAAGGGACAAAACTCAAGATCTAACAACTTTGAATGATAAAAGTCGGGTCTTGGACACTTACAAAGGTCCAGGAGAGTACCAACTGAAGAATGGGGCTTGCTTCCTGGATCTTTGCTTCCTTCTATCACTTTCTTCCTTCAAAACACCAACTAGTTTCACAAATGTGAGAGAAAATGATTAGGGTTTCTTTCAGAGTTGAGGGGTTGATGGAGGCTGAGGGTGAACAAACCCTAGCCTCCACTTTCCTTTAAATAGGGAGAAAAACCTGGAATATTAGGGTTTCACTTTCAGCGGCCAACACGTCGTGTTCCAAGAGGAAGCATGTTGTGTTGCCTAAATAAATCTCACGCCTTAAAATATTCAGACACGTCGTGTCCAAATCCCAAGAATGCTACCACTTGACCAATTGACATGAAATGGAATTATAGGGATGAATCTGGAAGTACCTGAACATCGGGATGTTACATCCATAACAATTTGTCACGTCGTGTCCCTCTAGTGGTCACCTCGTGACATAATAAGACAGTATTAACGAGAAACATCATCCTCACGGCGTGACACCCATGTGCTAAAGTTGTATGGACGCTCTGGACAGAAATGCTTAGTAAAATTCTTAACCTTTTTGGAAAAGAAACCAAAACCTCTAGAATTCCTTATCTGATCCAAAATATAATAAAAATCATGGCTTTTTGGATATGCATGTCTAATGCATGTCCCAAACACAAAATATGGAACAAAAGGAAGGAACGACCCAAATCTCATCCAAGAGTCTCAAAACTCAACCACCCTTCAGATATATATCACCTATTCTATCAATTGGACATTGGTGATTCATAAAGTTGGCAACTTTATGGGTTCGAACCACTATATCACCAAATCCATGAAAGGAAAAGCATAAAAAGCAAGATCTAAGCTTATAACCCCATAAAGTTATGATCTTGAAAACTCATAATGGCCCAAAAGGTGTGGAATGAATGATGGAGAGGTTTGAATCTTGAGATGAGGGCTAGGTTCTCTTCTTCTCCGTCTTCTTTTCTAAAAATCACCACAAATTATCTCAAAATCAACTATGAGGTGTTAGGGTTTCAAAGAAAAGTTTTGAGAGGTGATGAAGGCTGAGGATGGGCTAACCCTAGCCCTCACTTCCTTTAAATACGGAAACAAGCCTAAAAAATTAGGTTTGCCTCTCAGACCGGCACTACGTCATGAGCCATATTGGCTCACGTCGTGATCCCGAAGATGATGCGCATTTTTGAAAATTCTCCTCACGACGTCACAGCCATCCCTCACGTCGTGAGCCAGGTGAAACTTCCAAATTCAACTTAATGAAATGATTACCTGTATTGGGTGTTACACCTTGTATGTAGATAAGTGCTTGACTTGCCGGAAAGTGAAGGCCGGGCATCAGCGGCCTCACAGCAAGATGGAGTCGTTGGGTGTTCCCATATAGAAATGAGAAGAGATAACGATACATTTCATCACGAAGCTACCACGAATAGTGTGAGGGGCGGAATTGATTTGGGTTATTTTAGATTGATTGACAAAGAGTGCTTATTTTATCCCCATTCAGGAAAGCATCTCTACGGAGAAATTGGAAAACATTTATATTGATGAGGTTGTGGCACGAAAAGGGGTTTCGGTTTCAGTGATCTCAGATCAGGATGTACGCTTTACTTACACATTCTAGAATAGATTCCATGAGGATTTGGGTACTCGGCTGCATTTCAGCATAAATTTTCATCTGCAGACTGATGGACAAAATGAGCGGACTATCCATACTTTGGAGGATATGCTTCGGGCAAGCACGCTGGATTTTGGCGGTAGCTGGTATTCGTATCTCCCATTGGCTAAGTTCTCTTACAACAACAGCTATCAAGCCAGTATCAATCAACCTCCTTTCAACATGCTCTACGAGAGGAAGTGTTGGACCCCAATTTTGTAACACCCAGAATCTAGAAGGTCAATTGTTGAAATTAAGCCAATTTTAGGTTAAACTCAACTAGTTGGATGACCCAACTCGGCGTGTTGAAGATGGAAGAATTGCGAGATTTAATGGGTCAACTCGACGAGTTGAAGTGCCTCAACTCGGCGAGTTAGACGTTGATTGGGAAACACTAATTTTAGGATTTTTCACCCTATTTAAACACCTTAAGTCCCAGGTGTTGGCCTCATTCCCAGCCTCCATAGCCCCTAACCCTAATCTCAAAACCCTAGAGCCTCCTTGAGTGTTGTGAGCTCATTGTGGGTGTGTTTTGGTGTGTTTGAAGATCATTGACTGAAGAAAAGCTTGGTTAAAGGTGGTGGTTCAAGTAGGAGCTTTCAGATCTTGATTCTCTACTCCACTTCCGACACATTTCGGGTATAAAATTCTAACCATGCTTATTATGTGCTTAGATCTCTTCTTGGGTTAAATTGTATGCTATTATCCATGGATGGGTGGTTATTGGGGAAATAGAAGTCTTAAGTGTTTATCCTTTCAGATCTATGACGTTCATGAGCTCTTTTGGTATAAAGGTGTCAACTTTATGCGTTTAAGGGCTTCATGCATTCATTAAGTCCCTTATTAAGCCCTTTTTGAGGTTTTGAGCTCCTCCTACTCATGCTTAAGTGTAAAGTTGGAAACTTGACGTGGCCATCTAGCCTTATGGCGTCAGATCTGCATTTTGGGGTTGTGTCTTTGATGATTGAGTGCTTAATGATTAAGCCCTCACCCTTTTAAGCCTAGGGTTTGGGTTTCGAACCCATTTTGCTAGTTCTTAGGGGTAAATTTGGAAACTTTACCCTTATAAATGCCATTTCAGTTGAGATCTGATTTGTGAAGCTCTTTAATTCGTTAGTGTCGACTTTATGAATTAAGAGGTTCGGTTACAGGTAAAATCGACGAGTTCATGGGCAAACTCGGCCAGTTTACTCGGTTTCTCCCGACTTTGTAGATTAAGATAGAAACTCGACAACTTTAAGGACAACTTGAGTCAACTTGGACCGTTGACTTTGACTTTCGATTTATGTCTTTCAGCAGGTTTGTCCCAAGGGGTACTTGTGGTAATCTGAAATTGTAATTAAGGGAATTATGGGCTTAGGATAAGGCCCATATGGGGTTGGGCGCAATTTGGAAAATTAGGCCATTAGTGGGCTTTTATGGACCTAGTAGTTTCTTCCATGTTAGGCTTGAGTTATTAATGGGCCATCGGGATGCAAAGTGTTGGACTAGAAAGAATGGTTGGGCATTAAGGCAAGGCCATGTATGGGGTTTGGACCCAAGTTGGAAAATTGGACCATTGGTTGATTAGTTGGCCTTTAGGTCTTTCAGATTTTAGTTTGGGTCATAATTTTTGGATAAGGTTAGCTTAGGGGTAAAATGGTATTTTTACCCCGGGTATGAAGTTGTGGTTATGTATTGGAACCCAATTGTTAATTGGGTGTTGTTTTGATCTGTCAGTTCGGTGGTGTCGTCAGGGCAGCAACTAGGGGTATCTTTCAGTGTGCTTCTACATTCGAGGTGAGTTTCCTTACCGGGTTTAGCGGGTCAAAGGCACCAAGGCTGGCCCATGTTTATATTATGTTGTTAGTATGCTAGTTGTCTTTGTGACTCTTGCATGTGCTTGTGTTTATATGTCTTCCGGGCTAAGTCCCGTTGTCGGGCGATGCCTGATTGATATTTGTATGCTATGTATCTCTGTGATTATTGCATGTATCTGTGTTTATTTGATATATGTTATTGTATGTTGGGCGGGGCCCGTTTTACCGATCTCAGCTCGATGCGGGGAGGGGCCCGATGCCGGACAGGGTCCGATGACGGGCGGGGCCTACTATATGTTTATTGTATGGTATGTGGTATATGGGGAATTCACTAAGATTTGTGCTTACGGTTTTCAGGTTATGTTTCAGGTACTCCAGTTTTCAAATGAAAGAGAGCTCGGGACGATCGCAGCCCATACACCCGTGTTTTCCGCCATATGTGATCTTTGGGAATGAACTCTTATAATTGTTTTATTTTAAATGTTTTTCAATGTTTGGACAAAGTTTACAATAGTGTTTAGACTATAATAAAAAGGAAATTTTTATCCTTGGTTTTTGGGATGTTACAAGTTGGTATCAGAGCCTTGGTTTGAGGGATTCGGGCATACTCTCGGGTGTTCCTAAACTCAAACTGAGGGTTTGGTGAGAATTTTTATAAAATGAACATTTAATTAAAAAGGAATTTCTAATCAAAGAAAGAGGTGTAATGCATGCAATCGCCAAGCTCAAGTAAGTGGTTCCCAAAATACCAATGCATGTTTATTATGTGATATGATATGATTATGTGAATCGCATGCTAGAATAGGGCTAAGGATCTGCTCAGTATTATATGATAGGAGAGATGCTTTTATATGCCTGATTGTATAAGCTTTTAGAATTGCATGCTAGTATGGTTTTCAGATCAGCGGATAGAATTGCGTGATTAGTGTATGTTGGTTAGATTTTCCATTGTCCGAATGTTGATTGCTTTGTGCTTTGTGGCACTCTTAGTGATGTGAATTGACTGCTAAATGAATATGCTAAGTCACATGTGGCACATGTTAAATAATCTTAGAGTGATGGATTTGACCCTATTGTGCAGCTCTCATTTGAGTCCAACCATTCTAGGGTTGAGTCTTTTACTCGAAGGATTATCTGATCTCTATTGTATGTGACTATATTCATGAGGTAGTTGGTCAACATTAATGGGAGTCTTTCAGTAGCTGAGGATTGGTTGAGGTCGAGAGCCTAGGAGAGCCTAGGATATGCTTCCGTATAATAGTGGTGCAGTTTAGTGAGTTTTGGTGCATTGGTTGAGGAAGTGATTTAGAGGATTCGAGAGGATTCTTGGGGAAAGTATGGATAGGTGTGGAAGGTAGTATTGGGCCCGTACTACTGAAAGCACAGGATCCATACTCGAACCGAGGAGAGTCTTGGAGAATCTACGAAGCTTGTGGGGTGATGATTCATGGTTGTGTTCCGATCATGGATATGGTTGCTTTTCAGAATGGTGATGAGCATGCATAGGGAAGGTCCATGGTTTGGTTCTGGCTCTGGTGGTGAGCCAGTTAGTGGAAGGACTTCCAGGGTTTTGAGTTCGCTTTGGATTGAGGAGATGGAAAGTGTTTTCCGCACTAGTCCCTACCCCATAGGATCCAAGGTTCAGTTCGCCTTAGATCTCCTGTATTGGGCGGCAAGGAGTTGTTGGGAATTGATTGCACGATCTTCTTCACCTTCTGAATTGGAGACAATGTCTTGGGAGGAGTTTGTAACCCGATTTAGGGTAGAGGTTGCTCCAACTATCGCAGTTCAGCCGTTGGCAAGTGAGCTGGTGAGCGTGTCAGGGTGTCAAACCCTGAATGATATGGTTTCTAGAGCCCGGGAGTGGGAGATCAATTTGGAGCACCTCGGGAAGAAGGGATCAGATCACGTGCATTCAGTGGAGGGTCCCGAGTAGAGACCCAAGATTTTTGATCAGCGTTTGAGAGGCCAGTAGGGCCCGGGTCAGTGCAGCATGTACGGGAAACGACACAAAGGGGTTTTTCGTTCCAGGGGTTTGGCTTGCTAAAAGTGTGGTAGGGTTAGTCACATCAGTAGGGATTGTCCTCTGGGGGCAAGCCCGTTATGTTTTCGCTACGATCAGGTGGGCCACAAGAAGGTCGACTATCCGATGTTGAGGGGAAGAGCAGTGCGTGCGCCTGCTCCAGCTGCTTTGAGGATTACCGATGGACATGAGGGTAGGACAGGAGCCCCAGCGGAGAAAAGTCGGCCTTTGCAGTGTCAGATAAGGGAGGTCAGGACTCCAGTAGGCGACATTACGGGCATGTTATCTTTTTCTTTCTTCATGGTTTCATCAGTAATTTTTTTGTTGGAATCTTGCATCGGTTGGAGTAAGTGTATATCTGGGTTATTTCTTTGTTTATGTTTAGGTTATATCTTCAAGAAATGTTATATGCCATTTGCATGCTATGAATCGCTAGTGGATTTGTAAGGGTCGTATACGGTATAACGGGCTCCAAGTGTTCGGGTGTTATTATGTTTTTGGTCAGGATCGTTCAGAGGCGTTGTGTGGAAGGTTTATGGTCAGTGTTTGGTAGGGTGATTCTCCAGCATCGCCAGGATTCAGTGGTTTTAGCGTTGGTGCGCGGGTTGACGTCTTGGTGTGCGAAAGGAACTGGTCTATTGCGAAGGTTTTGGTCTAAGAATCTATTCTTTGGACTTCAGGATTTGAGTTTGGTACCATTCTATGGACTTTGGGGTTATCACTGTTATTGGGTTCAGAAAGTGTTCAGCTGGTCTCTAGGGCTTGTGCGGTCTTTTGAGTTTAGTTTAGTAATGGATCACTAGTATTGGGAAGCGCAGGTTGTTAGCATTTTGATCATTGGAGAGTTAGAAGGATTGGGAATCGTTCCAATCTTGCGTGTTGTAAGAGCTTAGTCGAATCAAAGTGGGGGAGAATCATCCAGGAATTCAGGAGCAGGAGCGGTATTGAAACTAGGATGAGTTTCGCATTCCCATCGGGGAGGAAGGCGGCCCAAGCGGCTATCTGGAGTGAAGATTGTGTGAGGTGGGAGTTCGGGAAACTTCCCAACATTGGGTTCGCGTTTTCTTGGTGTTTAGTAGCAGACTTTGGAGGACCCAGGTTGGGGTTCCAGATGTGACTCGAGTTCAACTAGGTATTGGGTCGAGTACGTGCTCGATTTGGGATGTGTTCGAATTGCTATATTAGCGGTAAGGCTTTACGCGACAATTGTGGCAATATGGGGGTGTTGTAAGGCTGTGGGGTGGCCCGTAGCATTCACCGGTCCCTGTGCAGCTGGGAGATTGCGGAAAATTTGTGATTTGATCGCGGATTTCTTCAGGTGGTTTAAGCCAAGGTAGGTCTGTTCGCAAGGTTGTGGGAGGGCCACAACATGTTTCGAATTAGAAATTAGTAGGTTGCGGGAGACCGGGTATGAGGTAAGGCTACAGTTGGTCCTGTAGCGTTCAGTTTAGCATTGGATCGATGTCGTGATGGTTCGGGTGATTATTATCGGTCGAGGTTTTTTTTCGGAAGTCGCATGGGGCGACTGTGGGAGTGTCGTTTGTCTCAGCAGTCGGGCGAAAATTCGGTATTTCATATAGTTGGCAGACAAGTTGGGACCAGGGAGGTCTCGGCTGCTTGTGGGAAGCAGCCAGGAGGCAACGTGGTGCTTCGGGCAGTAGTTGTGATTTGAGTTTTCATGTGGGAGTAGAGTAACTGTTCGATCGGGAAATGCTAAGTCACTCGCAGTGGGATTAAATAATCTCAGAGTAATTGATTTGATCCTGTTGTGCAACTCTCGTCTGAGTCTAACCGTTACAGGAATAAATCTTCTACTCGAAGGATTATCAGAGCCTTCTATCAAGTATAAGTGTTCTGTAGCGGTATATGGTCAGTGACATTGTTCCCTTGGAAATAGCGATGTGATCAGGGATTGGAAGCATTTTTTTGGAATGAAACTCTATGTGGTTGGTATGGTGGCGGTTCAGTGTGGGAAGTCTGACAGGGAGTCAGACCATTGAGACTGTAGGTTTCGGATTTCAGGTGAGGAGGATTGTTCTTTATTCAAGAAATTGAGGATTTGTTCTTCACCGGGCTCGAAGAAACATTCTAAAGATGGTTTCGATAGAGTTGGATAGGTCGTTGTGTGATCAGAGTTGGAAGTGTTATGTTTGGTCTGTTATTCATTGAGCGTTTGCCATAGAGTTGCTTAAGCATGGGCGGTCTGTCGGGGGGGGGGGGGTTAGACCATTATAGATTCTAGATCTCAGAAAGGTAGAAGTTGTTGCAGGGACTGAAGGTTTGATTGTTGTCCTCGGGATGGAAGTTTCGGTTTGTGTTTTGGTTGTCTTGGGAAGATCGTTCTACGCACAGAATTTTTGGTTGTGTTCCTTAGGTTGTTTGTTTTGATATAAGTGTTATAAGGAGCGATTTCGAGGACGAAATCTAATTTAAGTGGGGGAGAATTGTAACACCCGAAATCTAGAAGGTTAATTGTTGAAATTAAGCCAATTCTGGGGTTAAACTGAGCGAGTTGGAGAATCCAAATCGGCGTGTTGAAGATGGAAGAATTGTGGGATTTAATGGGTCAACTCGACGAGTTGAAGTGGAACATCCCAAAAATACAGTCTAAAAATTTCGTTTTAAGTCATTAATAAAACCATAATTATCATTCTACATGTAAAAATCATAAATTGTATATCTCAAGAATATCATAACATCTGTCAATCTATCAGAGTATAAACATCTCAGGCTGAACAAATCGTGTGTGCACTGCAATCATCCCGAGCTCCTCTTTTGAAAATCGAAGTACCTGAAACCAAAACTGTAAGCACTAAGCTTAGTGAGTCTCCCCAAACTACCAAATACCATACACATAACATGCAACTAGGAGATACGGGCCCCGCCCACTCTCATGGAGATTCGGGCCCCGCCCACACTCCGCTGACTAGGAGATACGGGCCCCGTCCACAATCCGCTGTCTAGGAGATTCGGGCCCCACCCAGACTCCGCTGTCTAGGAGATTCGGGCCCCGCCCATACTCCGCTGTCTACAAGATTGGGGCCCCGCCCACACTCCGCTGTCTACGAGATTCGGGCCCCGCCCACACTCGACTACTCTGAGATTCGGGCCCAGCCCACATTTAGCTACTGACACGCATACATGTATCACACAGACAACAAGTATCTCTAACTCTATCAAACAGGCACATAACTCAACTCAAATAATACTACAAGATTCGGGCCCCGCCCACACTCGACTACTATGAGATTCGGGCCCCGCCCACACTCGAATAATAATAAGATACGGGCCCTGCCCACACTCACATGCATAAACAACCACATACATGTATCACACAGACAACAAGTATAGCAATCCAACAATCTGACTGATATCTATACTCTGGTAATAATGAGATACATGCCCCGCCCACACTCCATGTTCCTATCAAGAACATATAAACTGCACGGGTCGGTATATGTACCTTAGACCCGTTCCTACTGGAAGAGGACTCACCTCACACTGTTGAATTCCCGCTGACAAAACCCCAGCTGCTGGATGACAGATTCCCGAATCTCTTAACATCAAAATAACACCAAATTAATAATTGGGTCCCCAACACATATCCATAATCCATGTGTGGGGTAAAAGACTACTTTACCCCTAAATTAGCTTGACTCAAGACCAAGCCCAATCCGAAGGCCCAAAAGTCTAATAGTGAACCAAGGCCCAACTATGGCCCAATATCCAAATTGGGCCCAAACCTCTACATGGTCTTGCCTTAAGGCCCAACCATTTATTCTTGGTCCAACACTTGGCATTCTAATGGCCCAATATCATATAACCATCAAGGCCCAAACTATGGCCCATCTATGGCCCAATTTTCCAAATTGAGCCCAAACCCTCATACGGGCCTTACCCTGAAGCCCACCTAAATGTTCTAGTCCATATGATCATTCTTGGATGGCCCATTATTGGCCCAATTACTAAAACCCAATAGAAAGGCCCAAATCAAGGCCCAAGTGAAATTAGGGTTTCACATGAAATGACAATTAGGGTTAATTAGAAACACCTAACCCATTAAGGACTTAATACATTAAGTCCATCAATCTACCAGGTCAAGCATACAGTGTAAATGGGCATAATTCAAATTTCAATTCCAATGGCCCATAACGTGGGTCCCGATAGGTCCAAACCAACAAACCCAAAATTAGGGTTTTCTAAACCCTATTTAGGGTTTCTAGCCCAATCACGAGCCAGCCCAGTCCAAGATTAAACAATTGGGCCAATTAGGGTTCTATTAGGCCGGGCACCACCCACAGCCACCTCGGGCGGTGGTGACCGGCGGCGGCGGCCACAAAAACACACACACACAACCTCATAAAAATCGGAAACAACAATAACACACGAACACACACCTATATATACACCCACAACCACCTCCCACGGTGGCTGGTGGTGGCGGAATACGGCAGAAACGGCAGCCACCATGGTTGGCTGCCATGTTGGTGCACCTTGCTTCCAGCCAATGTCCTTCGCACTTCCAAGCAACATCACACGAAAAAAACGACATGCAATGGCCACTCTCAGCCACCAACTTGGTGGCTGACACCGTAGAGGTTGAAAAAAATGGCGGCCTAAGCCAGCAGCAATAGCAACGACCAATGTTGGGCACACAAGGAAGGATAGAGAGCTTACCGAGAGCTTCCGGCGGTGGAACGGCCTGAAAACGAGAAGCGAATGGGGTGGTCGCAGCGGGAAATACAGATCACGTCTTCAATGGAGGAGGGCAGCGGAAGCCGATTATTGGCGTATTTGTGCTGCTCCTCGTCGCTGGCGGCAATTTCTTCGGCGGTTTGGTTGCGGTGGACTCCAGCTTCGACGACAAGGAGGCGGCGGGTAGAGGAGCTCCACGTATGGCGGCGGCTTAATTGCTTAGGGTTAGGGTTTCATGTCTCCAAAGATACGGGAGGGAGTAGTGACGGGTTAAAGTCCCGATTCCAACAACTTTTGCACAATTAACAAGACTAGTCCCTCCCCACTGGATCTTTTCTAAATTAAGCCCGATATTTACTCTTCTTACCCTTGCTCCCATCATTATTTTCATATTAAGTCCTAATAATTACCAAACATACCCCCACTTCTCAAAATCCTTTTCAAATTAAATCTGTAATTTACTAAACAGCCCTCAGATCTCAAAATCCTTTCATAATGGTCCAATACTTACTAACCACCCCTTGTCTTCTAAAAATGTTTACAAAATAGTCCCGAAATTACACTTTAACTCCCGAATAATCCCATTTATTAAATAAACGTGATGTTACATGAAGTGCCTTAACTCGGCGAGTTGGACGCTGATTAGGAAACCCTAATATTAGGGTTTTGCATCCTATTTAAACACCTTAGGTTTCAGGTTTTGGCCTCATTCCCAGCCTCCATAGGCCTTAACCCTAATCTCGAAACCCTAGAGCCTCCTTGAGTGTTGTGAGCTCATTGTGGGTGTGTTTTGGTGTGTTTGAAGCTCATTGCAGGAAAACAAGCTTGGTGCAAGGTGGTGGTTCAAGTAGGAGCTTTGAGATCTTGATTATCTGCTCCATTTCCAACACATTTCGGGTACAAAGTTCTAACCTTGCTTATTATGTGCTTAGATCTCTTCTTGCGTTAAATTGTATGCTATTAGCCATGGATGGGTGGTTGTTGGGGAAATAGAATTCTCAAGTGTTTGTCCTTTTAGATGTATGATCTTCATGATCTCTTTTGGCATAAAGGTGCCAACTTTATGGGTTTAAGGGGTTCATGCATTCATTAAGTCTCTTATTAAGCCCTTTTTGAGCTTTTGAGCTCCTCCTAGTCATGCTTAAGTGTAAAGTTGGAAACTTTACGTGGCAATCTAGCCTTATGGGGTCAGATCTGAATTTTGGGGTTGTGTCTTTGATGATTGAGTGCTTAATGATTAATCCCTCATCATTTTAAGCCTAGGGTTTGGGTTTTGAACCCATTTTGCTCGTTCTTAGGGGTAAAGTTGGAAACTTTACCCTTCTAAATGACATTTCAGTTGATATCTGAGTTGTGAATCTCTTTAATTCATTAGTGTTGGCTTTATGAATTAAGAGGTTGGGTTACCGGTGAACTCAACGAGTTCATGGGCAAACTCGGCGAGTTGGCTCAGTTTTTCCCGACTTTGCAGATCAAGGTAGAAACTTGACGAGTTGAAGGACAACTCGGCGAGTTGGGTCAACTTGGACCGTTGACTTTGACTTTCGATTTATATCCTTCAGCAAGTTTTCCCAAGGGGTACTTGTGTTAATGTGACATTGTAATTAAGGGTGGGCTTAGGATAAGGCCCACATGGGGTTGGGCCCAATTTGGAAAATGGGCCATAAGTGGGCTTTTATGGACCTAGTAGTTTCTGGCATGTTAGGCTTGAGTTATTAATGGGCCATCGGGATGCAAAGTGTTGGACTAGAACGAATGGTTGGGCCTTAAGGCAAGGTTATGTATGGGGTTTGGGCCCAATTTGGAAAATTAGGCCATTGGTTGATTAGTGGGCCTTTGGTCTTTCAGATTGTAGTTTGGGTCATAATTTTTTAATAAGGTTAGGTTAGGGGTAAAATGGTCTTTTTACCCCAGGTAAGAAGTTGTGGTTATGGATTGGAACCTAATTGTTAACTGGGTGTTGTTCTGATCTGTCAGTTCAGAGGTGTCGTCAGGCAGCAGCTAGGGGTTTCTTTCAGTGTGCTTCTGCATTGGAGGTGAGTTTCCTTACCGAGTTTAGTGGGTCGAAGGAACCAAGGCCGGCCCATGTTTATATTATGTTGTTAGTATGCTAGTTGTCTTTTTGACTCTTGGATGTGCTTGTGTTTATATGTCTTCCGAGCTAAGGCCCGATGTCGGGCAGGGCCTGATGGATATTTGTATGCTATGTATCTCTATAATTATTGCATGTGTATGTGTTTATTTGATATATGTTATTGTACGCTGGGCGGGGCCCATTTTAACGAGCTCAGCTCGATGCCGGGCGGGTCCCGATGCCGGATGGGGTCCGATGTCGGGCGGGGCCCGATGACGGGCGGGGCACACTATATGTTTATTGTATGCTTCTTGTATGGTATATGCTATTTCGGGAGCTCAATAAGATTTGTGCTTACGGTTTTCAGTTTATGTTTTAGGTACTCCAGTTTTCAAATGAAAGAGCTCGGGATGATCGTAGTGCATACACTCGTGTTTTCCGTAATATGTGATCTTTGGGAATGAACTCTGATAATTGTTTTATTTGAAATGCTTTTCAATGTTTGGACAAAGTTTACAATAGTGTTTACACTATAATAAAAAGGAAATTTTTATCCTTGGTTTTTGGGATGTTACAGATTTGTTGGGGAAGTTTAGTCAGAGAGTCATAGGTAGCACGAAGATGGTGCTTCGGACTACCGAGTTGATTCAACAAGTGCGTGGGAGATTGCAGACTGTGCAGAGTTAGGAGAAGATTTATGATGATATGCGTCGATCAGAATCGGAGTTTCAGGTCAGAGATATGGTACTCCTGAAGGTGTCACCTTGGAAAGGTGTCATCCGGTTCCGGAAGCGGGGCAAGATGTTCCCCAGATATATCGGTCCTTTCATGGTTATTGCCCAGTGGGCAGGGTTGCATACCGTTTGGAGCTACCCGAGGAGCTCAGTTAGATTCACAACACTTTTCACGTCTCTCAGCTGCAGAAGTGTTTGGTTTATAAATCTGTAGTGTGGTCATTGGAGGACATTCAGGTGGACGAGCACCTGAACTATATAGAGAGATAGGTTGCAATCCTCGATAGGAAGATGAAGACTCTACAAAACAAGGTGGTGGGTTTGGTGAAGGTGCAGTGGCAACACTGGAAGGGTCTGGAGTGGACATGGGAACCTGAGGAAGAGATAAGAGAGCACTACCTAGAGTTATTTGCAGTGGTGGACTTCGAGGACAAAGTCTGATTCAAGTGGGGGAGAGTTGTAACATCCGTTTTCCTAGGTACTTTCATTTTCAGCTCAAAAATCTCAAATCTAGAAAAACTAGTCGTTAGGCACGGCGTACACTTTGTGTACGTTAGGTGTAAGTCATTAAGGAATAATGGGTACTTCATTGAGTATGTTGGGCGTACATAAGGAGTACGCATGGCGTATTCATGCAGATCCCAAAACCCTAAATTTTAGGGTTGAGACCCTATTTAAACACCCTAAATCACTTGAGGCCTCTTCATGTTCAACTTCCAGTCTCCCCAAAGCAGTCGTTTCGAACCCCTAGCTACGTTTTGAAGATCTTGAGCATTTAAATTGAGTTTTTGTGTGTTTTGTGAAGAAGGAATCCTTTAAATGAGCACTGGTGAGCTTGGAGCTTGAAGATCCAAAATTTGCATCCTATTTGCAAGCCTCAGAAGGTATACAACTTAAACCTTTATGATTCCTTGGTTAGATATAAGTTAGCATTGATATTTTCATTATTTTGGTCCCATGGTTTTGGTTCTTGTGAGTAAAAGCTAGTCTATAGTTTAGGATTGTCATATCTTGTCATTTCTGAGGATTCTAAGTCATAAAAATGGGATCTTGATGGTTGCTTTTCAACCATGCAAGGGTTTGAAGTCAATAAAGGGTGATTTGGATCTATGGCTTGATTTTATGCTTTAATAAGCCATGCAAAAGCTTAAAGTCGACGACTTTATCAGTTAAGACCTTCCATAGATTAAGATTTGTGAGTTGGACGTTTAGTCTTTAGGTATTTATAACTTAAAAGTGGATTTTGGCAATAGTGGGATTACGCAGTGCGTAACCCTGGAGTACACAGCATGTAACGGGACTTGCCACATTTTCTATTCTGTGGAAACTTAGTATGTACGGCATAGAAATGGAGTACGCATCGCATACTCCCAAAAGAAGAAATGGATTATTTTAGGACTTTGGGCAATGTTTGGTTGGTTTTAGCTTTGAAAGGGTAAAATGGTCTTTTACTCTTAAAAAGAGAAAGTTTTTTTAGACTCTTTATTATGATTATTACCCTAATTATTAATTAGTGTTGGTTTTCCTATATATATATATATATATATATATATATATATATATATATATATATATATATATATATATATATATATATATATATATATATATATATATAGTGTGAGGAGATTCTTGAACCAGCAACGCGGGTGTGAGAGTTATCTGTTATCGATTGAGGTGAGTTTTCTCACTATACTGTAGGACACTAGGTGTCATATGTGCTTGGTGTCTTTTTGAATCTAGATGTATGCCTAAATGTATGTATGTTATATGTATGTGGGATGAAATAGACCCGGGGCTGAAATAGACCCGTTCGGTTCAAAAACACCGATTGAGTCGGAAGGGACTCTGCGTGATATAGACACGGGGATGAAATAGACATGTTCGGTTGAAAAACATTATTGAGTTGAAAAGGAATCTGGGGTTAAATAGACATGGGGGTGAAATAGACCTCTTCAGTTGAAAAATACCGATTGAGTCTGAAGGGACTCGGAGGTGAAATAGACCCGAGGTTGAAATTGACCTGTTATAGCCTTGTGTTGATATGTATGTATGGTATGCGGTATTTTGGGGAACTCATTAGGCTTTGTGCTTACGGTTTATGTTTAAAATGTTTTTCAGGTACTTCTCGTTCGAAGGAGAAGGCCCCGGCATGATCGCACAGCATGCACCAGTGTTCTATATTTTATGATTTTGGAAATGTACTCTAATAACTATTTTCTACATTGTCACACTTTGATGGTTTTAAAATGAATGATTGATGGTTTTAGTTGATTTAAAAACAAAAACTTTTACTGAGTATTTATGGGACTTTACATAATGAGTATGACATATCACCCTCAAATGGTCGGGTAGATTAGAAGGACCATTTAAATACTCGAAGACATTATATGTGCACATGTCATTAATTTTGGAGGTAATTTAGATGTTCATCTACCTTTGGTAGAATTTGCTTATCATAACAACTATCAGTCTAGCATTAAAATGGCACCCTATGAGGCGTTGTATGGAACTCCATGTAGAACTCCTAAATATTTGACAGAGGTTGGAGAAAAGCCTCTGGCTAGACCATATATTGTGGAAAAGACCGAAACAAAGATTAAATTAATATGGGAGCATAAGTGAGTGGTGCGAAAGCATCACGCACAGTATGCTAATAAAAGACGAAGACCAATGGAATTTAAAGTGGGAGACATGGTGATGTTAAATGTGTTTCCTTGGAAAGGTGTTATGCATTTCGGTGAGAAAGTAAAGTTGAGTGCATGATTTATTGGACCTTTTCAAATTCTGCAATGGTTTGGAAAAGTTGCTTATCGACTCGATTTTCCAATCGAACTCCAAGGTATACACAATGTTTTTCACGTTTCATATTTAACAAATACATTATTCGATAAGACGCAAGAGGTTTAAATGATGGAAATTGAGGTGGATGAAAAGTTGCGGTATTAGAACCAATCAGAAAAGATTTTGGAGCACAAGGTGAAAAAGCTACGAAATAAGGAGATTATGCTTGTAAAGGTGTAGTGGCAACATCATAGAGGTTCAGATATAACTTGGAAGTCATAGGATGATTTTAGGTCTTAACATCCATATGTTTTCTAATGCTACTAGAAACTAGAACATGAAATTTCAGGGACAAAATCTTTTGAAGGAGGTGATAACTTGTAATACCTATTTTCAATTAATATGTAATATAAACTTGGTATGCGTGTTATATTATTAATTTGATGATATCTCGTATAACAAGACTTGTTGTTACATAAGAACAATGAGTACAATTTATGGTTGGAAAGTAGCTTTTCATTTTTTACTTGTGACAGATGGAGAACTAACAAGAGGTGAAGTTGAATTAAAAGGACCACCGCCGCCCGACACTAGGAATGTCGTGGTGCGACTTTGCGGGCAATATAAAAATGAATAGCTCGACATTGTGGGTCATTTTGGTCGACTTCTCCCTCTTAAACACATACCAAAGGTGCAATTACACCCACTGACTTCAAGGAAGAGCCTGGAGAAAGAAGATTTCAAGTTCATATGCATTATTCTTTTGAATCAATGTAAGAAATCATGATCCTAACATCTATTTCTTCATTTTATGGTGAAATGTTGTGGTTTTGGTGAAACTAAGGGGAAATTCAAAAATATTTGATAGAGATGATCTTCATATGAATTGTAAGAACTTCTATAACTCAAGTAACATATATGCATGTAATATTTATGATGAATAAAAGAAGGAAATTGATGAACCCAATGTGGTAATCTTTTGCATGTATGGATTAAGATCATGAATTGATGAATTAGGTGATTTTAAGCTATTGAAAGTCATTATAATGACTGAATGAAGGAATTATTGAGAAGTTTAAGGGCTAAATGGAATCAAAACTGAACAGGTAAAGGTTTTGTGTTTGTCATCTTCAAGGGACAACAGTTAAAGGCACGTAGCGCGAACGACCACAAGGTGAGTAACTTTATATGCATAAAATGTTATGATGATGATAATTTGTATGACTGTATGCTTAGACTATGGGTGTTAGTTGTTATAATTGAAATGGTTATTGAAAAAAAACACTTCTGAATATTACATGTGGAACGATGGGAAACTGGTGAATATTACATGTGAAATACTTAGACATTTGTGAATGATACAAGTGAAATGTTTAGACGGTTGTGAATGATATAAGTGGAATGTTTAGATTCTTGTGAATATTACAAGTGGAATGTTTAGACGTTTTGGATGTTAAAAGTAGTATATTTATACTATATTTAAATTGATCACTTTGGTGTTGTTATTAATCAAACCAAATTATGAGTTATGTGTTTGTTCCATTGTTACACACTAAGCTTTTTAGCTTACAGTTGATTGTTGTTATTGGTTACAAGACCTAGTAATGTGGATAAAGGGAAAGGTGCCTTGGAGTGATCGTGATATTTATGCTTTTTCTCTTAAAACATTGTAAACCCACTTCGTCCTTAGCTGTATTTTGTATGTTTTGGATTTATGATAATTACTTGTAATGATGGTTTAATGTAAACGTATACCTTATTTTTCCTTAAAATGATGAATTTGTTTTAGTGTACTTTATGTTGAATGACCAACTGTTACATAAGCATCTGTAAAAGTAATTGTACATATAGTAAAAACTTCACCTTCATTAGAGTTATCTTGAGCCACAACAACATTGTTATTACTGATTGATCCAACATGGTGATCCCCTTTGTTCAATTGTGGACAACCTATTCTGTAGTGCCTCCTTTCCTTGTAGTTATAACATCTAATCTTAGTCGAAAGTTTAAATTTGGAACATGACTTCCCTCTGCTATGGCCACCTCTCTTACTTGTTCTTCCATTTCCTACGAATAAACCGGAACTATAACCAGCTTCCCTAACTGATACCTTTCATTTCACTTATTTGGACAACAAATAATCCTTCAAATCATTCATAGTAATCGTTTCCCTACCATACAACATGGTATCAATGAAATTCATATAAAAATTCAGCAATGAAGATAAGAGGATAAGGGCCTCATCTTTATCTTCACTTTACACATCAATACGTTGTAAATCAAAGATGATGCGACTAAATCTATCTAGATGATCTTTCGCATGGTAATTTTTGGATATCCTAAGAGTATGCAAATGTTGTTTCTGATATAGTCTATCCGTGAGAGAATTATTATGATACTTGTCACAAATTTTCTCCCTTGTTTGATCCACAACATCTCACAGTCCTACGTCTGTCAAACTCCACAAGATGGAAATATGCACTTTTTCCCGAATATCCACCTTCTTCTCATTAGCCATTTCTTTTGGCAATTTCGCTTCTTTTTTTGTTACAACCGCACAAACTTGTTGAACCATAAATGTCCTCATCTCCCCCTTCCAAAAAGTGAAGTCATTTGAACAATTGGATTTCTACAAAATCAAACATGAGGGTCGACATCTTCAAACAAAAAAAAAACAAACTGTAGGTAAGATAGCAGTTTTTATGAATCAGCCATTACTTGTCAAGAATCAAAGGAAATATGATGTTACTTGCCAAGCTCATATACCACTTGTTAGGAAGTAAAGTGGATAACTTACAAAAAAAACATACATACGAAGACATGGTATTTCCATGGTCCGGTCAAGGTGACCTACGTCCACATACATGAGGGAGTATTCTTATTCAAGAATTCTCAAACAGAGATTACAAGTACAACCCAACAGAGATTTTATCTACTCGCTAAGATTCAAGATACAAGACAATAAAAATGATTGCCACAAGGATCCATATTCATAGATTGAGGATTAGACCTAACACCCTAATGGGTCAGGCATATTAATTCTAAGACCCGAACAGATATGAACCAATCACATCACGCCATACAATCACCTATCAAGACTTCCACCTTAACGAATGTGCATGGCCACCAACCATGAACATGGGACGACATCACCATGCATGTAACACCTTATCACCATGAGTATATTTAGAACCAAGTAGTACTTCTATTCCAAGAGAACACCTTTACATCAAGAAAGAACCTTTAGTCCATGAGAGCATCTTCTAGAGGAACCATCGTATTTATACTCCTAGAGCGTATTCTCCAACACCAACGCTTTCATTAAGAGCGTACCCAGTGCGAGTAGGGGCGTCTTCAACGTATTGAGCGTATTCTCATTAAGCATAATCAACAACATCGTTTTCTTGATGCTTAACATACCAACAGATTCACCTCCAGATAACGCCTTCAAAGAAGGTCATAACGCATTCATGTAAGTGTCTAGTGCATTCCGACAATGCCGTAGCGCATTTTGATACTCCAGAATGCTCCTTCATAATTCTTCATCAGAATGCTCCACCTTATGTTAGAATGCTCCGATCAGGTAACCGGTCTAATAACCGGATAAATTTGTGTCTGAAATACCATATTCCGGATGATTTGGCCATTTAAAAAATAAATTAACATTTGATAAGGATTGTTTTAATCCATATCCCTACTTTTAGTTTACAAATTTTTCTAAAGAATATCTTGACATAATGAGCCTATAAAAAACTCTTCTTAAATAGTAACACCATTTCCAAAAATAACCGCATAACCACTGATTTCTAAAAGATAGTAGAATTTTCGAAGGTACCATTCTAGATGTTATTTTCGAACAAGACGTTTTCGAAAATGTAGTTGTTTTGAAGTGTTGCCCTCAATTTAAGGTGATTTAGTTTTCATTCATAACCACGACTTTAAAAAAAAATTCTTTGAAAATCATATAGATATGTTAAGCTGAGTTTTTCCTTAAGAACATCTTGAAACATATAAGACTCTGAAAAACTGTTTTTATAGAATTGTTTTACCCAATTCAAAGTTCGTTATTCTTTCTCTATAGTTTTTGACAAAAAAATATAGCCCTTTATGTTAACGGACTCCCACCAACAACAAGACTTAAAGGTCCAACATAATCTTTTTGTCGGCGTTCTTTGCCAATCTAGGCATTGGAATTATATTTTGTCAAAAGACCGACTCATCCAAACTATGTCCGTCTGTGAAGATGTTCTTATTCATTTGCGGAATCCATAAGATGTTGGATAAACAATAATGATTTTTCTATCTCTTGTTTCGATAGTCTTTCGGGTGAAAGTGTATTGGAGATTAATCTTTAATTTGAATGGATAGTCTTTCGGGTGAAAGTGTATTGGAGATTAATCTTTAATTTGAATGGTTATTAAAGTTGAGAAAATGGTGTCTAAATCACCAAATACATCTCCTAAAAAAACAATGTCGATTGGATGAAGCTAGAAACAAGTAATCAAAAGCGGGTGGCCCTTATTTGATCCTCAACATCCTCCGTTTAAGCCTCCAAGTCTCACGATTCCTTAAATTTCGCACATTATTTATGTTTGTTTTATTGAGAATATCAGTTTTCATGAATTTGTGAATAAGAGGACTAGAACCCTCAACTTTTGGATGAGGAGCATCTGATCGTTCAACTCCCGATACCGCTTAATTAGGTGACTTTTAGTGTCTCAATTTGCAACTTTCCAAAACTTGGTATATGTATCAAATTTAACTCCTATATAAATCGTCTATATAAATGGATTTTAATTTTTATAAGCATTTCAAAGACAATCTTGGAATCAATCATAATTATTCCTTTTGAATACCTTTTTGTTTTATTTATGCGTCAATAATAAAGCTCAGTAGAGAAAATATTCTCAATGTAACAACCATAATTCTTTACTAATTTCTCACTGTCTCTTTTTATACGAATATTTTAGCAATGGATTCGCTACTATTCTTGCACAGATAATCACTTTATTATTCAATTTTTCTATATTAATCAATATACTCACTTTTCCTTGTATACGGAAAGGGATTGGACTGAAAACAAGAAAACTAAGCTTATATCTTTTGTCAAATCTATGATAAAAAACTTATAGATGACTACGCCAAAACGCAATGCTCCTGAGTCCTGACCTACAAGTATTGGGAGGGAATGTTTGTCTCTCTAAAATGGTGACAAATGCATCTCCACATTTACCAAAATATTTGGAGGACACGTCAATAGTTCGGCATATGGAATCATGAAACATGCAATCGAGAAGTAAGATCTATAAACGCTTCTTCTTCGCAATGAATGGTTAGGCCTCCCATTGGATGGTCAAACCCAAACTCATCTTCAGATTTATGCAATAGATCTTGAAATTGAGGCTGTTCCAAGAACGATATCGGAACCACGAATCTTGTCTTCTGAATCTCTCCCACGTACACGGCCATATACCCCTTTGGGACATCTGAAAGGCTTCGACTGCAAACTGACTGTAATCTGCTAAACTGTTTTGCATTGGCAATCAAAGATGGAAGTCGAATGATGCCCATCTTGAATATTTGACACAGAAATTATCGATTGGTTTCTTTCCTTTTAAAACTGAAAAATTATTGTTGAGCTTAGTATTCGAAGGCGGCCTGACACTTGTATTTATAGAGAAGTGGTTTGAATAATAGGATACCAAACATGGAAATTTGTTTGAGTAATCATGTTGTGGGTTCCACCAAATGTGAAACCTAACGTGGCTTTGCTCATCTTTTTTGAATTTTAAAAAATCTTGTTTTATTAGTGTACGCTGGACCTCAACATTTTTTATTTGATCAACTTAATTGTTAAAACACTTGCAATAACGAACTTGATGTTCATGTATCTCTGTTAAATTAATTCAGATTCCAACATAAAGACTTTTGAGATGATTCTAAGTTTCAATGACGCTGTGTTTCTATCAATTTTTTGGAGTGTAATGAACATTGAAGAAAATAAATTAATAACCTTATATTTTTTTTAGAACGGCAACTATATAACCACTAGCGAGAACCTAAGGAACAAAACAAAAAGGAGATTACAAAGAATTAATAGAGAGGATGGGTTATGTAACCAACCCACCCAATTTAGTTTAGTGCTCCTACTCCTATTACTAACCCATATAAAGGATTGGGTAGTAATTTTATCAAACAACTCATGTTTAAACAACTTGTGAGTATTAAAAATAACAAGAGTTTCTAAAACCCCAAATGAACCACCAAAAAGTGAAAAAAGTGGCCTCCAAATAATCTTTCATCGTGGAGTTAGCCTTCAAAACCAAGAACCAATCAGACCAATGCTGGAAAGAATCACCAGGAGCTCTTGAAATGTCCCGCCAATGACAAAACAAGTTTAAAAGCTCCCGTGCAAGCGAGCACCGAAAGAAAAAATGAGAAGAAGAATATGTGGCACTTTCACAAATCGGACACATAATAGAAGGAATCTCCAAGCTACAAACTGAAAGATTTAATTGGAAGGGTAATCTAACAAGAATTAAACGCCAAATAAAAACATTGACCTTGATTGGAACCAAATGGTTCCAGCAAGTCTGAATAGGGATCGCAGACAGCAAAACCTTGTCAATGTAAAAGCGAGACGAAGAAACAGAAAAATCGCTAGAGCCCTGTAATGTCCACGACCACCTATCAAACACAATAGAATGTATTAACCGAGTCATATCAGTCCACTGTTGACTCATTGATTTAGTTTAGCATGAACAGTTGACTCCTTGTCATTATCTAAAGAGAACACCCGATGGAATCTGGTTCGGAAAATCGAATCACCTAACCATAAGTCGGACCAGAAAGAAGTAGAAACACCATTGCCAATATGTTTGTGACAACAGTTCATAAGATCAACACCCTTGTCACGCAAATCTTTAAAAGTCTTCAAGATGGAACCCCAAGGACAGCCGGAGACCCGGCAAGGCCGAGAATAGCCAAGTAAACTCGAGACACCATGAATCGCTACAATGGTTTTTGCCCATAGAGCAGTAGGATTAGCACAGAAACGCCAAACCCATTTAAAAAGAAGTGCCCGATTTAGAGCAAATAAGTTGTTAATTCCATGACCACCACAATCCTTGCTAGCCATGACCTGCTTCCACCTGACCCATGTCATTTTCATCTCTTGTAAACTAGCTCCTAGAAAGAATTTGTTACGCAATGACTCTAAGTGTGAAAGAAACTTTGTTGGAGCTTTAAAAGTCGATATAAAATAAGCTGGGAGAGATCCCAAAACCAATTTCAAAAGGATCAATCTGCCACCAATAGAAATAGATTTTGTTTTCCATTTAGAAAGTTTGGTGGTAACTTTCCTCAGAACCTCAGACCAGGCATCAATACAGGACATATTACCTCCCATCGTGACAAGGTAAGGAAAAGGTGCCTTCGTAAAATCACATCCCATACTAGTCGCCACTTGGTCAACCAACGAAATCAGAACCCCAATACCAAGAATCTTACTCTTCTAAAGATTGATCTTCAAGCCATAAGCTAAATAAAAACACTAAAGAATAGAATTGATGTTTGACAGATTAGAATCTTTCCACTCGCCAATAAATATCGCATCTTCTGCATAAAAAAGATGTCAAATAATAATAGGATCATTCCTGCCAATCGAAATTCTAGAAAAAAAAAAGATTGTTGGACAGTGCATTCTGAAAAGCAATGTGTAATGTTTCCATCACTAGAATAAAGAGGAAAGGAGACAACAGATCACCCTGTCTCAAACCTCTATAAAATTGGAACTCTGGAGTGGCCAACCCATTCACTAGAACTGACTCATAGAAGATCTTAAACAACCTTGAATCCAGTTTCTCCAACGAGATTCGAAGCCGAACTTTCCCAGAACTCCATCCAAAGAATCCTGTCGAACTGTGTCATAAGTCTATTTGAAGTCAACTTTAAAAACGTTGCAAGACGACTTACACCATGAATAAACTTCATTAAGAATAAAAAGATCGTCTAAGATCTGACGACCCTTAATGAAAGTCGACTGCTCAATACTGACAAGATGATCAATCACCATAGCCATGAGATTAGCCAAAACTTTGCCAACAATCTTAACTGGCAGCCAATAAGGCTAATAGGCCGGAAATCCTTAACAAATATAGCATCATGAGTTTTTGGAATTAGAGCAATGAAAGAACGGTTACATCCTCTCGGGAATATCGATGATTGAAAGAACTCTAGGATAGCCGAGATCACCTCTTCTTGTAAAAGATACCAAAACTTGCAAAAAAAATCGAACGTAAAGCCGTCAGGGCCCACCGTTTTATTTGATCCACGGTCCCAAACAGCCCATTTAATTTCTTCATGAGTGACAGGCCTATCTAAATCAATACTCTGATCAGTCATGTAAGGATCAAGGTTCAGGTAATTACTCTTTTTCCCCTGAAATGAAATTTCTTTGCAAAAGGGCCCCAACGTACGATGGGCGTACAAAGGTGTACGCTTGGCGTACTGGGCGAAGTTGGTCGCGGGTGTGCACAACGTACGCTGGGTGTACCAAGCAGTACGCGGGGCATACGTGGATGAGGACTAAAACCATAATATTTGGGCTTGTGACCTATTTAAACGTCCTTAAGTCATTTGGACCTTACCCTAACCCGCCTCCATCACTCTCAAACGTCCCTAAAACCCTAAAATCCTTTGTTTTTGCCTCTTGAGCTTGTGAGTGCCTCAAATACCTCCTTTTTGGTGTTCTAGCAAGGAGAAGGAAGTGGAAGCAAGCCTTGGACGTAGAAAAGCTTTTGGATCCTGCATTTGGAGCTCATTGGGAAGCTTGTGGAGGTAAAAAGCTCAAACCTTGCCATCTATTTTTGCTAGTTTTGAGTTAGGGTTTTGTTATGAAGACCATTTTTGGTTTTTAGACCCTCTTTTGTGAGTTGTGCAACTCTAGCGGCTAGGATTGTTAGATCTAAGCTCCTTGAGAATGCTTGATGCATAAAGTTGCCATCTTGAAGGTTATATTGAGACCATGAATTAGTCTACGATCTCAAATGTGGTTTTAATGGGAGAAATGAAGTATTGGGGACCCATGTGGCATGCAAGGGCATAAAGTTGCCAACTTTATTCCCTAGGACATTTTAATAGACTCATATATGAAGTTAGACGTTGAAATCTTAAGCATTAAGCACTTAATAAACTTTTGTGCATGGGCTGGTTGTACGTTGGCTGTAAGGTCATGTACGCAGCGCGTACGGCCAAAGGGTCGAGTATGCTAAGCGTACATATGTGGTACGATCGGCGTACGCACCACAGGAGAGTTAGGCTTCGCTGGGCTTGCCTTATTCAGCCTTTGGGCCTTATTCAGCCTTGGGCCTGGTCCTATTCAGAGTTATTGGACTTTTGTTCTAGTTGGCGCACTGATGTCATGTTTGGGCCTTATTGGGCCATGTGGCCCATTGTAGTTTGGAGTTTGATCTTGGACCCATTAATGTATGTTAGACATTTAGGCTTTAATTGTGGGCCTTAGATTAAGATATTGGGCCTTTGTCTAAGTTGTGGCTCAATTCTAATTAGGGTGTTCTGTATTTTCAGTGTGAGATTTTCGGCTAGTAGTCGAGCAGCTTTTGTGTTCAGCAAACTGAGGTGAGTCTTCTCTCTATACCAATGGGTCGAAGGCACCAATGTCGGCCCATTACTTGATGTGAAATCTCTATAAATGATTATGCAATAGCCTATTATTTCTTGTGTCTTGATTTATGTGAAGACTGTGGCACCTGGTAAGACCATGAGGGGGAACCCATGGCACTTGGGTATAAGACCATGGGGGTAGCCCATGGCATCCCGGTTGAAGACCATGGAGGGAGTCCATGGCAGTTTTATGTGTATATGTGCATGACATTATATGATTATGTGATATGTGTATTTTAGGAAACTCACTAAGCGTGTGCTTCCGGTTTTGTTGGGTGTTTCAGGTACTTCTGGCTCTAAGGGCAAGGGCTCGGCTTGCTGGCGCAACATGCACTCTCCAGTACTCCGCACTAGCTGTATTGTATACTCTGATCTTTTTAAAAATATGTTATGTAATGGAATTTTGGATAACAAATATGAATGAGATTTCTAAGTATTAAATGAAAAATTTTACCTATGTTTTTGGGCTGTTAGAAGTTGTTATCAGAGCCTTGGTTTGAGCGATTTGGGTACACTCCCGGGTGTGTCAGAACTCAAACCCGAGGAAATGGTAAACGTTTTTTTTTCACATGAAACCAAAAGTTAAAGTTTTTCTTGAAAACATTATTCTTAAGTAAAAGGAGGAAAGTGCAACGTGCGTAATCGGCCGAGCTCAAGTAAGTATTCCCAATGTATTATCCATGCTGATTTATATTTAGAAATTGATGTTAAATTGATTATTTGCTAAGTGTATGCTTTCAAAATTGTATATGTCTAGGATTGCATAGCCCTATAATGATGGATTTTGCCTTATTAATGTTCCTTGTTTGGTTGTGGTTTAGGGCAAAAGCTTTATTTGACAGTCTATGTGATTCTATTTGTGTATAACTTGCATTCATAGGGCAACCTACTATGATGGACTTAAGTTTATGGTTTGGTGAGGATTGAGAAATCCTAGAATAGTCTAGGATTTGAGTTTATGTTGTATTTTTAGGGTCATGTTTTTTTTTAGGTGAATTAGAGGTATCAGGTATGGCCTTGGGGAAGGTACATGTAGGTGTGAAAGGTAGTATTGGGCCTGTACTACTGAAAGCATAGGACCTGTACCCGAAAAAATGTCAGACTTGGAAGCTCTAAGGATTCCGATGAGGAAGAATCCCTTCAAACTTCCTTATCAATTTATATTATGTGGTATTTTAAGTTGAGGATGGTGATGATCACGTGAGGTTAGGGTTTAGGATCAGGATCAAGATCAGGTTCAAGCTCTGGTGCAGAGCCCATAGATGAGAGGCTGCACGATTTCATCGCGGCCGAGGTTACTTGTGGCATCCTTCACGCTACCCCGGTGATCTTTGGTACCGTCAAGGAATGGATTATGGAGATCATGGAGGAATGGCTCAAGTATTTTCGAGCAGAGATTGCTGGAAGCCAGATTGTGGCCCGAGCTCCCTCGTTCCCAGAGTTCAGGGCGTGTGGTGCGACTGAGTTCTTTGGGGTCAGGGACCTCATTACTAGTCGACGCTGGGTGGCAGACATGGAGAATGCCCAGTGCACGAGCTTTGCCCCGAGGCGGCAAAGGTGGGGTTCGCATCTTGTATGTTGAGGGACCGAGCACGAGACTGGTGGGAGGAGGTTGCCCGCGAGGTGAGATCAGCAGGTGAGGATGTTTGATCAGGAGTTTGCACCGGCCATTCAGGTGCAGCGTTTGGTGAGGGAGTTCCAGGATCTGCAGCAGACTACAGAGACTGTCGCGGAGATCACTGCCAACTTTCGGGAGAGGGCACTATTGGTTCCGCAGTACTTTGCGCATGAGGAGATGAAGAAGATGTTGGATAAGGTGTCTAAGTCCATAACTTATTTGGTATATACTTGAGCCGACCCGGCATAGTCCATTTGGGTTGCACTTCACCCGAACTATTTATATGGATAACATTATGAGAAGAATATATTTGCGGCCTACTAATATATTATAAGTTATAATATATTAATATGAAATTGTATTATTTAATTAGTATTGATGTTAAATTAATTATGAATTAATTTAGTGATCATAAGGTGAATAATTAAATAATGGGCTATTGTACTTATCTAGTGTGGGCTAACACTCATAAGGAAATGGGCTAAGCTTGAATGGGAGTCCATGGATGATCCATGGAGCTTTTAACCCATGGATCCTTGAAATAGGAAAATACATGGGTTATTAGGGTTTGCATGGTTCATAACCCTAATCATCTACACTATATAAAGAGGCTTATGGTGCTTGAAAAGACACTATGTGTGTGTGCATAAGGTGTGGCCGATTTGTAGAGTATTAGAGTGCTCTCTCATAAGTTTTCCAAGTTTGTGGTGATTTGTGATTTCCATTTGAGGCATTCACATTATTGGTGCTTGGCTCTCAAACTCCCAAGGAATCAACTCACTAACAAAGGTATGTAATTCTTCTAGTATCTTTTATGTTTAAAAGTACCCCATGTATGCTAGATAGGTTATGAACCTTGGAAAATTATTTTGCATGTATTTTAGACAAACATAGATCCAAGGTTTCTATGGTTGCATTAACACCTTAGGAGTGTTAGTTTGCTCAAAACCCAACAGTGGTATCAGAGCCTAGGCTTGTTTGTTTGATACTTGTTGCAAACTTGTTGAAAAACTCAAGTTTTCTGCATTCTGCAGCATGAACTCGCCGAGTCCATGGGGTAACTCGCCGAGTCCATGAGTAAATTCATCTTACTCGTCGAGTAGGTTCGTGCACTCGACGAGTAGAAGCCTCAGAATGCAGATTTTCGAGTTTTGCTGCTGGAAATGGACTAGAAACATTACCCTAAACTATTTTTGTGTTATAAAACCTGTTTAGATGGTGTAATGTTTATGCTAATCCATTTACAATGGCTTATATCAAAATTGCATGATGATATGTGTTCATATGTTCTTGGAATTTTTGATATGATGTTCATGTTCTTATGAATTATTGTTAGATCATAGGAATTATTTGCTAAATTGTTTATTGATAATTCTTGATCATTTATGTGTTTTAATGGAGTCCATAATTTGTCCTCAAGCTATGGATTTCCAAAGGTCACTTTCATTTATGCACACTTAAAACACATAAGTTACATGAAAATGAAGAGTCTTCATTTTATGAACCTTTAATTCATAAGTTATGAAATGAAAAGTTTTGAATAGTTTCAAAACTTGTCCTCAAGTTTTGGAATTTGTAAAGTTACACACACTTTAATATACTTTAATTCCAAACCCTTAGAGTTTTAAAAGTTAAAATTCAACCCTTATACTATTTATAACATTAATGGTTAATTATTATATATATGTATAAGATTAAGTCGTTTTAGCGTTAGTAGGCCTCATTCACGAAGCCGGTCTATAAGGGGGGTATAAGGTTGTTGCCTATAAAATGGCAACTTAATGGGTGTCCATTCTCACCCACCGCTTCCTTGATCGGTGGAGGGTCGTTAGCCGAACGGGTAGGACAATGACTTTAAATTCTCATTAAAAGTATAATGAATATTATAAAGTAACTAAACCTTTAATAAATTCCCAATCATAGTTACTTTAAGAAAATGTGAATATGGTGCTAACCCATGAAATTCACACTTTGTACCTTACCAAGTCGTTGGTAGAGCGTGTGTGGTTAACCGGCACACTAACTTGGACTAGTAAGGATCACGAATGGTGACTTAATGTTTATCATAGATCGGTGGAGCGTGTGTGGTTAACCGGCACATTGATTAGGTGATAATATTAAGGGTACCAAGTGAATTTGCATGGTTATTCACACCTTGTTTTGTGATCCTCGGCATCCCAGTCACAAAACTTGAAGGGCACAATCGAGATTGAAACATGCCATTGAAAAGTTCAATGAATCTCTAAAGAATCTAGGAATTTCAAAACCAATTAAAACTAATAATTCATTTCGTTTTCATGGTGGAAATTGGTGAATCGTCATTCACCTACCTTCAAATATGTTATAGCTTAGATTACGGCATCCCTTTTCTAAGTTATAATATATTGTGTTGGATCCTAGCCTTAATATTACATTTGGGTGTATTATTAAGGATTCGATATATCTAATCTAAACTTATTTTCTTCTTTTCAGATATCTTCCAACAACAATGCTTCGGGCTCTAACCCTACTAGCTCCTTTTCCCTCATGAACCTTTGTAGGAGGGTCATCTTTGATGGTTCCAACTTCATGGATTGGATCCGAAACATCAGGATGGTCACTCGTTACGAGGACAAGGAATATGTCCTCGATAAGGAGCTAAAGGAGTTTGATGAGTCCACTGCTACTCCTGAGGAGGTTGCTGAGTATCAGGCACATGAAAGAGATGTCACCAAGGTGGCATGCATCATGATGGCCACCATGACAGCTGAACTCCAAAAGTCCTATGAGGACTATTACCCTTTTGAGATGCATCGGGATCTGATGGAAAGGTACCATCAGAGTGCTCGTCAAGAGCGGTATGAAATAATCTCCTCCATGATCACTACCCGTATGAAGGATAGCGAACCAATCACGAGCCACATGCAGAAAATGCAAAGGTATGTGGACCGTCTAATGAAACTGAATGTGAACTTCCCTGAGGAGTTGGCAATTGATATCATTTTGCACTCCTTGCCCTCGTGTTATGATCAATTTCGTATGACATACCACATGAACAAGGAGGAAGTCACACTCAGTAAGCTTTAAGGACTTCTGAAGACTGCCGAAAGTGGTCTTAAGAGTAAGTCGGTTACTACTCCTACTCCTACTACTACCCCTGTTTTGGCTATCAGGCAAGGCAAAGGGAAGAAGAGGAAGCACCCTTCGAAGGGTACCAAGGGAAAGTCCCTTGAAGGCTCCTCATCTGGAACCGAAGGTGGTTCTATCACTCCTTCTGCCATCCCTAAGGATGCTGAATGCTTCTACTGTCAAAATAAGGGGCACTGGAAGCGAAACTGCCCAAAGTACTTGCAGGTTGTCAAGGATGGGAAAGTGAAACCATCCCATGCAGGTATTTACACTATATTGTCTAATAACTCACCATATTCTAATTCTTGGGTTCTTGATACAGGTTGTGGTATTCACATCTGTTGTGACTTGCAGGGCCTAAGAAGAAGTGAGGATGTGGAGCACGGAAAGATAAACTTAATCATGGGAACAAGAAGGTTACACATGTTGCCAACATTGGAGTTTATACTTTGTTGCTAGATAGTGGGTTAAAGTTAGATTTGAATAAATGTGTGTAGTCGTCTGAAATGGTGAGGAATATTATTTCCTTTCATGCTTTGTACAAACAAGGTTTTACCTTTTCTTTGATAATGAAGTTGGTAGTATTAATGCTTTCTTTAATAATGTTCTTTATTTTAAAGCATTACCTTGTGATGGTGTGTATGAAGCTGTATCGGTTGTAGATAATTTAGGAAATAATGTATTATGTATTGATTCTTCTACTAGCTTGGATAAAGCATCTTTGTGGCATTGTCGTCTTGGACATGTAAGCAAGAAACGCATAGGCCAGCTCCAAAAGGATGGAGCCTTGGAGTCGTTCGACCTCAAGTCGGATGATAGTTGTGAGTCTTGTCTACTTGGAAAAATGACAAAATCACCCTTCACTGGTACTTGTGCAAGGGGTGAGGGTTTGTTGGACCTTATACATACTGATGTATGTGGACCATTCAAAACCGCCACAAGGGATGCTAATCGCTATTATGTGACTTTTATTGATGATTTTAGTAGATATGGTTATGTCTACTTAATCAAACATAAGTCAAAAACTTTTGAAAGGTTTAAAGAGTTTAAACAGGAAGTAGAAAATCAATTGGGCAGGAACATTAAGATGCTTCGATCCGATCGAGGTGGTGAGTATCTTAGTACTGAGTTCCTCGACTATCTTAAGGAGTGTGGGATTGTCTCACAATTGACACCTCCCAGGACACCACAGCTGAATGGTGTAGCTGAGAGGCGTAATCGAACTTTGTTGGACATGGTTCGCTCTATGATGAGTCGAGCTGCGCTACCAATCTCTTTTTGGGGGTATGCCTTAGAGACCGCCGCTCACATCCTTAATCTACTCCCTACAAAGAAGGTTGCCAAAACACCTCATGAAATGTGGACTGGGAAAGTTCCCAATTTGGACCATATCAAGATTTGGGGTTGCGAGGCTTTCGTGAGGCGCGAGACTCATGACAAGCTCGAACCTCGAAGTGAAAGGTGTATTTTCATCGGCTACCCAGAAAAATCCTTTGGTTACCTCTTCTACAGACCCAGTGAGAATGTGGTCTTTGTGGCTAAGAGAGGGGTCTTTCGAGAGAGAGAATTTATAAACCAAGGAGACAGTGGGAGGCAAATTGACCTTGAAGAAATTCAAGACTCAATTGGTGAAGGAACCTCAGACACTAGCAATCAACTTGAGGAGGAAATTCCTGTTGATCCAGCTGACGAGTCTATACTTCCGAGGCATTCCACAAGGGTTAGGAACACACCTGAGTTTTATTATGGAAGGTGATACATTTATCAGTGACAGTACACTGGTAAATCTGGATGAACCTAACAGTGTTAAGGAAGCCATGACAGGCCCAGAGTCTGCTACATGGAAGGAGGCTATGGACAGCGAGATACAGTCCATGTATGACAATCAAGTTTGGAACTTGTTTGACAATGTACCAGGCCGTAAGACAGTCGGGTGCAAATGGATCTTCAAGAAGAAGACCGACATGGATGGGAAGGTGCACACTTATAAGGCTCGACTGGTTGCGAAGGGTTTTACTCAGACTCAGGGTATTGATTATGATGAAACCTTTTCACCAGTAGCAAAGATTAAGTCTATTAGGGTTATGCTAGCCATTGCTGCATTTCATGATTATGAAATATGGCAAATGGATGTCAAAACCGCTTTCCTTAACGAAAAGTTGGCTGAGGATGTTTACATGAATCAGCCAGAGGGTTTTGTCAGTGCAAAGTACCCCAATAGAGTGTGCAAGCTTGAGAAATCCATTTATGGATTGAAACAAGCATCTCGAAGTTGGAATCTTTGTTTCGATGAGAAGGTCAAAGAGTTTGATTTCTCAAGAAGTGGAGATGAGTCCTGCGTGTATGTTAGAGCTAGTGGGAGTATAGTTAGCTTTTTGGTACTGTATGTGGATGACATACTACTCATAGGAAATGACATCCCAACCTTCCAGGAGGTTAAGTCCTGGCTTGGGAAGTGCTTTGCTATGAAGGACCTTGGAGAAGCTGCCTATATCCTAGGGATAAGGATATTAAGAGAAAGGAGTAAAAGACTAATTGGACTTAATCAGAGTATCTACTTGGATAAGGTGTTGAAAAGGTTCAACATGCAGAATTCCAAGAAAGGAGAATTACCGATCCAAAGCAATGCCAAACTGAGCAAGGCTCAGAGCCCGAGTACAGAAGATGAGATAGCTGAGATGAGTCGATTACCTTATGCTTCCGCTGTTGGCTCGATCATGTATGCTATGACTTGTACCCGTCCTGATGTGGCCTTCGCTTGGAGCATGGTCAGCAGATATCAGGGGAACCCTGGCAAGGCCCATTGGAATGCGGTAAAGAATATTCTCAAGTACCTGCGGAGGACTAAGGATTAGATCCTTACCCTTGGTGGGAGTGATGACTTGAGAGTAGTAGGGTATAGTGATGCTAGCTTTCAGACTGATAGGGATAACTTCCGCTCTCAGTCGGGCTGGGTCTTTACCTTAAATGGAGGGGCAATCACTTGGAAGAGTTCCAAATAGGAGACTGTAGCTGATTCGACTTGTGAATCAGAGTACATAGCAGCGAGTGAAGCGGCAAAGGAGGCGATATGGCTGAGGAACTTCATCGGAGACCTTGGAGTTGTACCAGCTATTAAGGAGCCTATCGAGATTTTCTGTGACAGCAATAGTGCGGTTGCCTTAGCCAAGGAACCAAGAGATCATGGCAGATCCCGACACATTGACAGAAAATATCACTTCATAAGACACAAGATAGAAGAGGGACTCTACGTGGCAAAGAGGGTATCGTCAGATGAGAACCCTGCAGATCCCCTTACGAAGGGACTGACGAGGGTGAAGCATTTGCAGCATGCGAGACGCATCGGGCTGAGGGACGATATTAGTTTTACAGATTAGATAGTTATTACTAAAACTTGTGAAATGTAATCGACGTTTGATGATGAATAAAAGTTGTGATTTATTTATGAGTAAGGTGTTGCTATCATTGTCAATTATTTACTATTGTTTCAGCTTTGCATGTTTTGACTTCCAGAATAATAAGTGTATTCAAACTCTCCACAGTCGGTCATATGTCGGAAGTAGGTATGAATCAAGACTGTCATGAATTGGGATTGTAGATGACTAAAGGTGTTTAGCCATAGCAATGGTTGCTACAACATTCATGAGTACTCATAAGTTATGAGTATTGGAATAAACCCACGCTCACTTGTATCACTTCATGGAATTTATCTCGAGTGATCGTGAGATGGTAATATCATATAAGTCTTCAAAGCTAGAGATATGAGTTGTTACCTATGAGTTGGTTGTGCATTGATTGCACGTAAACGCATCAGTAACTTGATGTTATAAAACGTGCCTTTGTGTGCAATTCAATAAGTAGTAGAACAAGCATATGAGTCGAAGTTTATCTGTTCCTTCTAGAAATAGAAGCGATATCTGAGCCCCTCGATGATTTTGTTTTGACCTATGTACCGGGCCCGGTCAGAACTAAATTGATGTGTTCGATTAAGTTCTTTGTCAAACAAATCGGAAATCGGGAAACAAACTGCTGGACAATAAGTAAGACATTGTTCCATGTATTTGTCCGGCTGATATCATGAGAGCAGAGGATTATGTGATCACTTATCTAAAATGGCGCTTCATAGTTCAACAGAGTTTTCGAGAGCTACGATTGCCGGTTGGTTCCTGAAGCTATATAGGCAAATACAGTTATCATACTTATCCAAGTGGGAGACTGTTGGATAAGGTGTCTAAGTCCATAACTTATTTGGTATATACTTGAGCCGACCCCACATAGTCCATTTGGGTTGCACTTCACCCGAACTATTTATATGGATAACATTATGAGAAGAATATATTTGCGGCCTACTAATATATTATAAGTTATAATATATTAATATGAAATTGTATTATTTAATTAGTATTGATCTTAAATTAATTATGAATTAATTTAGTGATCATAAGGTGAATTATTAAATAATGGGCTATTGTACTTATATAGTGTGGGCTAACACTCATAAGGAAATGGGCTAAGCTTGAATGGGGGTCCATGGATTATCCATGGAGCTTTTAACCCATGGATCCTTGGAATAGGAAAAGACATGGGTTATTAGGGTTTTTATGGTTCATAACCCTAATCATCTACACTATATAAAGAGGCTTATGGTGCTTGAAAAGACACTATGTGTGTGTGCATAAGGTGTGGCCGATTTCTAGAGTATTAGAGTGCTCTCTCATAAGTTTTCCAAGTTTGTGGTGATTTGTGATTTCCATTTGAGGCATTCACATTATTAGTGCTTGGCTCTCAAACTCCCAAGGAATCAACTCACTAACAAAGGTATGTAATTCTTCTAGTATCTTTTATGTTTAAAAGTACCCCATTTATGCTAGATAGGTTATGAACCTTGGAAAATTATTTTGCATGTATTTTAGACAAACATAGATCCAAGGTTTCTAGGGTTGCATGAACACCTTAGGAGTGTTAGTTTGCTCAAAACCCAACAGAAGACGAGGTATCATTCCATGATGAGGGATGATATCCATGAGTTTGTGAGTTTTTCAGGGTTCAAGACCCTGAATGACATGGTGAAGAAGGCCCGAGAATGGAAAATTTAGTTGGAGCTCTGGACGAAGCGGAAGTTGAAGCAGTTTTAGGCAGTAGTAGGCCAGGCTAAGAAGCCTAAGACCTCCGAGCCTCCCAGCAAGGGCCAACAGGGTTGTGTCCGATGTGCCAAGTGCAGCAAGCCGCACAGTGGAGCCTGTTGGGTGGCAGGCTCAACATGTTATGTTTGTGGCCAGGCGTGCCACATGAGCAGGGATTTACCCAAGAAGGGCTTGATTTGTTTTCAATGCAACCAGACCGGCCATAAAAAGGCCTATTGTCCGAGGTTGACGGGAGGAACAGTGGCGTCGCGTGTGCCCGCCACAATGAGGATTACTGACGGCCGCCCGGTTAAGGTAGTGGCTCCTGCGGTGTAGAGCCACACATTTCAGCTGACCACAGAGGAAGCCTGAGCAGCACCAGACGTCGTGACTGGTATGTGATCTATTCATGTATTATTTATTTTATTGTTTATGCTTATATTGTTATGATCTTGTATAGGGACCTTTTTGGTCAATGGATTTTCAGCTCATGTTCTTTGTGATTCAGGGGCTACCCGATCATTTATATCTCTTACGCTCAACAAGAAGTTTCGGAGATTACGGATGATCGTACCCGTGAGCGTTGTGAGGGTAGTTCGGAGGAATGTTCTGAATATATTCAGCGAGAGGTTTCCTATTGATTTGGTCCCGATTCCTTTTAGAGGAGTGAAAGTAATCATCGGGATGGACTGGTGGGGGCCCAATGGGGTCATGATAGATTGCGAGCGCCAGCTGGTGAGAGTTACTTTGGGTTCGAACAGGTTATTCATGGAGAGAGAGCCTCGCATGGGTCAACCCTCTATTCGGGTGCGAGGGCTAGGAGACTCCTTCAGCAGGGTTGTTCTGGGTTTTTCGCTTATGTCTCATATACGATGGTGGAGGCCACGTCAAAGATGAGCATGGTACCTATTGTGCGAGATTTCCCTGATGTATTTCCAGAGGAGTTACCTGGGGTGCCTCCCGAGAGGCAAGTGGAGTTCCGTATTGATTTGGTGCCTGGTGCGGCTTCGATGGCCAAGGCGTCGTATCGTCTAGCTCCGCCTAAGGTGCAGGAGTTTTCTACGCAGCTACAGGAGCTGCTAGATAGGGATTTATTCGTCCGAGCAGTTCCCCTCGGGAAGCACCGATCCTGTTTATGAAAAAGAAGGATGGGTCGCACAGGATGTGCATTGATTATCGGGAGCTTAACAAGCTTACGGTGAATAACTTTTATCCACTTCCAAGGATTGATGACTTATCGGATCAGCTTCAGGGTGCATCTTGGTTTTCCAAGATTGATCTTCGGTCGGGGTATCATCAGATGAGGATCAGGGATGAGGATATACTGAACACGACTTTCAGAACTCGTTATGGTCATTACGAGTTTGAGGTGATGCCATTTGGGCTCACCAATGCTCCAGCGGCGTTCATAGATCTCATGAACCGGGTTTGTAGGCCGGTGTTGGACCAGTTTATGATCGTTTTATTGATGATATCTTGGTCTATTCTAAGACCAAGTAGCAACACGAGAAACATTTGAGGGGGGTATTAGAGACCTTGAGGAGAGAGAGGCTATATGACAAGTTCTCAAAATGCGAGTTTTGGTTGTGTGAGGTGCAGTTTCTGGGGAACATCATCAACCAAGAGCGTATATTCGTGGATCCTGCCAAGATTGAGGCGGTGATGCATTGGGAGGTTCTGAAGAACGCATCCGAGATCCGGAGTTTCTTGGGTTTAGCGGGGTACTATCAGAGATTTATCCATGATTTCTCCAAGATTGTCGTACCTTTGACCCGCTTGACCAAGAAGATGGTGACTTTTTAGTGGGGTCCATATCAGCAATTGGCATTCGAGACTTTGAGATAGAAATTATGTGAGGCCCCGATTCTGGCGCTACCCGAGGAATTGGATGATTTTGTGGTGTATTGTGACGCTTCTATTTCGGGTTTGGGAGCCGTTTTGATGTAGTGGGGGCATGTGATTTCTTATGCCTCGAGGCAGCTGAAGCCTCATGAGGCGAGGTACCCCACTCATGACTTGGAATTAGGGGCGGTGGTGTTTTCCCTCAAAATTTGGAGGCATTATTTATATGGGGTCCGATGCACCATCTTTACCGATCACAAAAGTTTGAAATATTCTATGGATCAGCAGAATCTGAATATGAGGCGGAGAAGATGGTTAGATTGATGGGTTTGAGCCATAAGAACTTTCCTATGTGCACATGCAATACCTAATGCTTGGATCTAGGTTTCTCTAATTGAACATGCAATTTATCCAAGTCTTGCAAACCCTAGATCTAGTACGTATAATTCAATTTGATGAGACAAATCAGATCTAGATGATTACCTCTTGTTGCTTGCTTGAATCTTCTTCTTCTTGGAGCTTAGAGTCACAATTGTTACTCCTCTAATGGCTTACAAACACCAACTAGCAAGAGGATGATTTAGAGAGAGGATGTAGGCACAAAATCGGCTCTAGGAACTCCTTAGGGTTTCTGGTAGATGATTTCTGTAGCCCTTGGGGTCTTTAAATACTTGAGCTACTAGGGTTACATCCTGAAACCCTAATTGAATAACTTAGGCCCTAAGCAATCCAAAGATCCTTCTAGATTGAGGCTTGGACAAATTCAAGGAGTCCATACACCTTGATTTCGTCCACCCTATAATCCATAAGGATCCATAGCCCAAAATCAACTATCAGACAATTGACGGTTTCAGTCCCCTTTATTTAATTAATCTCTTTTAGTCACCAAATTAATTCTTAATTAATCTATGACCAATATTAATTGAATAATATTATTATTCCTTTAATATATTATTCTCATAATATATTAATATAATAATATCTTCTCTCTTTTCATAAATGACCCTGTCAAGTTGCTATGGTGAAGGCAACCCAAAAGGACCATGCACAACCGGGTCAAGTACTTACCAAATATAGTTACGGGCTTAGACACTAATCCAACAGTCTCCCACTTGGATAAGTCTAGTAACTACAAATGCAAGCACAATCCGATTAGCAATCGTAGTTCTCAAAGACGTTGTCGAACTCTAATCTCATCAGTAACCTGTCATTTAGATAAGGGATCGTATAATCCTATGTTCTAGATATCATGTGGACAATTACATGGAACATAATCAAACTTATTATCCATCAGTTAGTTTCTCGATCTCAGATTCATTTGACATAGAACTTAATTGAACACATCAATTCAGTCCTGACTGGGCCCGACACATAAGTCAAATCAAATCATCGAGGGGCCCTGATATCGCTTGTACCCTCTTAGGATAAAAGGAACAGATAAACTTAGACTTATATGCATTTATTATCCACTAATCAAATCATACACAACAATGCGTTTTATAACATCAAGTTACTGATGCGTTTATGCATTATCAATGCACAACTAATTAGCAAACAACAAATCATATATCTAGGTTTTAAGACCATATGATATTACCGTCTTGCGATCGCAGTCAAGTATTCATCGCTCGTGATGAATTCCATGAAGCGATTCCAGCAAGCGTGGGTTTATTCCAATGCTCAAATCAAGTTCATAAGCACTCATGAACGTTGTAGCAACCTTTTGCTATGTCTAATACCCTTCAGATAATCTACACACCAATTCATGACAGTCTTCATTCATATCTACTTCCAACATATGAACGGCTGTGGACCGTTCGAATAATTCGATTATTATCAAATAATTCAATTATTCAGGAAGTCAAAACATGAAAAATGAAACAATAGGTAAATGATTAACATAAGACAGTAACATTACTAATAAATAATACTCTTTTATTTAATCATCGAATGTTAATAACAACTTATCTATTACACGTTTCTAAACTATCTAATCTAAACTAATATCGTCCTTCAGCCCAATGCTCCTAGCATGCTGCAAGTGCTTAACCCTGCTCAGTCCCTCCGTAAGCGGATCTGCTGGGTTATCCTCTGACGATACCCTCTTCACTACGAGGAGCCCTTCTTCCACCCGATGTCGAATAAAGTGATATTTTCTGTCAATATGTCGATATCTACCGTGATCCCTTGGTTCCTTGGTCAACGCAACCGCTCCTTCATTATCACAGAAAATTTCCATAGGCTCTTGTATGGCCGGCACAGCTCCAAGGTCTCCAATGAAGTTCTTCAACCATATTGCCTCCTTTGACGCTTCGCTCGCCGCTATATACTCTGATTCACACGTTGAATCAGCTACGGTCTCCTGTTTGGAACTTTTCCAAGTAACTGCTCCTCCATTAAGGGTAAAGACCCAGCCCGACTGCGAACGGTAGTTGTCCCTGTCGGTCTGAAAACTGGCATCACTGTACCCTCGCACCTTTAAGTCATCACTCCCACCGAAGACTAGAAACCATTCCTTGGTCCTCCAAAGGTACTTAAGAATATTCTTGACTGTGATCCAATGCTCTCTGCCAGGGTTCCCTTGATATCTGCTGACCATGCTCAAAGCGTAGGCCACATCAGGGTGAGTACAAGTCATAGCATACATGATTGAGCCAACTGCGGAAGCGTAAAGTACTCGGCTCATCTTTTCTATCTCGACTTCAGTACTCGGACTTTGAGTCTTACTCAACTTGGCATTACTTTGGATTGGTAACTCCCCTTTCTTTGAATTCTCCATACTACAACGTTTGAGTACTTTGTCCAAGTAAGTATTCTGACTAAGTCCTATTAGTCTCTTACTTCTGTTTCTCACTATCCTTTTTCCCAAAATATAGGAAGCCTCTCCAAGGTCTTTCATAGCGAAGCACTTCCCGAGCCAGGACTTAACCTCCTGAAGTATCGGACGTCGTTTCCTATGAGCAGTATGTCGTCGACATACAATATGAGGAAGATCACTACACTCCTACTGGCTTTGACATATACACATGATTCATCCTCGCTTCGCAGAAAACCAAACTCTTTGACCTTCTCATCAAAACAAAGATTCCACCTGCGAGACGCTTGCTTAAGTCCATAAATGGACTTCTCAAGCTTACACACTCTATTAGGATGCTTCGTATTGACAAAACCCTCTGGCTGAGCCATGTAAACATCCTCAGCCAACTTCCCATTAAGGAAAGCGGTTTTGACATCCATTTGCCATATTTCATAGTCATGAAATGCAACAATGGCCAGCATCACCCTGATAGACTTTATCTTCGCAACTGGTGAGAAGGTTTCGTCGTAGTCAACTCCAGGATTTTGAGTGAAACCCTTCGCAACCAATCGTGCCTTATAAGTGTGCACATTCCCATCCATGTCAGTCTTCTTCTTGAAGATCCACTTGCACCCGACCGTCTTACGACCTGGTACATTGTCAACTAAATTCCAAACTTGCTTGTCATACATGGACTGAATCTCGCTGTCCATAGCCTCTTTCCATTTCGCAGACTTCGGGCCTGCCATGGGTTCCTTATAGCTGTTAGGTTCGTCTATATTCACTAGTGTATTATGACTAATGAACGTATCCCCTTCTGTAGTAATATGAAAACCATAAAACTGTGGTGGAACACTAACCCTTTCGGAACGTTTAAGAGGTAAGGACTCGTCAATTGGTTCAACCGGAGTTTCCTCCTCGGGTTGAGTGCCAGTGTTAGAGGTTCCTTCATCGCTCGACTCTTGAAGCTCTTCAAGATCGATTTGCCTCCCACTGTCTCCTTGGCTTATGAGTTCTCGCTCTCGGAAAACCCCTCTCCTCGCAACGAAGACAACATTGTCACTCGGTCTGTAGAAGAGATATCCAAAGGATTTATGAGGGTAGCCGATGAAAATACATCACTCACTACGAGGTTCGAGCTTGTCGTGAGTCTCTCGTCTTACGAAAACCTTGCAACCCCAAACCTTGATATGTGCCAACGAGGGAGCCTTCCCTGTCCACATTTCGCGAGGTGTTTTGGAAACCTTCTTTGTAGGGACTAAGTTAAGGATATGGGCGGCAGTCTCTAAGGCATACCCCCAGAATGAGATAGGTAGTGAAGCACGACTCATCATGGAACAAACCATGTCTAGCAAGGTTCGATTACGCCTCTCAGCCACACCATTCAACTGTAGTGTCCTAGGTGGCGTCAATTGCGAAACAATTCCGCATTCCTTGAGATAGTCGTGGAATTCAAGACTTAGGTACTCTCTACCTCGATCAGATCGAAGCATCTTGATTTTCCTGCCCAACTAATTCTCCACTTCTTGTTTAAACTCTTTGAACTTTTTAAAGGTTTCTGACTTGTGCTTGATTAAGTAGATATACCCATATCTGCTATAATCGTCTGTGAAAGTCACATAGAAGCAATTCGCATCCCTTGTAATGGATCTAAAGGGTCCACTTACATCTGTATGTATGAGATCCAATAAACCCTCACCCCTTGCACAAGTGCCAGTGAAGGGTGACTTGGTCATCTTTCCAAGTAAACAAGACTCGCACACGTCATCGTCCCTAAGGTCGAATGACTCCAACACTCCATCCTTTTGGAGTTGGGCTATGTGTTTCTTGTTGATATGTCCAAGATGACAATGCCACAAGCATGCCTTATCCATACTATTGGAAGAATCCACACACAACACATCATTTCTTAAGTTATCTACAACCATCACAGTTTCATATATTCTATTACAAGGCAATGCTTCAAAATATAAAACATTATTAAGATAAGCATAAATAGAACCCTTTTCATTATTAAATGAATATCTAAAACCTTGTCTATATAAACCATGAAATCAAATGATGTTTCTTGCCATATCTGGAGAATAGCAACAATTATTCAAATTTAAACCTAATCCATTACTAAGCACTAAGGAGTATACTCCAATCTTGGTCACAGGCGACGATCTTATGTTTCCCATGATCAGATTCATCCTTCCATGCTCCACATCCCTATTTCTTCTTAGTCCCTGCAAATAAGAACATATGTGAAAACCACATCCTGTATCACGAACCCAAGAAATAGCATGTGATAAACCATTAGATTTAATTGTGTAAATACCTGCAAAAGATGGCTTGATCTTCCCATCCTTGATGGCCTGCAGATATTCTGGGCAGCTTCTCTTCCAATGCCCTATCTTGTGGTAGTGGTGGCACTCTGCCTCTTTAGGGTTAGAGTTGGGTTTAGAATAACCAAATTTGGTTCCACTAGAAGAGGTGCCATCTTAGGACTTTCCCTTGTGGTGGCCCCTTGAGGGAGCCTTCCTCTTCTTACCCTTCCCTTGCCCTATTGCCAAGACAGGGGCAGCAGTAGGAGTTGGAGTTGATACAACATATTTATCCTTGAGGTTGCTGTCAGCAGTCCTTAACAAGCCCTGAAGCTTGCTCAAGGAGACTTCTTCCTTATTCATGTGGTAGGTCATGTGGAACTGGCTATAGCAGGAAGGCAATGAGTGAAGGATGATGTCAATTGCCAGCTCTTCATCGAAGTTCACATTCAACTTCAGCAGGCGATCGACATATCTCTGCATCTTTTGCAGATGAGCGGTAAGGGACTCTCCATTACCCATTTTGGTAGTGATCATCGAAGTGATGATCTCATACCTTTCTTGCCTAGCGCTCTGGTGGTAGCGTTCCATCAGATCTTGATGCATCTCATAGGGGTACTTGTCCTCATAGGACTTCTGAAGTTCTGCAGTCATAGTCGCTAGCATGATGCAATGGACTTTCGTGGCATCACGCTCGTGGGCCTCATAGGCCGCGATCTCTTCGGCGGTAGCAGTGTCGATGTCAATCTCCTTTAGCTTCTCATTGAGGACATATTCTTTGTCCTCGTAGCGAGTGACCATGCGAATGTTGCAGATCCAATTACTGAAATTGGTCCCATCAAAGATCAGTTTCCCACACAAGTTCATGAGTGAGAACGAACCAGAGGAGTTTGAACCAGAAGCGTTGTTGTTTGCGTTCGACATTTGAAAAGGAAAAAGAACAAAGTTGATTAGAAATGAATTTCCCCAATTAATCACCCAAATGAAAAATTTAGGGCTAGGAACCAACAACATTATTCACAAATTAGAAAAGGGATGCCGTAATCTAACAAGTAAATAATTTGAAGGCAAGTGAATGTTGATTCACTAATTCTCCACCATGAAAAACGAAAAAGAGATTAGGTTTTAAATGTATTGAAAAACTCCTAGATCTTTTGAGATTCATTGAACTTTTCAATGGCATGTTTAAACCTCGATATGCCCCTCTAGTTTGTGACTGGGATGCCAAGGATCACAAAGTGGGTGTGAATAATCATGCAAATGTACATGGTGCCCTCATTGTTACAGTCACCTATTCGATGTGCCGGTTAGCCACACACGCTCCATCGAACTATGACAAATAATGAGTCACCCTTTGCCACCTTTGCTTAGAACCCAACTAATGTGCCGATTAACCACACACGCTCCATTAACGTCTTAGCAAGGGTACAAAGTGTAATTTCATGGAATTACATCAAATTCACTTTTGCTTAAAGTAACTAAGATTGGGAATTTTGTAAAAACATTTAGTTACTTTATATAGACTCATTATACTTTTAAATGAGGAAAGTTTGCCCTGTCCTACCCGTTCGGCTAACGACCCTTCACCAATCAAGGAAGCGGTGGGTGAGAATGGACACCCATTAAACGGCCATTTTATAGGCCATAACCTTATGCCCCCCTTATAGATCAACTTCGTGAATGAGGCCTACTAACGGTAAGACTAGCATTTAAGTTATACATATATATATATATATATATATATATATATATATATATATATATATTTATATTATAATATTATAAGTATAAGGTTGAATTTTAAAACTTGTAAAATTCTAAGGTTTGAAATTTAAATAGTTCAAATTAAACTTTTAATCACAAATTTTAAATTTCAGAACTTGAGGACAAGTTTTGAACTTTTCAAAACACAAAGGATCAAATAGCAAATAATATAAAATAAACAATTAATTTAATGATTATCTAAATTTGACCTAGTCAATATTACTTGCAAGATAATTCAACAATTAATTCAAATAATCAATTATTATCAAATAAGGAAATTATTATTTAAAAAATTGGTAATTATCTTTTGTTTTGATGAGGATATTGACAAAAGGATGATAAAATTCGGATTTTATTGAACCAAAACGATTTAGGTAAGTATCCTCAAGCAAAACAACAACAAATCCCGAAAATCACTCTGACAGACGCCCCGACTCGCCGAGTCCCCTTAAGGACTCGTCGAGTTTATCCTACTCTTCGAGTCCACAATGGGACTCGCCGAGTCTGTCAGTCAGGAGGCAGAAAAACGATTTTTTTAAAGCTTGAACAAATAAACAATGCATCAATTCAATAGAAATCAATCAAAGCTCTGATACCACTGATGGGTTTGAGCCATAAGAACTTTCCTATGTGCACATGCAAACCCTAATGCTTGTATCTAGGTTTCTCTAATTGAACATGCAATTTATCCAAGTCTTGCAAACCCCATATCTAGTGAGTATAATTCAATTTGATGAGAAAAATCAGATCTAGATGATTACCTCTTGTTTCTTGCTTGAATCTTCTTCTTCTTGGAGCTTAGAGTCACAATTATCACTCCTCTAATGGCTTAAAAACACCAACTAGCAAGAGGATGATTTGGAGAGAGGATGTAGGCACTAAATCGACTCTAGGAACTCCTTAGGGTTTCTGGTAGCCGATTTGTGTAGCCCTTAGGGTCTTTAAATAGTTGAGCTACTAGGGTTACATCCTGGAACCCTAATTGAATAACTTAGGCCATAAGCAATCCAAAGATCCTTCTAGATTGAGGCTTGGACGAATTCAAGGAGTCCATACACCTTGATTTCGTCCACCCTATAATCCATAAGGATCCATAGCCCAAAATCAACTATCAGACAATTGACAGTTTCAGTCCCCTTTATTTAATTAATCTCTTTTAGTCACCAAATTAATTCTTAATTAATCTATGACCAATATTAATTAAATAATATGATTATTCCTTTAATATATTATTCTCATAATATATTAATATAATAATATCTTCTCTCTTTTCATAAATCACCCTGTCAAGTTGCTATGGTGAAGGCAACCCAAAAGGACCATGCACAACCGGGTCAAGTATTTACCAAATATAGTTACGGGCTTAGACACTAATCCAACATAGATGTGGTAAGAGATTATGACTGTGAGATTTTGTATCATCCCGGGAAGGCGGTAGTAACCGATGATTTGAGTCGCAAAGCGACAAGTGCTCCGATCCTGAGATGTTTGCTTGAGGATGACAGTTATCTCACCTTTGATGGATGTGATCAAGGGGGCACAAGTGAACGGATTGAAGAAGGATAATTCGAAGACCGAGCGGATCAGGGACCAGATTCCTTAGTTTGTTCGAGACAGCCAGGGATTATTGACTCAGTGTGGCAGGGTTTGGGTTCCGGCATTTGCGGGAGTGAGGCAAAAGATTTTGGAGGAGGCGCATTGGTCCAAATTTTCTATCCACCCGGGGGCCACGAAAATGTACAGAGACCTAGATTGAGCTATTGGTGGCCTTGTATCAAGTGGGAAGTTGTGTGGTTTGTTGAGCGGTGTTTGACCTACAGGAAGGTCAAAGTCGAGCATCAGAGACCTCATGGAAAGGTTCAGCCGCTATCCATCCCCATGTGGAAATGGGATGAGATCACCATGGATTTTATCACGAAATTGCCTAGGATGGCGCGGGGTGTTGATTCCATTTGGGTTATTGTGGACAGGTTGACCAAGAGTGCTCATTTTATTCTGATTTCCGAGAGTATCTTCGCCATGAAATTAGCAGATATTTATCTGCGGGAGGTGGTGGTCAGGCACGGGATGCCGGTATCAGTGGTCTCAGACCGCGATGTTCGATTCACCTCCATATTCTGGAGGAAGTTTCATGAGGAGTGGGGTACTCAACTGCTTTTCGTCACAACTTACCACCCCCAGACTGATGGGTAGAGCGAGCGAACGATCCAGATGCTTGAGGATATGCTTCGGCCAAGTGCTTTAAACTTCGGAGGGAGTTGGGATACTTACCTTCCACTAGTAGAGTTCTCATAGAACAATACTTATCATGCTAGTATTACCGACCCCCCGTTTGAGATGTTGTCTGGCCGGAGGTGTAGGACTCCAGTTTGTTGGGGGGAGGTTAGGCATCGAGTCATGGGAAGCACCGAAGTGGTGCTTAAGACCACCGAGTTGATTAAGCAGGTGCATGACAGGCTGCGAGTCACGCAGAGCTGCCAAAAAAGTTATGTTGACCGGCGTCATTCGGATCCCGATTTTCAGGTGGGAGACTTTGTTTTGCTGAAGTTGTCACCTTAGAAGGGTGTCATCCGGTTTCGGAAAAGGGGCAAGCTGGGGCCCCGATTCATTGGTCCATTCAGGATTTCTGCCCGGGTTGGCAGGGTTGCTTATTAGTTGGGTCTTCCTGGTGAGCTCAGTCAGATCCATAACACCTTCCACGTGTCTCAGCTCCGGAAGTGTGTAGCAGATGAGGCTGCAGTTATTTTTTTGGATGATATTTAGGTGGATAGGAGCCTGAACTATGTGTAGAAGCCCATTGCAGCTTTGGATAGAAAAATTAAAGCCCTTTGGAACAAAGTGGTGAAGCTGGTTAAAGTGAAATGGCAGCACTGGGGGAAGGGTGGGGGGGGGGGCTCTGAATGGACTTGGGAGCCGGAGGATGAGACGAGAGAGCATTACCTAGACTTATTCGCTTTAGCAGACTTCGAGGACAAATTCTAGTCCAAGTGGGGGAGATTTGTAACGATCAAGGTTCTAGTAATTACTCTTTTTCCCCTGGAATGAAATTTCTTTTCAAAAGGGCCCCTACATACGCTAGGCGTACATAGGTGTACGCTTAGCGTATTGGGGGAAATTTGTTGCGGGTATGCACCACATACGCGGGGCGTACCAAGCAGTACACAGGGTGTATGTGGATCAGGACTAAAACCCTAATATATGGGCTTGTGACCTATTTAACTGTCCTTAAGTCATTTGGACCTTACCCTAACCAGCCTCCATCAATGTCAAAAGTCCCTAGAACTCTAAAATCCTTTGTGTGTGCCTCTTGAGCTTGTGAGTGCCTCAAATACCTTCTTTTTGGTGTTCTAGCAAGGAGAAGGAAGTGGAAGCAAGCCTTGGACGTGGAAAAGCTTTTGGATCCTGCATTTGGAGCTCACTGGGAAGCTTGTAGAGGTAAAAACCTTGCCATCTCTTTTGCTAGTTTGTGTTAGGGTTTTGTTATGAAGTCCATTTTTGGTTCTTAGACCTTCTTCTGTGCGTTGTGCAACTCCAGAGGCTAGGATTGTTAGATCTAAGCTCCTAGAGAATGCTTGATGCATAAAGTTGCCATCTTGAAGGTTGTATTTAGACCATGCATGAGTCTAAGGTCTCAAATGTGGTCTTAATGGGAGAAATGAAGTATTGGGGACCCATGTGGCATGCAAGGGCATAAAGTTGCCAACTTTATGCCCTAGGACGTTGAAATCTTAAGCATTGAGCACTTAATAAACTTTTGTGCATGGGCTGGTTGTACGTTGGGTGTAAGGTCATGTACGCAGCGCGTACGGCTAAAGGGTCGAGTACGCTAAGCGTACAGATGTGGTACGATAGGCGCACTCACCACAGGAGAGTTAGGCTTCGTTGGGCTTGCAAGCTTATTGGGCCTTATTCAGCCTTGGGCCTGGTCCTATTCAGAGTTATTGGACTTTTGTTCTAGTTGGGGTATTGATGTCATGTTTGGGCCTTATTGGGGCATGTGGCCCATTATAGTTTGTACTTTGAGCTTGGGCACATTAATGTACGTTAGACATTTGGGCTTTAATGGTGGGCCCTGGATTAAGATGTTGGGCATTTGTCTAAGTTATGACTCAATTCTAATTAGGGTGTTTTGTATTTGTTCAGTGTGAGATTTTGGGCTAGTAGTCGAACAACTTTTGTGTTTAGTAGACTGAGGTGAGTCTTCTCACTATACCAATGAGTTGAAGGCAACAATGTCGGCCCATTACTTGATGAGAAATCTTTATAAATGATTATGCAGTGGTCTGTTATTTGATGTGTATTGATTTATGTGAAGACCATGGGGGGTCCATGGCACCTGGTAAGACCATGAGGGGAGCCCATGGCACTTGGGTATAAGGCCACAGGGGTAGCCCATGGCATACCGGTTCAAGACCATGGAGGGAGTCCATGGCAGTTTTATGTGTATATGTGCATGACATTATATGATTACGTGATTTGTGTATTTTGGGAAACTCACTAAGCGTATGCTTACAGTTTTATTGGGTGTTTCAGGTACTTCTGGTTCTAAGAGCAAGGGCCCGACTTCATGGCGCAACGTGCACTCTCCAGTATTCCGCACTAGTTATTTTGGATACTCTGATCTTTCGAACAATATGTTATGTAATGGAATTTTGGATAACAAATATGAATGAGATTTCTAAGTATTAAATGAAAAATTTTACCTATGTTTTTGGGCTGTTACAAGTCGTAAGGTGGTTAGGAAAATCAACCATAAAGAAACACGACCAGATAAAGGTTTAGAAAATCTAACCGCAAAATGAGAAAAAATCCTTACTTGACCATGTCAGGTTTATAAATCCAGTCACCGTTAACTAGAATACCCCGTAAAGTTATTTGTTGTCGTCTCTTATTAACAACACCATGAAAGAAACTAGTATTTTCATCATCCTCCATCGCCCAGTTGATTTTTGCTTTCTGAGCAACATCCACAACTTGAATACAATCAATATCATTAATTTCCTTCAAAAGAGAAGCTCTAGACTAAATAGAAGGATTTGGAATCTGCCCTCGGTCCACCTGAGACTCCAAATCAGCCAATCAGTTTGGAAGAGATTCCTTTATAGACCTGCGATTAGACCTTAATTCATCATTCCAGACTTTCAATGTAACACTCTAAATTTTCAAATAAAATTTTCATTTTTAAAACCACATCAAACACAATCTCACATTTCTCAAAACACAAAATGTATAAGTTATTCAAAAAACAAGACAACAAATGGTTTGATAATTTCCCAGAATCCTCAAAACATAATCTCTAGCTGGTGTATACAATCATGCCGGTGCCTTCCCCCAATCCTGAGAGGTACCTGAAACACATATCACACAACATGGTAAGCACGGAGCTTAGTGAGTTCCCCAAATACCATGGAAAAATAATTAGCCTCTCATGGCTAAATCTCAATAAGGACCCTCCGGTCATGTGTCTCAGTGAGGACCCTCCGGTCTCACAGCTCGGGTCAGAACCTCTAGTCTGGTATCTCAGTGAAGACCCTCCGGTCTCACAACTCAGGTTGGACCCTCCGGTCCTAACTCAAGAAAACTCATAAATAATAAACAACATAAATCACAAAGACATAATGCATGATATCACATAACTCAGTATAAGCACATAAGACCCTCCGGCCAATAACTCATATAAGACCCTATGGTCACATAGCATTACCAATCAGGTAAGTATACTGAGAAGACTCACCTCGCCTAGTAAACCAATATATCCCACACTCGAACTGCTGGTCTATACTCTGCCCCTTCTTAGCGTCCAAAATCCACAACTTGACCAAAACCCTAAAGTCAACAAAAGTAAATAATCAAAGCTGACCCTACTCATCGAGTGCTACTCATGAACTCATCGAGTTCCTCTATTCTCAGTATATAACGAAAACCCGAGTCAACTCGCCGAGTTGCTAATCAACTCGTCGCGTCCATGCAGAGTCCAGAAGATTAGGGAAAACCCTAACCACTCGTCGAGTCATTCCACCAACTCGTCGAGTTTACTCTGTATACAAAAACGGGAGAACCCGACTCAACTCGTCGAGTTGGATGCCCAACTCATAGAGTTCTTCAGCCCTTTCTCATTAAACTCATTCCAGTCGATTCCAATGCTCAAACTCCAGATCCAACCTCCTAGGATGAAGTTACCACGTAAAGTTGCTAACTTTACGATCATGCAAGGCCTCAAAATGCTAAAACACCCAAAATTAAGCTCAAGAAGGGTTTAGGACAGGAAGATGCTTCAAAGCTTCATAAAGCTTGAGGCTTTAGGCCTAAAGGTCCTAGTAGTGTCCAGATCTGAGGTCTCACAACTCCATAGCATTCTCACAACCATTAATAACTCAAGGAGAATGTAAAAAGGGCAAAAAACTCTCTAATGGAGAGATCTAACAACCAAGTAATAAAGGTAATGACTTTTTACCTTCAAATGACTGCTACCACTGAGATGATACCGGATCCAAAGACTCCTTCTTGTTCCAAGCTTTTTCTCGTCAAGGAATGCACCAAAACCCACCCTCTATTAGCTCTAAAACGCTCTCAAATGGAAGGTACTCGATTAGGGATTGTCTCAGGGAGGTGAAGTGATGAGGGAGGCGGGGTAAAGGATTTAAATCCCTTTAAATAGGGTGCAAGCCCGAATAATTAGGGTTTCATCAAATAGACTCAACTAGTCGAGTCGAGTCCTCCGACTCGACGAGTAGACTTCATATCCCGCGCATCCTGATTAACTTCTACACGAGTAGTCGAGACCAACCAAATCGTCGAGTAGGTCTTGTAATGTGAATAAAATTCTCAAGTTCCATATCCAGGAAATCGGGTTGTTACAATTCTCCCCCACTTAATTTGGCTTTCGCCCTCGTAATCGCTCTTTATCGACACATAGATTGAAACAACGATCCAAGAAGTACAACCGGAAAATCTCATAACATACAACGATCCCCCTGCCAAGACATCCATATCCAAACAGGAACCCTCTGCCTGAAGAGGGACGGACCCCTTTGCTGTGGCGGTATCAGCTCTGACTCTCCTGAATTCGAAAATTGTAGTGGTCTGTCTCCCTGACAGACCGCCCATGCAAAATATCACCATGTCAATCGCTCATCGAATCAAGGACCGATAAAACACATCCAACTCTGATCATCTCATTGTGACTGATGGGGACAACTCCTTCACCATAATTCGCTGCTGATCACTCATGTCAGACAGACCAGTCGATTCAGTTCATAACTCAAAAGGAACAGAGGGGTCACATCTCACCAAGTATCAACCACCGGTACTGCAATCAGATCAATCTGAAGAATGAATCTTTATACTCTCCCTTCGGACAATAGAAGAACAACCATGCCCGGTCGGAAATATCCTCTGATATCCATAACCATAAGCCTCAGCTTCCCTTCAAATGTTCCTTCCCTTTTTGAGTACCAGGTCAGCTCCCGACCTAAAAGTTGAACCTTCAAGGCTACCCTAGCACATTCGTCCATACGACTTCACAGTCGTTCTATCAAACCGATATGTCTCAACCAATCACACTTGAAGTACAAAATCACGAAGTTCGTTTTAACCTAAGCGATCATTACAACCGATTTGAATTCGTACCTCGTCTCCGACCTCGGTCGTCTACTACTTGCTAATTCATGCGTGTCGTGGTCCACCTCAAACCAACGAACCGATTCACCCAAGTCTAAAAAAACATCAAATGGGAAACATTCCCAATCAGAATGAAATCCATCTGAAAAATCCGCATCCCAACCTGCTCGTCCTCTACACAGATAGAGCCTAAACTCAACACATGAGTCTGGTCATACATAGAACAGGATCCACTCGTATCCAATCTGATACTCAACTCATGATCCATGTTCCATGAATCTATGCAAGCATTACACCTCAGTACACTGAGTTCACTAACTTATGCTCCGCGGTCCAACATAGATAGGTGCACACACTTATCCAGATTATGCATCACTACTCTTGACGAAAATTCTCGTAGACTAGGCACTTTCCCTCAGTACAGTTTACACCCTTGGACAATCCCTGTCTGGCAAAAATTAACTGATGATCTCACATATTTAAATATAGTCGCTTGATGTTCCACTTGTCGTCTGAAAACCCAAGTCTCGTAATAATCCAACAATTTAAGGAATTATACTCGGATACGTCGATACACCATCACAAAATCTCACGATGTCTTGCCATGACCACTGATCTTCCACTCACACAACTCGAAACTTTGAAGTACTCCAACTCAGAATTTGAAGCACGGAGGAATCATCAGTGACTGAGAACACATTGGCGACAATCCAAAGCCCCATCCTCTATTGATCAAGCCCATGCAGGACTACTCATACCGACTCTGAAGTTGATTGACAAATCAACTGCTTGAAGGCTTTTGAGCATTCTAACACTCTTATGGTGTACATGTAACCCTAGATGCTTTGGATCTATGTTTTCTCTAATATACATGCAAACTTTCATTTTCAAAAGCATCATCCTAACTAGTATACAATGGAGTATCTATACTACAAAATTCTAGTTAGATGACATACCTTTTGTTGTAGTTGAAAGCCTTGAACCTTTAAGAGCTTAACACCAAAAGTGTGAATGCCTCAAATGGAATCACAACACAGCTTTGGACAAAGGATGACTTTTGAGACAGTATGGTGTACACAAATCGGTTATGGCTCTCCAAGAACACTTTAATCTATCTAGCACCAATTTCACCAACCAAGGGGTTTCTTATATAGTGTGGCACAACTAGGGTTACACCATGCAAACGCTAATGTGCATGACTTTCCACATTCCTTAAGCTCCATTGGTTTTAACCTCCATGGAGTACCCATGGGTCACCACATGGGTTTAGCCCAACATAAAGAACTATGGCTTACAAACCTACTTTTATAAGAATGAATGATTTACACAATCAATCCCCATATATTTAATTAGTCTCTTTTAATCACAAAATTAATTCCAAATTAATTCTTGATCAATACTAATTAAATAATTTGATTTCATATTAATATATTAGAACTTATAATATATTAATAAATCACAAATAAACTCTTCTCAAAAGTCCATCCTATCAAATTGTCCTGGTGATATGCAACCCAAATGGACCATGCTACTCTCGGGTCAAGTACATACCAATTATAGTTATGGACTTAGACACTAATCTAACAGTCTCCCACTTGGATAAGTCTAATAACTATTATTGCAAGTACGACTTGAAAACCGACTAGCAATCGTAGCTCTTAAAAGCAGTTGTCGAACTCTGACCTAGTCAATGACACGTCCATTAGATAAGGGATCATATATTCCTCCATTCTAGATATCATATGGACTGACACATGGATTAAAATCATTATGTCTTTCCATCTGTTGTTTCCCGATTTCCGATTTATGACGACCGACTAATTGAACAAATCAAATCAGTCCAGGCTTGGCCAAGCACTTAGGGGTGTCATCACTAAATCATAGAGGGGCCCACAAATATCGCTTTTATCCCTCCAAGGGTAAAAGGAATGGATAAACTTCGACTCAAATGCTTGCTTGTACTTACTCATCAAATCACATACAACAATATGTTTTATAACAGCAAGTTACTGGTGTGTTTACATACGTCATTGTGAAACCGACTTGTAAACTAGAACTCACATGTCTTGGTTTCAAGAATATAATATATTATTGTCTCACAATCACTCGTGAGAAAATCCATGAAGTGATTTAGATGAGCGTGGGTTGAATCCAATACTCGAATCTTATTCCAAGAGCACTCATGAACACTGCATCTATGTCTAAAACACCTAGACAAACTACAGACCCATTCATGACAGTCTTGCCTCAATACGTACTTCCAAAGTATGATCGACTGTGGATGGTTTGAATAACCCAGTTATTCGGGAAGTCAAAACATGCAAAGTGAAACACAAGAATAATAATAATCCTATATGGCCCCAAAAACTTTTGAGCCCTATTGATTACTCATTATTCATTGTATAATGTTTCGAATAATCAACTTAATACTTGAATTAAAAACAATAGTCATGCCATGCTCCAAGCATGCACACTATGTTTGTCTAAACAATAACTATGCTATGCTCCAATGATGCACACTATGTTTGTCTATGGTCCTTACTTTGTGAAATAGATTAATTGACAATATTTCAATGATACTCATTTCACAATCCCAAATCCTTACTGTAAATGTAAGAATATCAAATTCTTGACCTTTAGTGTAATTTTTCAGATTTTTAAACTTATATGCAATGATCCTCTTGTAATGACTATGCACAAAAGTCACAGAGACTTGGCAACAGACATTACAAAGTATTCCAATGGATATTGACAACAAAACCATTCCAAGGAAGCGAAGTCTCAAATTCTCTTGCATTAAGTTTTCTAATCTTACACAGATTTAAGGAAACATATCCATATTCCCATTTTGACTATCACTTCTGAACAAGAGTTTCCTCTTTTCAGAATATGTCAATATGGTCCATCTATTTTTTTATACTTCCAACTACAAGCGACCAATCCTTGGCGAACCTTAGATTGTCCTTAGTTGTTTAACCACTTTAGTAATATCCGGTTCTATTCTATTTTTTTATACTTCCAACTACAAGCGACCAATCTTATAGCACATGCAATCGATCCTATACCCGAAGCATATTAGACACGATTCATAAAGACGTGATACCTAACCAGTCTTTTGATACAATATTTCTATTTGCCATGTTCTTATAATTCGAATTATGAAAAGGGATGTCGTAATCATAATCGAATTTGAGAACGCAATTAACACAATCATGACTAAATTTGATTAAAATCTCACAATCTAAGCTTTTCGATTTGAAATGAAGTATAATTTCCTCTCCTTTAATTATAGCAAAACAAATTTTCAAACTCTGCAACTTGCAAATTGAAACTTTTGTTTTCTATAATTAGCATTGCTAACTTGCAACATTCATCATAATTGATTATACTCCCACTAGCATAATAATCATTACTTTACTAGCATAGCACTTATGCTCCCACTAGCTTTGACATGTATTCAGAAATTAGCTGGACTTCTAGAAATCAATACTTCATTGACTTTCTTCCAAAACTTCAGATTTCTGATATGAGATGCTTCAATAAGACTTTATCTAGGCTTCTCAAGCTCATACACCTTTCCTTAGATAGCTTACATGTGTGTCTAAACAATTTAGGAACTTACAGCAATAAGTCTAAAATGTTTAGACCTTTTCCATTTCTCACAATTCGAATTATGAAAAGGGATTCCTTAATCATAATCAAATTTGAGAATGCAAATATCACAACTGCTAACTACTTAAAATCTACTTAGTGAAAGCGTTTCCTCACAATCAATTTCATGAATTGGAGAGAAACCTTATGACACTTAGATTTTATTGTGTATGTGTGCCTATCCATATGAATTTGTCATAACCATAATCATAACACAAGGTTAGTGACAAATCCAAACTCATATCGACTGAACTTGTTCAATCTAAATTTCTTGCACCCTGGCAGTACAAGGGTCTGCCATCACTTCCAAGTTGCTATGAAAACAATAGAGAACTCATAGAACTCACATACATAGTCAACCAACTGGAATGGCACAGAAACAATAATATGTCAACACGATAGGTTACAAACCTCAAGTCGTGCACTAGTGTTTAACAATAGGTTTATTCTTGATTAGTTCTTGAAACTTGTCAAGATCTTTAAGACTTCCACTGACCTCTTGACAGATAAGATTCTCTGTCAAGAACCATTCCTTGACAAAACAAATATTCAAGATTTAGCGTGGATTCTTATCAAGATAAACACTTCACACAATTGGTCTTAGTTGGTCTTTGTCCTTACCAAGACATCACAACTTACCACTTTCAAATGTACAAGAGTAGAAAACTTTTACTCTACATTTAATAAGTGTTTTAAACCTTTCTTAAGAATATGTCACTCAAGGTTACAATATTGGAGTATGACACTAAGACTTGTTTTGGGAACGAAGTACGACTCATCTTCTTGATTTAAACTATTTCAACAATTCACGATTCCTCTTCTTAGACATACAAATGCACTAAGATGTCTTTAGAGGATAAATTGTGATATGGTTTTTACATAAACATTAAGATGATCATAAAACACGATAGTAAAGTAGTCTCCCATCTTTTCAGATTGGAGAACTTTTGTCTTTCTGCCTAATTTGATTCTTCTTATTCATTCTGCCATACATTAAACCTTTTCCAATGTTTTAGAATTATACTTGAACTTGTAAGCATAACCATGTTTACTAAATTTTAGTAAATCATGACAAATAGTCTTATCGATCTTCGTGGTGGACCTGACCAACGCACAACCAAGTGTACCCAATCTCCTAGTCCTTCACTTGTCTCACACATTTATGTGAACAAGGAATTAGTCGTAATTTCCAAAAGGCAAAGGTTCTCATTCATCACGCAATCCGAGTTTCATGATTCCAAGTTTCTATACAACTTAAACATGGGTGATGAGAATCTTCCCTTATTTGGAAAATTCTCGACACTACCACAAACGAAAGAATCAAATTCATATTGCTAACATGGAAACATACAAACATCAATTTTTCATAAATGCCTTTGTAAGGAGATATAAAAAAAATAAACAAAATTATTTATTTATAAAATGCGGAAAAAACTTTTCCTTACAATGCAATTACAAATGAAAACTATGTTATTACATATTTCCTAGCAATCTATCATAACTCCTAAGCAGCAGCTCAAAAATCCGATCTTCGAACCACGCGATTGAAATCCATCTTCGCAATCAGATTTAGCATAGTCTTACTTTTAAGCTTCCTTCCTTCTACATGATCCTATAAAACATCAAAATGCAACTTTGTCACATCATGTATTAAGAATCAATAATTAGGAACTAATCAGAGTTAGATAGTGGACTTACCTTAAGTAGAGTCAAACTTGTTGATTCTACCTTCTCTCAGATCTTTCAAGTAGTCAGGGCAGCTTCGCAATCAATGTCCCTTCTCTTGTCAATAGAAACACATAGACTCTTTGGGAATGGTACACGGGACTATCTCAGACTTAGCCTTTCTCTTTACCTTTTGGTCAACCGGGTTGACCATGGCCGATCCCTTTCCATTGGGAAGAGAAATCTTTTCTGGGCTTCTAATGTTTACATTGCCAATGTCCATGGAAGTCTGAGAAGTAGATCGTCCAACCAAATTTGATTTTCCAGTGTGCCAAATCATTGTTGATTCAACAGCAACAAGCAAATAGGTAAGATCAATAAGTGTCATGTTGTGGTCTGTCACATAGTAGTCCTTAATTAACTCACTATATGACTCGGGAAGTGATTGAAGAACCCAGTCAACAGCCAACTTCCTCGAGACAATGACACTCAATGCTCTCAGCCTGTCAATATGTGACTTCATCTCCAAGACGTGAGTACACACAGGCCTTCCATCTTGATGTTTCATTGCAAGCAGGGCTTGAGTGACCTTGAATTTTTCAAGTGTTTGAACTTCTGGGTTAGGCAAAATTATTGGAGGAGGTAGAGCAAATGAAGTATGACTTCCACAATCTAAACGCGGGACATCATCTTCAAGAGGAAAGCTTGTTCAAAAAGATTTGGGAAGACCATAGTTGTCTGAACTAGACATCTACAATGGGAGAAATTCAAGTTAGTTGATTTAAGACCTTAATATAACACCCAAATGAGATATTAAGGCTAGGACCCAACACAATATTTTACAATTCGAAAGAGGGATGTCGTAATCCTTTTGCAAAATATTTTATGGTAAGTAAATGACGATTTACCAATTTCCACCACGAAAAACAAAAATGGACTTTAGGTTTTAAGTGCATTGAAATTCCTAGATCCTTAAAGATTCATTGAAATTTTCAATGGCATGTTGAAATCTCGATTGTGCCCTTCAATTTTGTGACTGGGATGTCGAGGATCACAAACAAGGTGTGAATAACCATGCAAATTAGCATGGTACACCCAATGTTACAACCACCTAATCAATGTGCCGGTTAACCACACACGCTCCATTGATCTATGATTAACATCAAGCTACCCTTTTCTACGCACTGTCAGTCCCAGATTAGTGTGCCGGTTCATCACACACGCTCCACTAACGACTTAACAAGGTGCAACGTACAATCTCATGTGTTAGCACCATATTCACATTTTTCCTAAGTAACTAAGATTGGGAATTTATAAGTGTTTAGTTACTTAGTATTTCATTATACTTTTAATGAGAATTTAAATGTCCTATCAAACCCGTTTGGCTAACGACCCTCCACTAGTCAAGGAAGCGGTGGGTGAGAGTGGACACTCATTAAACTACCATTTTATAGGCAGTAACCTTATACCCCCCTTATAGACCGACTTCGTGAATGAGGCATCCTAACGGTAAGACTGACTTTACTCTTATACATATATATAAATATTAAACCTATAATATTTTATAATTGTATAAGGGTTGAATTTTAAACTTTTGAAACCCTAGGGTTTGGAACTAAAGTATTCAAAAGGTGAAAAATTACAAATTCCAAAACTTGAGGGCAAGTTTTGAAACTTGTCAAAAAAATTTCAAATTCATAACTTATGAGTTTAATATAGGTTTAATGAAAAGACTCTTGAAAATCCGTAACTTAAGGACAAGTTATGGAGTTCATAAAAACATTTATGGAAAAAGACTCTTCAAGTTCATAACCTATAAGTTTAATGATCTATTTAAAAGAAAAACTTTTCATTTTCCATAGCTTGAGGACAAGTTATGGAATTCATCAAAACATTTAGATCTACTATTGTAACTTACAAAAATGAAACAATTTTGTCTATGATCTAAATTAAACTCATAAGAACAAGACAATTCATATCAAACAAATTTCATGTAACTAGCCTAACCATATAAAATAATACAAAACATGAAACTTTGACAATTATCTTATAAATTGGATATGCATGATCGTTACCACATCAGAAACAGGTTTATAAGTTCAAAAACAGTTTAGGGTAACGATTCTAGTCCAACTCCAGCCTTAGAACTCGAAAATCTGCATTCTGGAGCACCAACTCGTCGAGTGCATGAACTGACTCGGCGAGTTGGTCAGGTTTGTGAGGGGACTCGGCGAGTTCCCCAGTGGACTCGGCGAGTCCACTGTCCAGAAAGCAGAAAAACGATTTTTTTAGCTTTTGAAAGCAAGTAGCATCAAGTATATTGGAAAACAACCCTAGGCTCTGATACCACTGAAGGGTTTTGAGCATTCTAACACTCCTATGGTGTACATGCAACCCTAGATGCTTTGGATCTATGTTTTCTCTAATATACATGCAAACTTTCATTTTCCAAAGCATCATCCTAACTAGCATACAATGGAGTATCTATACTACAAAATTCTAGTTAGATGACATACCTTTTGTTGTAGTTGAAAGCCTTGAACCTTTAAGAGCTTAGCACCAATAGTGTGAATGCCTCAAATGGAATGAAGACACACCTTTGGACAAAGGATGACTTTTGAGAATGTATGGTGTACACAAATCGGTTATGGCTCTCCAAGAACACTCTAGTCTATCTAGCACCAATTTCACCAACCAAGGGGTTTCTTATATAGTGTGGCACAACTAGGGTTACACCATGCAAACCCTAATGTGCATGACTTTCCACATTCCTTAGGCTCCATGGGTTTTAACCTCCGAGGAGTACGCATGGGTCACCACATGGGTTTAGCGCAACATAAAGAAATATGGATTATAAGCCACTTAATAAGAATGAATGATTTACACAATCAATCCCCATATATTTAATTACTCTCTTTTGATCACAAAATTAATTCTTGATCAATACTAATTAAATAATATGATTTCATAATAATATATTAGAACTTATAATATATTAATAAATCACAAATAACCTCTTCTCAAAAGTCCATCCTATCAAATTGTCCTGGTGATATGCAACCCAAATGGACCATGCTACTCACAGGTCAAGTACATACTAATTATAGTTATGGATTTAGACACTAATCCAACACTGCTGCCCTTCCCGGAGTACAGATAACAATCTATACGTCAAACTATCAATTTATCAGTAATCGAATCTTGAACTCAGCGACCCAACCACCTCGAAACTCAAACACTGGCACACCCGAAGAAAGACGGATCATAATCGGATTCCTGTCGAACGGCCACCTGTCGTGAAAACACTCATTCTCTCCCGAGCATATGTAACATGCATCATCTCGCTCTATACGTTGCCTTGACTACCACATGACCCCAGCCTCATATATTAAGACCACATATCCCCATAACCCAAACTTCTGTACCACGTTAGATTGGGGATCCTCCCCACAGAATACCCCGTTCTCCCCCACTTAGGGTTCGAACCATCGTCCATTGACTTACCAACAGACCACACTTCAGACTGGCTCACCAGATGTACCATTCCCGACTCGTGGAACGTACACGCAACACTCGATGTCCTTCTAGATAATGACCAAATAACTCCAAGTATCCCGTATCTCGGATGAAAACCTCAGAATCCTCCCAATGTGACTGCCTCTTAGTCACCCAAAATCTCATACCGACACTTTACCGGACATCTCGACTGTCGTCAATTAGTTACGACTCTCAACCTGAAAATAATGAAATATCACACACACCTCATCTCTGATTCCTCAGCCAACATTCCATCCTATGAATTATCATAGAAGTAATAGTCCTCACTCTCACATTCGATATACAACATAAACAACGAGGGCCGTCACCCCGATATACTACTCTTGATTACATGGAACTGCTGCTAAAATATTCCTTCCAATACTCAACTAAGGCATATCCTTGTCCTCATCCATCTCAGTCCCCAATGATGACTCTCTTATGGTATAAGAAATACCTCGCAACAGACATACTACAATATACTCCGGTGAAAATATCGCAACTATATGCTACCCCATGAGGTTTACCTCCAAAATCTGAAACCGGAAGCTCGTTGTCTCTTTAGCTCCACACGGGAAGCGGAAATAGTGTAATTATCGTCACAGAAAGTGTCATCTCAACCATTGCCGATCACTCAATCCAGACCGCAATCTTCCACAAGGCATCATCTCCAATTTTCCTTGAGTCCTGCAACTCCAACTGGCACCTCACCAGTCAAACCCCTCGGGATCTAAACTCAATTATCCTCGCAAGGTATACTCCATTTAAGCTCGACCGACCTGGCCCTTCGGCCCCTCAATCTACCATGTCCACTCTCAGTCTGAACAATCACAGCGGGACGGAAGCACACTCTACTACGCATCATGGTACCCGAACCATGTTATCTCCCCTCAATCTGCTACTTAGAGCCTTACGACCGTGTCATGGGGACTATTCCCCCTACTGCTACTATCACATATCATCATATCATGCTAGCACATAAAACATATCAGGTAGTAGCAACCTAGATAATTATCACAAAGACAATCATCTAACGTACAACTCCTACTAGTGGGCCGGCATTGTGGCCGTAGACCCACCGCTACTAGAAGGTAACTCACCTCAATGTCGTGAAGTGTCTAAACTGCCCTCGATGTCGGGATCAACTCCTCAACTCCTACACATAACAACTTTCCTTAATTACCATTACATACTTCTAACCCTAATCAAGGGTCAACTCAGGTCAATGGTCAAGGTCAACATCATGGTCAAAGTCAACTTCTGGTTGACTCAACTCGCCGAGTTAGTCTACCAACTCGTCGAGTTCCATAACTCAAAGAATCTCAACTTCGCGATCTAACTCGTGGAGTTGCCCTCCAACTCGCCGAGTTTCTCGTTATGACAGAATCGAGACTTTCCATTTGAACTCGTCGAGTCCTTCCTTGGACTCGTCGAGTTCATCTTCATATCAATCGGGACATTGCCTTGAACTCGCCGAGTTCATCCTTGAACTCGTCGAGTCATTTGATCTTCAAGTCCATATTCACGTTCATCATGTTGAGTCCTCTTCTAGACTCGACTAGATTCCTCAGAAATAGAAAAGGTTGGGGAACCATTACCCGACTCGCCAAGTCCTATGAGCGACTCGCCGAGTCCCCCAAATTCCAAGTCTACCAAGTCGATTTCAGTTGAGCTCATTGCATCCAAAGTGTAGATCTGACCTCCTAGGGTCGATATAACACGTAAAGTCACGAACTTTACGTCCATGGATGGGTCTTCAAGCTCAAAATGCCCAAAAATGAAGTCTACAAGATGCTTGGGGCTCTCATAGCCATAAATTTGGCACCATTATGCCATGAGAACCCTCCAAGGTTCAAGATCTGAAGTCATCACTCTACTATACACTCTACACCCGAAGGTGACTTAGAAATGCCCCAAAAATGACAAGATTCGAGCCCTAAAGAAGGTCTAACAAATGGGAAGTCAAGGTTGAAGCTTTTTACCTCAAACAAGCTGGAAATGCAACCAATACTCTGGATCTACTGCCTTCTTCTTGAACTTCCAAGCCTTTCCTTCCTTCTCCAAGCTTCAAATCATAAAAATGGCACCAAAATAGCTCAAGAACACTCGCAACGGATTAGGGTTTCGAGAATGGGGTCTGAGGGTGATGGAGGCTGGAGTGGAGGCCACTTAATGTGTTTAAATAGGGTGCACACCCTCAAATTTAGGGCTTCATCCCGACAGGTCTACTCGTGGAGTCAGGGCTTTCGACTCGGCGAGTAGACTCTTCCACTCGCGTACCAAAACTCACATCTACTCGACGAGTTGGGCCTCCAACTCGTTGAGTCCCAGAGTAAAAATTCAAAAACTTAAATTAAAATACGTACCGGGAACTGGGCATTACAACAACATAAATCACATAACTCAGTATAAGCACATAAGACCCTCCGGACAATAACTCATATAAGACCCTCTGGTCTAAACTCCGCCCCTCCATAGCCTTCAAAATCCATAGGTTGACCAAAACCCTAAAGCCAACAGAAGTCAACAGTCAAAGTTGACCCTACTCGTCGAGTTCCTCAGTGCTCAGTAAATCACGAAAACCCGAGTCAACTCGCCGAGTTGCTAACCAACTCGTCGCGTCCATGCAGAGTCTAAAAGATCGGGGAAAACCCTAACCACCCGTCGAGTCATTCCACCAACTCGTCGAGTTTAATCTGTATACAAAAACGGGAGAACCCAACTCAACTCGTCGAGTTGGATGCCCAACTCGTCGAGTTCTTCAGCCCTTTCTCATTAAACTCATTCTAGTAAATTCTAATGCTCCAAACTCTAGATCCAACCTCCTAGGATGAAGTTACCATGTAAAGTTGCTAACTTTACGATCATGCAAGGCCTCACAAGGCTAAAACACCCAAAACTAAGCTCAAGAAGGGTTTAGGACATGAAGACAGGTCAAAGCTTCATAAAACTTGAGGCTCTAGGCCTAAAGGGCCTAGTAGTGTCCAGATCTGAGGACTCACAACTCAATAGCATGCTCACAACCATTAATAACTCAAGGAGAAGCTAGAAAGGGCCAAAAACTCTCTAATGGAGAGAGCTAACAACCAAGTAATAAAGGTAATGACTTTTTACCTTCAAATGACTGCTACCACTGAGATGATGCCGGATCCAAAGACTCCTTCTTGTTCCAAGCTTCTTCTCTTCAAGGAATGCACCAAAACCCACCCTCTATTAGCTCTAAAACGCTCTCAAATGGAAGGTACTCGATTAGGGTTTGTCTCAAGGTAGTGAAGTGATGAGGGAGGCGGGGTAAAGGAGTTAAAGTCCTTTAAATTGGGTGCAAGCCCGAATAATTAGGATTTCATCAAACAAACTCAACTCGACGAGTCGAGTCCTCCGACTCGACGAGTAGACTTCATATCCCGCGCATCCTGATCAACTCCTACACGACGAGTCGAGAGCAACCAACTCTTCGAGTAGGTCCTCTAATGTGAATAAAATTCTCAAGTTCCACATCCGGGAAATCGGGTGTTACATTCAAAGATTTTTTCAAATGTTGCAACTTCTTTTTTAAATTGGCATTGGGCTCAAAAATGTCATCATTATTTCAAGAATCTTCTACAACCTGAGAAAAGTCCTCCATAAAAAACCAAGAGTGGAATAAACGAAATGGGGGAGGCAAGTAGTCAATAAGCTGCTCACGAAGCAAAATGGGTCTATTATCCGACAAATAACGATCCAAGACGAACCCAGAAAGGTTTGCAAACCGCACCATAAGCCCAGGAGAAACTAGAAAACTATCTAGCTTACTCATTTTGTCAGACTGTCTGTCGGTCCAAGTAAAAGAGTACCCGCCCATCGAGACATTAACAAGGCGAGAAGAAGCAATAAAATAATTAAAAGAGTCTGCATAAGAGGCGTGAAAAACCGATCCAAATCTTCCACTAGCAAAACATACTTCATTGAAATCGCCTAAAATTATAGTATCACCTTACCAGCTAGCCGAAATTTCCAAAAGATGAGCCTACAACTCTCTTTTAACGAGAGGGTTATGCGGGGCATTAACTGAAAAAACGAGTAACGGGTATCAGAAGGCACCCACACCCCTTCAACAGTGAGACAAGAATCAAAGGAATATAATCTTTTCTTTTTAAACATGGACTTGTCCCAAATACATATGATACGGCCTGGCAATCCCTTATCAGAGCTAAAGGCAAAATCAAAAAAGGAATTGCCCCAAACAGACCGTACAACTAAAAGGTCCATTTGAATCATTTTTGTCTCTTGCAAACTAAGAACGTTAACAGTGTGTTTATTACATAAATTACACACCCAATTCCTCTTCGGTATTTGACCGGACCCTTGAATATTCAACGACATAAAATTCATTGGATAACATGTTTTTCTCCTTTTTCTGCAACTATCTCCTCAAGATTCTTCATACACCCCTCCATTGTATACCCCATAGCATGTCCAATTTCAATAAATTCGTTCATTTTTTCAAGTAGAGAGAAATCAACAGGCGGAACTTTAGACAAATGAAAAGAATCAGAGAACCAAGGGCAGCCGTTAATACTACTTTGACGGCTACTGGAGACTGATTTTTGATTTTGTGCATGAGTATGAGATCCGCTTGAACCAAACCTGACATCAGCAGGTACGGGAAGGTGAACATGCATAGAGCCTTCACCTTCAATGGCAGGCTTAGAACCTCTATCGGCATCACCATCCTTCTGCGACACCATAGAAATTGCAGCAACACCCGCCTCCTCGATATCCTGAACAACAGCCTCCTGATTGAAGGGTGGTGTAAAACAAAGTGAAAAAAGGAGTGACTTCGTGAGTGCTTTGTGGTTCACTTGTAGCACAAAATCCAACTTTACCCCTAGTTTTTTCTATTAGATCCCTTAGCTAGAAAGGGTCATCAGAGAGATATTTATTATCATCTTTCGTTGATTGTAAATTTCCATTCTCAACCACTTTAGCAACTGAATCCTCTACCCCATCGAAATCATCATCTCTGTTCCACGTGTGCTACTCAACCGAATCATATCCTTTTCCTTTGGTTATTATGACAAGCATCCTCATCATAGTCTGCCAAACTAGATTGTTCGTAGACTTCATCATCATATAAAAAATATGGAATCCAACCTGTAACTTCCTTAGCCCGTAACATGAATCCATTCAACGACAATCTTAACGGGTCCAAATATTAAAGAATGAATATTAGTTTTAATGCATAAACGCGCATTGTAAATATTAGCGCTATTTGCCTCCTAAATAAACATGAGATTGCCCCATGCCTGAGCAATGATGGAGAAGGTTAGAAGGTTTTATTCGTCCAACAAAGTCACGAGTCCAAGGGAGAACCTATGAGAACCAAGATTTAACACTTCCATGAGAAAGGAAATGATCACGTGCCTGCATGGTTGGAAATTCCAATGAGACCCAAAACCAACCAAGATAGCTTAGAGATACATCCTGAAAACCTTCACTTTGGCACAGTTTCTTCATGTTAGGCAATTAACAGAATTCTCGAACACAACCCAACAAAGCGTAGGAGAAATCCTTAACTAAGAAACAACTATCATCAATGATAAGGGCAGGAGAATCATGAGGAGATGAATTTATCGGAGGCACTAGAGCAGGTTGTTTAGTAACAAGAGCATGTTTCTTGGATTGTTTAACAATAGAAGCATTAGAAACATTAGCACCAACATGGGTTTGAAAGAAAGGATTGTTGGGGTTAATTCAGAAAAGTTATTATTTTATTATGCACGTTATGTTTTACTTAGGAATAAAGAACTCGTCATATGTAATACCGAGTCTCAAGCAAGTAGTTTGTTTCCTAGTATTTCGCATTTTTTTTGGTTTAAATCCCTGGCAATGTAATCGTTGTATTGTGAACTCCTCTTTCTTCATCCCATAATACAAAAAGCATTTGCCCAGCTCTCTCTCTCTCTCTATTGCTCCATACTCTGTTTCTCCTTAATTTTCCTTGCAGATTGGCACCTTGATGAACCTGTCAAAACCATCAAGTGGTATCAGAGCAACCCTGGTGTATGCCCAAGTATCAATCCCGTGTAGAAATGACAGGAAACAATGGAAATGGGGAAAAAGAGGGTCAGATTACCTTGCAGTATCCAATGTTGTCGAGAACCAATTATGGCGCATGGGCGATTAAAATGAGGGTGTATATGCAGGCTCATGGTGTTTGGGAAGCGGTGGAGCCCAGAACCCCAAACACAGCTGTTGACACGAGAAAGGATAAGATGGCGTTAGCAGCAATTTATCAAGGGATCCCAGAGGATCTTTTGATGTCTGTGGCTGAGAAGAAAACAGCCAAAGACACGTGGGAAGCATTAAAGACACGGTTTGTAGGGGCAGATAGAGTAAAGATGGCGAGAATTCAGACTTTAAAGGCAGAATTCGAGTCACTTACCATGAAGGAGACGGAGGCTGTAGACGATTTCGCTGTGAAGATTGGCAATATCGTTAGTTCCATGCGAACCCTCGGTGACACAGTAGAAGAGTCCTATGTTGTGAAGAAACTTCTCAGGGCAGTGTCAACTAAATTTCTGCAACTAGCATCCACTCTTGAACAATTTGGCAACCTAGAGGAGATGACAGTAGAAGAGGTTATTGGGAGGCTAAAAGCACACGAAGAACGGATGAGAGGTCACGCTGAGACAGAAGAGAGAAAACTTCTTTTGACTCATCAAGAGTGGACAGAAAAAAACAAGAAGAAGGGAGGAGGTGATTCCAAGTCTAAGACACAGAAAGGAGGATCTGGAAACTCACGTGGTAGAGGTAGAGGAAGAGGCAGGAGTGCAGGTGGTCGTGGTGGTCGTGGGAGGGGCAACTCACACCATCAACGAGAAGGCAGCAATGGGGCTTCTGGCAGTCGAGACAAAAGTAGCATTCAATGCTACAACTGTCAGGAATTCGGGCATTATGCATCTGAATGCACAAACCCACGAAAAGAAAGAAGCTATGAGAACAATCTGATCCAAGAAGATAGCGAGCCAGCCTTGCTATTAATGTCCCTGGAAAACAAACAAGAAACTGGTGAGGTATTTTTGAATGAAGAAAATGTTCACCCTAAGTTAAAGACAACAGGAGGAGAACCAGACCCATCGAAGTTGTGGTACTTGGATACAGGGGCGAGCAATCATATGACAGGTGACAAAAAGAAATTTCGTAACCTGAACACGGAAATTCATGGTTATGTGAAATTTGGAAACGAAACCAAAGTCAAGATAGAAGGAAAGGGGACTGTGGTATTCATATGCAAGAATGGTGAACAAAGAAAGTTAGAGGAGGTGTACTACATACCAGACTTATGCAGCAATATCATTAGTCTTGGTCAACTTTCAGAAGGAGGAGATGAGATCAAGATAAAGGAGCCATTTCTTTGGGTTCGGGACAGCACAGGAAGGTTGCTAATGAAGGTACACAAATCTCCAAATCGGCTCTACAAGATTGAATTAGCAGAAGTTAGTACAATGTGTCTAGTTGCTGAAATAAAGGACACTACATGGCTATGGCACACAAGGTTAGGTCACGTAAACTTTACCTCACTCAAGTCTATGGCTGATAAAGGATTGATTGAGGGAATTCCCAAGATGGTGATCCCATCAAAGCCTTGTGAAGGTTGTCTCGTAGGGAAGCAAACAAGACAGTCGTTCCCCTCATGTACTAACTTCAGGGCAAAAAGGAGGTTGGAACTAATACATGGTGATCTGTGTGGTCCTGTCTCACCACCAACACCTAGTGGTAACAGGTATTTTATGCTGCTTGTAGACGATTTCAGTAGGATCATGTGGGTGTACCTGTTGAAAACAAAAGATGAGGCACTTCAAACTTTCAAGACATTCAGAAAAAAGGTAGAAGTAGAGACAGGTGAAAAATTGAAACTGTTCAGAACAGATCGAGGGGGGGAATTTCTCTCGAATCAATTTGCAGCATATTGTGATGAGACAGGCCTGAGTCGTCATTACACCTCACCATTATCCCCACAACAGAACGGGATAGTGGAGAGGAGAAATCGAACAGTTCTGGAAATGGTAAGAAGCTGTTTGAAAACAATGAATGTACCTGATGTCTTGTGGGGAGAAGCTGTCAGCCATAGTGTGTACATCCTAAATCGAATAAGTTCCAAGGCTCTCAAAGATTCTACACCATACGAGATGTGGACTGGAAAGAAGCCAAATGTTGGGCACCTAAGGGTTTTCGGTTGCACGGCACACATGAAAATCATGAAAGGGCATCTGAAGAAGCTAGATGATCGGAGTAAGAAAGTGGTGTATCTCGGTACTGAAAGAGGGACTAAAGCTCATCGATTGTTGGATCCTAGCACGGGTTCGGTGTATGTAAGTCGAGATGTCGTCTTTGAGGAGAATCAAACATGGAATTGGGGGGAGAGTGACAAGATTCGGGCAATTCCAGGTATGAGTTTCACGGTTAATGGTTTTATTTTCATAGATTTTGGGGCGATTGAAGATGAATATGAAGAACCCTGTGATAGCAGGTCCGAACACGGGTCTGAACATGGTTCGGACTCTGGGTCGGACTCGGATGAGCCCACTATGCCACAAATGTCGAGCCCAAATCTGTATGATAACCCAACTTCACCAGTGACCCCAACTTCACCAAACCTGAACTCGTCTCCGAACACCGCTTCTAGTTCCACTGGCGGTGGCGCCCCAAAACGATATCGCACCCTCAACGATTTGTACGAGAATACAGAAGAGATTCAATTGCCCCCTGAAGAGCTTCTATTTGTACAGAATGATGAAGAACCAGTCTCCTACCATGAAGCAAAGCTGAAAAAGGAGTGGGTCAGTGCTATGAAAGAAGAAATTGTTTCAATTGAAAGAAACAAGACCTGGACTCTAGTCGATCTCCCTCAAGGACGAAAGCCAATCGGACTGAAGTGGGTATACAAAGTAAAAAGAGACCCAAGTGGCAGAGTTTCGAAATACAAAGCTAGGATTGTGGCAAAAGGGTATGTACAGAAACAGGGGATCGACTATGAAGAAGTTTTCGCACCAGTTGCTAGAATCGAGACAGTGCGAGTCATTCTAGCACTTGCAGGGTCAAATGGATGGTGGGTACACCATCTCGATGTGAAATCGGCGTTCTTAAATGGGAAACTGGAAGAGGAAGTATACGTAACACAGCCTGAAGGTTTCGAGAAAGGAGGTGAAGCAGGAAAAGTGTATAAGCTCTCAAAAGCCCTTTATGGGCTTAAACAAGCTCCCAGAGCTTGGAATGCATGTTTAGACAAGCATCTGAAAAGTTTGGGGTTCACTAGATGCTATCAAGAGTACTCTGTGTATACAAGAAAGAAAAGTGGGAATACCTTGATCGTGGGGGTATATGTAGATGACCTCCTAGTTACTGGAAGTTGTGCTAAGAATGTTGAAAACTTCAAAACAGAAATGAAAGGTAAGTTTGAAATGAGCGATCTTGGCCTATTGACCTACTATTTGGGAATAGAAGTTAATCAAAATGAAGAAGGAATAACTCTGAAGCAGGAATCGTATGCAAAGAACATCCTTCTTAAAGCTCGTATGATGGAGTGTAATGCAAAGAGAATTCCTATGGATCACAAGCTGAAGTTGCGTAAGGATGAGGAAGGAGAGTTGACAAATCCCACTGAATATCGAAGCATAGTAGGTGCTCTCAGGTACTTGACACACACACGACCCGATCTCTCGTTCTCTGTTGGAGTAGTCAGTCGCTTTATGGAGAAACCAACAACAAAACACGCCCAAGCTGTGAAAGCTATACTCAGGTACATCAAAGGTACCTTGAACTATGGCTTACAGTATAAAAGAGGAGATAGAAAAGTCATCCTCACAGGATACTCAGACAGCGATTTTGGCAAAGACATGGAGGATGGGAAAAGCACTGGCGGTACAGCGTTCTATATGAACGGAAATTTGGTGACTTGGTCTTCACAGAAGCAACGAAGTGTGGCTCTGTCATCGTGTGAAGCAGAATTTATGGCAGCAACTCAAGCAGCTTGCCAAGGAATTTGGCTTAGGAGATTGCTTACAGCAATAACGGGACAAAAGGTACCTCCAGTGGAATTGTTGGTAGATAACAGCTCTGCAATTGACTTAATGAAAAACCCAGTGTTTCATGGGCGCAGCAAACACATAAATATTAGGTACCACTTTATTCGAGAATGTGTTGAAACAGGGGAGATCACAGTGAGCCATGTATGTGGTACAAAACAGAAGGCATACATCCTTACAAAGTCAATGGCACGAGTCAAGTTTGAGGAAATGCGAAGTTTGATTGGAGTTATTTCGATCAACAAGATTCTGAATTAGGGGGAGAATGTTGGGGTTAATTCAGAAAAGTTATTATTTTATTATGCACGTTATGTTTTACTTAGGAATAAAGAACTCGTCATATGTAATACCGAGTCTCAAGCAAGTAGTTTGTTTCCTAGTATTTCGCATTTTTTTTGGTTTAAATCCCTGGCAATGTAATCGTTGTATTGTGAACTCCTCTTTCTTCATCCCATAATACAAAAAGCATTTGCCCAGCTCTCTCTCTCTCTCTATTGCTCCATACTCTGTTTCTCCTTAATTTTCCTTGCAGATTGGCACCTTGATGAACCTGTCAAAACCATCAAGGATTACCCCTGGGTCGTTCACCTGAAGGCGTTGTCATCACATGCTTAACATTAACCCTAACCCGATTTCCACCTTGCGATTAAACATAGTCGGGTTTGCAACCAACTTTAATCGACCAAACCAAATAGTAGAAAGGTTGTCAACCAAGGAATGCAGGCAATCCACTCGAATAAATATAACAAATGCAAAGGGTTTACCAGATTTCGACAATCGATTAGCTATGTAAACATCCACCACAGTTCCGTATTTCTTACAGGCATCCCATATGTCACGAACAGTAGCGTGGGGAGGGAAATTAGAGATAAAAATTGGCTGAGAAACCCTTTTGAGTAAGGGTCGTGTTTGAAAAAGGACGCCACCCACTCATTGGTAAAAAGAATATTGATACATTTTCAAATAAAAAAATTATCAACAATATACAAAATTGAAAAAAATGATGTTCGATTTGGAACAAAAAAACAGAGTTTCAAAATTGAAAGAAAAAATTAAACTTAGTATCAAAAATAAAAATAAAAACTTAGTGTTTTCTGTGGGAAAAAAAAAATTCAATTTTGACACATCATCATATCATATCAGCGTGCCACGTCATCAAAATTGACATGTCAGTAGGTAACCGGGTTAACCGGTTAATTGGTCAGAATTGTAAGAAATTAGAAAACACAGTATCAAATTTGAGACAAAAAAAACATTGTTTTAAATTAGAATTTTAGTATAAACTTAGTGTCTTTCGTGTTATTTACCCATCAATTTAAAGTGCCTCCATTAAGGGTCATTGGCGGATGCATTATGGATCCCGGGGTATCCCGAGATACCCCTCAAAAAAATTTTAGTAGTGTTAATTTTTTCAGAAAAATTTGTTATATGTTGCGGTTTTATATCGGAAAATATATTGGGCTACCCAAAAAAATTTCAGGTTATTTTTAAATGGACCGAAATACAAATTAACCCAAATGGTCCAAAGATTTTTAGCGCACACCAATTAATTTACTGAAACAAAGAAGTATTAAGCCCAAAAATGGGAAAAAAAGGACTTGATCGGTAATTCGGTATTGGGACTTGCCGACTTGGGTTATTGGATCGTTACTTCACTGTCGACTTCTCAGTTGTCGACTCCCAAGCTCCAAATCGAATGTTGTGATAGCCGACATTGGAATATCAAGTCATCAACCATTCTCAATTGCAAAATTTCGGGCACGTCCTCTTCTCCTCGGCTCTTCCATCACAATGAAACAAGTTAGTATAACCAAAATACTCATCCCTATTATGTATTTAGGTTAATTCAAATTCTAATTTTTTGTTATTATGTTTGAAAAATTAGAAATTAACAATTAACTTTGTTAAATTTGGGACTTAGGGTTAATACTTAATGATTATTTGTTGTTGAAACTTGAAATCAAGTTATAGTTGATATATTTTTATTGTAGATTGCTATTTGTTCATGTGTTGTTGAAACTTGGAATCAAGATTATAGTTGATATATCTTCATAATTGATAACTTAATTGTAGGTTGTTATTTGTTAACTGTTGTTGAAACTTGAAATCAAGTTTATAGTTCATATATTTTGATTGTAGGTTGCTATTAAAAGTTTTTTCAAAAGACATTTAGATGTTGGAGACAACAATGGTGAAGGAACTTCCAAAAAAAATAGGGCTAATGTAAGTAATCAAGTTCCACAAACTAATCAACCAATGCCAAAACCACAAGAAATACAATCTAATGAACCTACTCAAGTTCCACAAACTAATCAACCAATGCGAAAACCAAAAGTGACACAATCTTTTGATTTGAATGATCTTCCTTCAGACCCTGGGGATAAGCCAAAGATTACATCTTATAATCATAATCAAAGGGATGAAATAAGGAGGGCATATTTGATTAAAGGGCCTTGTCAACCAAAGGAGCATAATTTTGAATATACATTATTTAATAATAAGCCATGACGTTTTGTTGTGCAATGGTTTACTGATTTTCCATGGTTAGAATATAGCATAAAAGATAAGAAGGCGTATTGTTTTTCTTGCTACTTGTTTGGAGATATGGTAGGGGAACATGGTGGAAGAGATGCATTTATAACCGAAGGCTTTCACAATTGGAGTAAAAAAGGCTCATTCCGGAAACATATGTGTAATATTCAAGGTTATCACCATAAGGCCCAAGAAAAGTGTGATTTGCTATTGAGAAAAAACCAATCTATCGGTGAAGTCTTGCATAAGCAAACAGAACTTGAGAAAAGTAATTATGAAATTCGATTACGTGCTACAATCCGTAGTTGTAGATTTTTATTGAAAAATGCATTACCATTTCGTGGACATGATGAGACGGAAAAGTCTAATAATAAAGGACTTTTCATTGAAGTCTTATCTTTGATTAGAGAAGATAATGAGAAAGTTTTTAAAGTTACTTTAGAAAATGCTCCAAAAAATGAAAAGTTCACTTCTCCCACTATTCAAAAAGATATTGTCGATTGCTTTTCAAAAGAGATAATCAAGTCTATTTGTGATGAAATTGGTAAAGATGTGTTTGCTATTTTAGTTGATGAGTCTAGTGATGTTTCCAAAAAAGAACAAATGGCAATAGTTTTGAGATATATTGATAGACTTAGGATTGTAAAGGAAAGATTTATTGGAGTTGTTCATGTGTTGGATACATCTTCTTTGACTCTTAAAGCCGCCATTGATACCGTATTTTCCAACAATAACTTAAGTATGGCTCATGTGAGAAATCATAATATATTTATTCCTTTAAATAATAATACGATATTAGTTTTATTTTTATTTCTTATAGTTTTTTTTTAATATTCTTAAATATATAGGTGAGGGGACAAGGTTATGATGGAGCAAGTAATATGAGTGGTGCATTCAACGGTTTGAAATCTTTGATTTTAAATGAAAACAATTATGCACATTATATACATTGTTTTGCACACCAACTTCAATTAGTGGTAGTGGCGGTTGCAAAGAAACATGATGATGTTGATGAATTCTTTGAACAAGTAGCTTTGGTGGTTACTGTCGTTTGTGGGTCTTGTAAGAGAAAAGATATGATACGAGAAATGCAAAAAGAAAGAGTGGCAGCTGCAATTGGTAGTGGTGAAACTGAACCAGGAAGAGGGTTGAATCAAGAGATTTCTCTTGTACGAGCTGGAGATAGTAGATGGGGTTCACATTTTAGAACAATTGTAAGTTTGGTGAATTTGTTTGTAGAAGTTGTTGCGGTACTTAAATATGTCAGAGAGGAGGGGTCTACTTTATCTAACCGTAATCAAGCAAAGGGTATTTTGTCATATTTCAAGACACTTGATTTCGTGTTTCTTTTACACTTGATGTTGGAAATTCTATGCCTCACGGATACCTTGTCAAAGCATCTTCAAAAAAAATATCAAAATATTTTGGAAGCGGCTTCGTTAGTAAAAGGGACAAAGAAAGCATTGCTAGTTTTTAGAAAAGATGGGTTTCCACAAATTTGGAAGAAGGTATGTGCTTTTTGTGAAAATCATAGTATTGGAATTGTGGACATGACGGAATATTATGTTACCCCACGCAAGCGTAGGACCAATAAGACTAATCAACATCATTTTGAAGTTGTGATTTTTAACACAATTTTAGATGTGCAAATTCAAGAATTTGGGGATAGATTTAGTGAAGTTAACACGGAGTTGATGGAGAACATGGCGGCTTTGAGTCCTTGTGACTCGTTTTCTAGTTTTCATAAAGCAAAGTTGTTAAAGCTAAGCGAGATATACAAAAACGATTTTGAAGATTCAGAAAGGGCACAACTTAACGGGCAACTTGATATCTATTATCACTCTTTGCTCCATGATGATAGATTTTTCAACTTGAAGGGAATTGCAGACCTCTCTCGTTTGTTGGTGGAAACCGGGAAGCACCTCTCTTTTCTTTTGGTTTATAGATTATTAAAACTAGCTTTGGTTTTGCCCGTCGCAACCGCAACCGTTGAACGGTGTTTTTCTGCAATGAAGTTCTTGAAGACCGATTTGCGTAATAGAATAGGTGACGATTTTATTAACGGTGCTTTAATTTGTAGTGTAGAATAGGAAGCCCTAGAGAATGTTAAGACTAAAAATGTAATTAGTCACTTTCGTAAAATGAAAGATCGAAGAGGTCAACTTTAAAACGTAACGTTGTTATGGAAGTTGAACTTTATATTTAATGAAATTTCGTTTTTTTTCTTATTATATATTACACAAAAAAAAATCCGGGATACCCATTTATTTTGATCCTGGCTCGCCACTGTTAAGGGTTCAACTTTAGTACGAGACATATCTGAAATTAAAAGTAGTTTAAGAATATATTTCTTTTATGTTTTAAAAAATGTTAACTCAAATTACATGTAATAAATACAATTTAGTACCTTTTGTAAAAAGCAAAGAGAGAAAGTCCTCACACATTGGTTTAATAACCGGTTTGAAACGATTGGAGCAGTAATCGGGATAGCGGTTCGACAAAAATCGGTTTGATGTTAAATTTTAGACCGGATCGAACCGGGCATTTTCTTCAAAAGCCGGTTGAACCGGTACTATAGAACCAGTAAAAAACCATTTGAACTGGTAGATACAACTCATTTCCAAAGCAAATTGAATTATTTTTGTAGTGTACATAATTCGAAAGCCAACACACCACCGTCAACTATATATATATATATATATATATATATATATATATATATATATATATATATATATATATATATATTTAAAAAATCTGGTGAATTATTGGGTGAACCGGTTCAAACCGACGGTCAAATCGGTTGAACCGGAAACCGATCTATAGACTTATTCAACTAAAAAGAATTAAGGCGCGCATACGAAATAAATCACACATTAGTATATGTTAAATTAATAAATAATAATACTGCAAGTGATGCCCATCCTAGCTGGGTTGATGCACTGGATTTTATATCCATGTGGGGCGTGAGGTTGGGAGTTCGATTCCTTTAAACTACCTCTTGTGGTGCCACATGTGGGGAATTTTTCCATGTAAATCCCTATGGAGGTTGGATTTGCACTGCAAAGGAACTCAGAGTATTCGTCGAAATATTATGAGTAGGCTTTCACTTAATAATAATAATACTACGTGTTAAATCTATACTTTATCCGTGTTTTGCTACCTCTATAAATGTGAAGTATATTGATATCCGCAACATATACACTGAAACATTCATAAACAATTAATAAACAAATGCGTGTTAAGATTCTTAGTATATTTTCTAAACCTACATCGGGACTTCACATGGACTGTCGATCAATATAACCATAATTTGATACTACTAACTAATGTTTGACGTGGCGCCACTTAATTAAACTACTACCAACCCTTTGTTATTTTCGAAAACTCCATAATCAAATTATTATATATATATATTAAATATATGAAAAATAGTAACAGTAAACTGCATATAGGATTGGCAAAATTGGTCCATAAGTTTTTATATTTTCAATTGTGCATATTTTTGTCACTAAAATTTGTCATATTACAATTTAGTCCCTTCAACAGTACCTGACCACGATACTGTTAATCGGTTACCACCCCCTCATCCGGTATATTCACCGCTTCATCTGGATCCTTCCTCATTCCACTGTTTCAGGAACCCACCGCCTCATCTTATTCTTCTTCAACCCTCTGTGTCAGTGTCTCCTCTTCTATCCCCTCCTTGCTTTCGCCCAGTTATCCACCGCCTCAGCCTTTCCACCGCTTATCATCGTTTTTCTACAGTTCTGTCGCCTTTCATTTTCTCTTCTCTGCTTCACACACGACCTTCAGCACGGTTGAGGCGCCAGAAAAGGATCGACTGCAAGATCGAAGGTCGGGATCGACTGCAACTGTTGGCCGTCTTCCTCTGCCACTGAAGCGACAGATCTTGCAGCGCGTTTCATCTGGGTTTAGGGCTTCGAATCGATTGCTTCGATGTCCACCATCAGCTTCCACATCCAACGCTATCGTCATGTTGATCTGATGACGACGACTTTAACATTATGTAGTTCTACCATCGATGTAGGGTGTTTCATACGGTTTGGTTTCCATCGAGGGTTGATTTGTATTTCCATCTTAACCTGCTCTAACATCGGTTATACAACTCTTTCATTTTTACATTTTTTTTGTTGATTTCGTGAATCTCGGTTGTTCATCACTCCCTTCACACCTTTCTTTTAAGATTTGCTTTTATTAATTTTGGATGTTTATGCAGAAGCAGGATTTAAAAAACCAAAAACCTTGAAGTGTCGGAAGGTACTCTTAAGCAAAGTCGACTCCAAAATCACATTTATGTTCTTTATCCACAGTAATCGTAAAACCCCAAATCATGATTGTAGTGTTGATAGCTAAAATTACTGATAGTAATATCGAGTTTTCGTTGTCAAATGTTGTTTTTAGATTGTACCTTTTTTAGAATGTATTTAAGATTATTAAATTAGGTACCTGTTGCATTAAGAATGACAGTATTGATATTGATCGCATCCACCCTGGTCTAGGTATCTTTCTCAATTCAAAGTTTAAATCTTTAAAGAACATTTCAACTCAATCAAAGCTTCTGATCTTTGTTCTTCCAGGTGGTGGTATGTATACTTCAAGAATCATTATATTAACTTGAAATCCAACTTTCACTTTTCTAACAAAGGGTATCTGTCTTTTTTTTTTTTCTTTTTTTTTGCAGAACATGAACCTTTTGTTTACGGATGAAAAACTTACCCTTTCAAGGCTTTGAAATGAGTCAATCACATAAGAATGTATCTGTTTCTTATGTGATTATTTCTAATCCAAGAATCATTATATTAACTTGAAATCCAACTTTCACTTTTCTAACAAAGGGTATCTGTCTTTTTTTTCTTTTTTTGCAGAACATGAACCTTTTGTTTACCGATGAAAAACTTACCCTTTCAAGGCTTTGAAATGAGTCAATCACATAAGAATGTATCTGTTTCTTATGTGATTATTTGTAATCCAAGGTTGGCAGTTGTTTATTGCATTCATAAAACTCATAAAGGTCTTTATTTTTCCATCTGTACTTTTTTTTTCTCATTTGTTTGATGTATCTTAAGTGTCAAAGGTTATCATTACCAGTTTCCAGTAATTGTGATTGAATGAAGACTTAACATCCATCCATAAAAGGTTAACGGTTTATTCTATTGTAAAGGCATTATTGGTGTTACCAATTTTATTCAATGCTGATTTTGTTGTTAATCCATCTAAAGGATCAAAGTTATAATGTTAACAATTCATTTCTCCATTCAAATAATAACAGCAGCTCTGGCTTCGGCTAAAGAACCTTATATAAATAGAAATAAAGGTCTGCTACTTTACCCATTTCTTCGTGTTTTTTTGCTACCAGGTTTTACAATTTTGTTTGGTTTATTTTTAGTATACATCTATTAAAGCTTGGAAATAAGTGAAAACTTACTGGAAAGGAACCAGGACGACCGGTACCACCGCCACAAACCTAGTACGCCAGGTTTTACCTTCTCTGTTAGTGTTATTTTGCATTTTTATATTACATTTCAAATATATGTCGTTCATTTAGGTTGGAGATAGGTTTTAAAAAGGATATAATCCTTTTAGTGGGTTTCATTCTCCAATTACGAGTTATCATTGACAACCAAATGGATTTTCCAGGGGAAATAGGGTATGTTCATTTCCTCATATAGTAATTTTTATTCTTTTTTTTTTAAAATGAGATGAGATGGTTTTCTGAAACATAACAATGGGGTTTCGGATCTGTTTATCTGGTCATGGCCACTACAGAATCATAACAGATGTAAAGTCAACATTTAACCATTAAATATTTAAATCAAAACTCTAAATCATACATTTATGTTTTTTTTCTTTTCTACTCTTGCAATGCCAAAAAATGGAATTGGATTGTTTCCAGATGTGGGGGTTTGCTTATATAGCAGCTAAGGGCCAGGAGAAGGATCAATTTGGTTCAAATAAATCAGTTAAAGAAATAACCGAAGATGTAGATACAAATCAGAAAAAAGATGATCCTACAGGTATAAATAATAGAACGTAAATTTCCAATTTCGTACAAAAACTACAACATTTGTTTTTTCTAAAATAATTCCAGCTAAAAAACATTCATCTAAAGTACAATACAGGTTGCACATTCAAATTCTGCACAGTTGTCCATCGAACAGGTTCATTTTCTTTAATTTTGCTTTATATCATATGTTAAATGATTTTGTTTTGGCCGTTGATAGGAGAACTTGGTTTGTGCTATGGTTCGAATTAGGTGGTTAGGGTTGGGGGTGATGTGTACTCGATTGGAGCCATTACTGTTATGAAAGGTTATTATAGACAGAGTTTGAGTTTCCTCTGTGGTTTGATTATCGTTTTTACTAATCAGGTAATTTTATGAGGTTTGAATTGAAATTATGTCTTTATAGATTATAATAATAATAAAGAAATACTTTTATTTGAAATTAATGATATTATTATTATTTTAAATTTTATTGTTAGATATCAGGGTATGGATGGGCAGGAATGTTGAGAAGGTATTTGGTTGATCCAGTGGAGAAAAACCTACCTCAGGTTTCTCTGTTTAGGTCGGTAACATTTTATTTTAATATTTACAATTAATTAGTTATAATTATATTATATAATAATTAATGATTAATCAATGAATGTATTCATCTTCGACTTTATGGTTCGGTGGAAAAAGTTACAACCTATATTTCTATGCTAAATATTCCTTTTGAGAGCTTGAAAAGTTTATATACAAAAACTGAAGAAGGTGTTTTAAATTTTATTATTGCAACTTCACGTATTGGAATCTGGGAATTATATAAGCAGTTTTTTTTTTTTTTTTTAGAGATAGTTGGGTAATTTTACATTTATATCAATCTATATGATCATTGAAGATCAGGGAATCTATTGTTGAGGATGATTATTATTGTTTTCCCTTAATGTTCAACTTTAGATATGCGAACAAGAAGTTTAACAATCAATACATGGCAACAGTAGGAGTCGATTTCTTGACAAAAGAAGTGGAATTTGAGGATAGGCTCTTCACTCTACATGGAGCCCTAATTTGTGCATCAACGGACAACACATTAAAGCTTTGGGACCTCAATAAACCAGCCAAATTTGGTTGTTCATCAACCACAACGAACAGTTGCATGTTAACCATTAAAGGTCATACTAATGAGAAGCTATGTTATTACATTTACTATATTCTCTTGATGATAATATTCTTCTGATTTTCTCATTTATCTGTTGTTAATGGATTCATTACATGTGGTTCATAAACATATGAGGTATTATGCCTATGCCCTATTTCTGTTTATCATTTTGAGAATTTGAAATTTTAATGGAATGGTGATTTCAACTTTGGTTTCTAGTTTCTTTTGAAAAGAAATTGAGTTTTTACTTTGTGGTTGACAGAAACGTGGTAATCAAACTAATAAATATTAAACGCAATACCATTTAACTATAACAAAAAACCAACATTTAAGGATTCGGGAAAAAACGAAATTGAAGGCTTCCGACCCCCGCAAAGCGGGGGACACTTTTCTAGTTATAATTATAATAACATTATAAAAGCAAATCAGCATAATTATAACATATCTTATTGGGTTGCCAGCAAATACCAAAACAAAGTTGAAAAAACAAGAGTCTGGTTTGCTAAATGGGAATTTTCTAATATATGTTTAATACCATATATAAAAAACATAATAACTATTAAGGATATTATGTGAAATATACTAGTTATAAAGAATTTTTTCCATACTTATTATATTTCATTTTTTCAATGAGAGATATTCTCTGTAATTAATGTATTTTATATTTAATTATGATATTATTCCTTATAATTAATATTTTTTATGTGTGTGGATACAGAAAAATCATTTGTTAAGTATATTAAGGGTTTACCTGAAACTAGGAATTATTGTAGTCATTTTACAATAAGTAATGAAAGTGGCATGTAATTAATAAACCATGAAAGGTTTGGATGTAACTTTGTATAGAAACGTTAACCTTCGACTTTCTTGATGGTGCAATCATAAAAGATTCCATTATAATCACCACAAACAAGGATTAATTCCATCGATATATAGATTTGTAACTTAAAGCGGGTGATGGCCCATGGTGCCTAGTTTGTGGATGTTAGTGTAAAAGTTGACAATGTCGTCTTTCATGAGCTCTTCACATCCGAGAGGGAATGGATCGACACAACCCCTCGACACCAATACATGGCTCGACGTACACCGCCCCTCAAGCTCCATATGTTAAACTCGACACCCCAACTTGGTATTTCTTTAAGTCACTCTCCCCACTCACCCATACTTTTCCCATCTTCTCTTCTTCTTTCTCCTCTATTTCTTGTTGTTTCCCATTCCAGTTGTTTGGCCTCACACCTTAACAAAGTGAGGTGAAGGTGGAGAAGGCTGTGACATCCCCATTTTTACGCCCAGAAAAGACCAATTTCGTTTGTGCTTTTTAATAAAAATCAGAGTAAATTCTTAAGAAAAGTGTTGCGGAATTTGTTCCCAAAACAAAGTATGATAAAAATTTAACAAAGCATTTCTTAAAGAAATGTATTTTCATTACATTACAAAAAAAACTCGGGATGTCAATCATCGATACAGATCGTAAGCATAAACCAAAAACATCATAGGCCACAAAACACAATCTGGCCTCAAAACAACATAGGCCTTACAATATTCCATTTATTTTCTACTGGCCTAAAATCCACAATCTTTCGTCAAGTCATCCAACTATGCTTTTGCCACTACCTGTAATACAAGAAACTTAGTGGGTCAGGCTGGGGAGCCTAGTGAGCATATAGGGTTTTCAACCAACAATAAATAAGTTTATTATTTTCATCAATCATTAAACCCGATTACCCGTTCCCGTTATCCTCACTTTACGTCCCTAAAGCATCTCTCATAAGGGACCTATCCTAATGAATTTCATCGGATGGACACTACTGCTAAGGGGATTCCTCAGCCATATGTGTCCGTAAGGCAACCATGGGGGGGGGATGGTGTACACCAGTGAACACATCATTCACAGACACCTACAAGTTGCGAGCCTGCTAGCGTTCCGCTGGACTTCCTAGAAAAGTCTGTGGTCGTCATCCATACTCTGCTAGATGACCGGATCAACGTCAACATCTAGGCCTCTCATCATTTTATTTCACAACACACCAACTATTTCATCTACCCATGCTTTACCCAACATTTTTGTAGATATAAAATACATATACAATCCAGATCTGTAAAACAAAGTTTAAATCTTTCATACAGCATAGATCTCAAAGTATAAAACATACATATATAGTTTAGATCTGAAAAGTGTAGATCTGAAGTTAGAAACTCTAGATCTGAAGGAAAAGGGTTCAGATTTGGAAGAAAAGTTTAGATCTGAAAGAAAAAGTTCAGATCTGCGTAAAAAGAGGTTCAGATCTTTCATCCAGCATAGATCCCAAGTAAACAGATAATATATATACACATAGCACGTAATTTATATAAAATACTTCATATCTATGTGTAAGATGAAGAGTGATTCAGACAACACTTTGTTTATATATATACACTCACCTGATGAGGAGTGATTCATACAACACTTTGTTTCTTAAAAAAATATTCTTTGACGAAACCGGGAAGTTTGCTTGAAAAATCGGGCTCTACACGGGCAGAGTTTCAAACCGAAAAACTCTTTTTCTCGGAGAGTCCGGGCTCTCCGAGGCTTTCTCCTAGAGCTAGAAAGGTTCCCTAGGCTTCGGGGGGTTTAGGGGGGTAGTGAGAGAAAGTAGAGAGAGAAAGTAGAAGCTTTTGGAGTGAAATACTCGGCAGCCCTCGGCCCCCTTTTATAGGCGAGACCTCGAACATACGCTGGGCGTAGTCCTCGGTTACGCTGTGTGTAAGGCTCGCTCCGTACACACGTGTCGCAAGGCTGCTGGGGTGACGTGGTTTGTTCCGATACCATATACTTCAGAGAACACGAGGTATATCGAGCTGCGTACGCGAGGCGCATGTGCGAATGTTGGGCGTTCGAAGACCTACGCGGGGCGTAGCCTCGCATCCAGCTTCGTAATTTGCACTCCCGACTTCAAAAATTCATAACATTCGCATACGAGCTCCGTTTTAAACGTTATTTATATCCACGTGTAGGCGGGACCGTACTCTACGACTTTCGTTTAGACTTCGTCGGCTAGTTCTCGACCGATTGTAAATTTAATAGTATGGGAAGATTACACTGTTTAACGACCGTGTAAAACTCATAACTTCTACATACGGACTCCGTTTTCGTCTGTCTTTTTACCGTTGAGCTCCTATTGACAAGATATTCAATTCTCGTTTAGGTTGTGTTGGGTAAAAACCGCTCGATCTAATATTCGAACTTCGGGTTGTGCACTGCTGATCCGAAACTTAGAAAAATCATAACTTCCTCATACGAAGTCAGATTTGGGCGTTCTTTTTATGCACGCTCTCGGTTTAACAAATACTACGACTTTCTTTTAGATTGCTAGGGCTATAAAGTCCCCTATCGTAAATTCACTATTTACGTAACGCAGTGTCGTGCTGGTTCTGTCGCGAAACTTTGACATGTCAAAACTTTTTCATTATAACTCGGATTTCGGCGTTCCTTATATCTCCGGAACCCTTGTCACGACCACTAAAACTTTCTTCATGGATATTGGGTTTATCTAACATTTTATTTTTTGACGCTTATTTTTATCCTTTATTTATTATATTATTACAAACAAGTAATAAGCACACAACAACACATAATTCACGTAATATTCAAGTAATTCATCTTTATTACTTTAAAATGAGTTACAATGGTTGAACTAGACTATTACATCATCATTAGTGCTAAACCCAGAAACACGGGCGTTACAATTCTCTCGCCCTTAGGATGATTCCTTCCTCGGAATCATGCATCTGCAAACAAATGCAGATAGCGACTCATCATGTCACTTTCCGTTTCCCAGGTGAGATTTGGCCCATTCGAATGTTTCCATCGCACAAGCACTAAGTCAACCATCTTGCGTCGCAACTTCTTCGTCTTACGGTCAACAATCACCTCGGGCTCTTCGATTAGCTTCTTATTGTCATCCATCCTTAACTCCGAAATTGGAATTATGTCGGGACGTTTTCCCGTGAACTTCCTGAAATAACACACATGGAATGTGTTATGAATACCCTCTAGTTCTTTAGGTAGTTCTAGCTTGTAAGCTTGGTTCCTAATCCTCTGAAGAACTTTGAACGGTCCAATAAACCTTGGACTTAACTTTCCTCTTTTCCCAAATCTTATAAGTCCCTTCCACGATGAGACTTTGAGCAATACTAAATCTCCAACTTTGAATGTCACTGGTCGTCTCTTCTTGTCGGCATAGTTCTTTTGACGGTCCTGAGCTGCTAACATCCTTTCCCTAATTACTTTCAGCTTTTCAGCAGTCTGATGGACTATCTCGGGGCCCATAAACTGCTTTTCTCCGGCTTCAAGCCAACAAGATGGCGTACAACACTTTTGTCCATATAAGGCTTGATAAGGTGTCATATTGATGCTCGAATGGTAACTATTGTTGTAGGAAAATTCTACCAGAGGTAAATGCTCATTCCAGTTACCTTGAAATTCTAGGGTACATGCTCTTAGCATATCTTCAAGTGTTTGAATCGTTCTTTCGCTCTGACCATCGGTCTGCGGATGGTAAGCTATACTTAAACACAAGTTTGTACCCAATTCCTCTTCTAACTTTTCCAAAACCTTGACGTGAAATGACTATCACGATCTGATACAATCGTTAAAGGAACACCGTAAAGTCTTACTACCTCCTTCACGTAAGCGTTGGCAAGCTTATCCATAGACCATCTTTCATTAGCTGCTATGAAGTGTGCACTCTTAGTGAATCGATCAACGACCACCCAAATTATGTCGTGACCGTCCTTTGTTCTGGGCACTTTAGTGACAAAATCCATGGTGATGTCTTCCCACTTACCCATGGGTACAGGTAAAGGTTCTAAACTCCCATACCGTTTCTGATGTTGTGCCTTAACTCTCGCACATGTCACACACTCGGCCACATACATTGCAACATCGAGCTTCATCGTCGACCACCAATAGTAGGGTTTCAGATCCCTATACATTTTTGTGTTGCCGGGATGAATCGAGTACATGGTCTTGTGAGCTTCTTCCATCGGAAGATCTCTTATTCCTCCCGTTTTAGGTACCCAAATCCTATCTTGGAATACCTTCAATCCTTGATTGTTTGTACCGAACACCAGCGGTTTGCCCAAACGCTCTTCCTTTCAGTCATTTTTCTCCGAAGCTTCTTCCTGAGCTTTCTTGATGCTTTCCACAATCGTTGAGACAACTTCAATTCTCAATACCCTTGGCCTTTTCCTTTCAAGGCTCACTTTTCGGCTCAAAGCATCAACTGCGACATTCGCTTTACCAGGGTGGTAAATTATCTCGCAATCGTAATCTTTAAGCAACTCTAGCTAGCGTCGTTGTCTCATATTCAACTCTTTTTGATCAAAGAGATACTGAAGACTCTTATGATCAGTGAAAAGATTGCACTTCGTTCGTAAAGATAATGCCTCCATATCTTTAGTGCAAATACTATCGCTGCCAACTCCAAATCATGAGTGGGGTAGTTCTTTTCTTGTTCTTTCAATTGTCTCGATGCATATGCTATCACCTTATCCCTTTGGGTCAGAACACATCCCAACCCGACTCCCGGCACATCGCTATACACTGCGAAGTCTTCAACTCCATCGGGTAGAGAAAGAATCGGTGGTTCACATAATTTCTTCTTTAGCTTCTCGAATGCTTCTTCGTGCTTCTTGCTCCATGTATAAGTAGCTGCTTTATGGGTCAAAGCCGTCAATGGAGCAGCTATCGAAGAATAGCCTTGGATAAACCTTCGGTAATCTCCAGCTAATCCTAGAAAGCTTCGGATCTCCGTGGGACTCTTCGGTCGTTCCCACTTCATTACAACTTCAATCTTTGCTGGGTCAACCATGATCCCTTCTTGGTTGACCACATGACTTAAGAATTGGACTTCCCGAATCCAAAAATCACATTTGGAGAACTTTGCATACAACTTCTCCCTCTTCAAAATTTCTAGCACCTCTCGTAGATGCTTGCCATGCTCCTTCTTGCTTTTTGAGTAAACCAGAATATCATCTATGAAAACTATCACGGATTTATCGAGGAATGGTTTACAAACCATGTTCATCAAATCCATGAATGTTGTTGGAGCATTGGTTAGTCCAAATGACATAACCAAGAACTCATAGTGTATGTACCTCGTTCTAAACGTGGTTTTCTCAATATCCTACTCTTGCACTTTCAGCTGATGATATCCTGACCTAAGATCGATTTTCGAGAAATAGCTCGAACCTTGCAGCTGATCGAACAGGTCATCAATCCTTGGCAACGGGTACTTATTGTTCACTGTCGCCTTGTTCAGCTATCTATAATCTATGCACGTTCGCAGGATTCCATCTTTCTGTTGGATAAGGTGTCTAAGTCCATAACTATTTCTGGTATGTACTTGACCCGACCAGGCATGGTCCATTTGGGTTGCATGGCATCATGCATTTGGATAGACTAAATGAGAGAAATAACACTTGTGGTTTATTAATATATTATAAGTTCTAATATATAAATAGTATTATTTAATTAGTATTGATCAAGAATTAATCTAGGATTAATTAAGTGATCAAAAGATGACTAATTAAATATATGGGTTGATCATGTAAATCATCCATAACTTGTATAGTGGGCTAAAAGGCTCCATGGATAATCAAGTTGGGTTAAACCCATTGAATGCTCCATGGAGGCTCCATGGGAGTTACAAACCCCTGGGTCATGGAAATGAAGAGTCATGCCACATTAGGGTTTACATGGTGTAACCCTAGATGTGACACACTATATAAGCAACATGTTCTCCACCAAAATCGGTGACAATAAGAAACAAGAGGGCTAGGCCGATTTTAGAAGTGTGTATTCTCTCTAAAGTCATTCCAAAAGCATTTGGTGTTGTGTGAAGCATTTGAGGCATCACACTTGGGGTGCTAGGCTCACAAGGTTTCAAGGATCATAAGCAACAACAAGGTAAGTTATTCTATCTTTCATGCAAGTTAAAATTTGTTCCCCATGTAGGCTAGATAGGAATATAACCTTGGAATTCAACTTTGCATGATAATTAGACAAACATAGATCCAAGGTTATTAGGGTTGCATGTACACTTAGGAAGTGTTAGAATGCTCAAAACCCATCAGTGGTATCAGAGCCTAGGTTTGTTTGTTGTTTTTTTTTTGTGTGCAAACAGCTTGAAAAAAAATCATTTTTTCTGTTTTCTGCTCGTATGAAAGTTTGCACATTTGTTGCTGGAAATGGACTAGAAACATTACCCTAAACTGTTTTGATGTTTTAAAGCTTGTTTTAGATGGTGTAATGTTTATGCGAATCCATTTACAATGGCAATTAGTAAAATTACAAGTTTTTTTTTAAGTGTAATTTTTGATTCTTGAAAGTGTTCATATTCATGTTCTTGAACTTATGAAGATTAGATGATCATAGGAATTGTTTGTAACCTTCATGGTAGTTTAATTCATGATCATAATGTGTTTTAATGGAGTCCATAACTTGTCCTCAAGTTATGGAAAACCAAAAGTCTCACTTTTATTAAAGCCATTAAAAGAACACAAGAGTTATAAAAATGAAGAGTCTTCATTTTTATTACTCAATTAATTCATAAGTTATAAGAAATGAAAAGTTTTGGAAGTTTACAAAACTTGCCCTCACGTTTTGGAACATGTAAAGTCTTGATTAAAACTTTAGTTCCAACCCTTAGAATTTTAAAGTTAGAAATTATTCAATCTGTGTAAGATTAGGAAACTTAATGAAAGAAGGATGTTTCCAAGGAGCTGATCTCCTTTGGAATGCTCTGTAATGATTGTTGTCAAGTCTTTCTGACTTTGTGCATCATCATTAAGAGGATCAATGCATATAAGTTTAGAATCAAACAGATTTTAGTAAATGACATGAATTTGGAATTCTTGCATTTGCAGTAAGGATTTGGGACTGTGAAAAGAGGATCATTGGAGTGATGTTCAATTGATCTATTTTACAAAGTAAAGATCATAGACAAACATAGTATGCATACTTGGTGTATGGCATGACTAGTGTTTAGAAAACAATGTGTACATGCTTGGAGCATGGGACAACTATTGTTTTAAATTCAAGTATAAAGTTGATAAAACCGAAACAATGAATAATGAGTAATCAGTATGGTGATAAATAAAAGTTATTATTTATATTCATAGGGTTTGATACCATATTTGATTCATTTATTCTTGTGTTTCACTTTGCATGTTTTGACTTCCAGAATAATTAAGTCGCTCTTCCTGAATGATTAAGTTATTCAAACCATCCACAGTCGGTCATATGTTGGAAGTAGATATGAATCAAGACTGTCATGGGTTGGTTTGTAGAGGTCCAAGTTGGTGGACAAAGTGGTGCTACAACACTCATGAGTGCTCATACGTTCTGAGTATTGGATTCAACCCGCGCTCATTTGAATCACTTCATGGATTTTATCACGAGTGATCATGAGACGATAATATCTTATATTCTTCAAACCTAGAGATATGAGTTGTTACTATGAGTTGGTTATACATTGATTGCACGAAAACGCATTGGTAACTCGATGTTATAAAACGTGCCTTTGTGTATGATTCAACAAGTAGTAGAACAAGCCATATGAGTCGAAGTTTATCCATTCCTTTTACCTTCGGGATAAAAGGGATATCTGTGGGTCCCTCGATGATTTAAAGATGATACATGTGAGTGCTTGGCCAAGCCAGGACTGATTTGATTTGTTCAATTAGTCAGTCATCATGAATCGGAAATCGGAAAACAACAAATGGACAGAGAGAATGATTGATAATCCATGTCTCAGTCCATATGATATCTAGAATGGAGGAATATATGATCCCTTATCTAATGGACAAGTCATTGACAAAGGTCAGAGTTCATCGACAAGGTCAGAGTTCGACAGAAGCTTTTGAGAGCTACGATTGCTGATCGGTTCCTGAAGTCATACGCAATAGTAGTTTTAGACTTATCCAAGTGGGAGACTGTTGGATTAATGTCTAAGTCCATAACTATAATTGGTAAGACTTGACCCGACCCGGCATGGTCCATTTGGGTTGCATGGCATCATGCATTTGGATAGACTATAATGAGAGAAATAACACTTAAGGTTGGTTAATATATTATAAGTTCTAATATATTAATAAGGTTATTTAATTAGTATTGATCAAGAATTAATTTGGAATTAATTAAGTGATCAAAAGGAGACTAATTAAATATATGGGTTGATTGTGTAAATCATTCATTCTTATATATGTGGGCTTGTGATCCAAGATTCCTTATGTTGGACTAAGTCCATGGGGTAACCCATGGATACTCCATGGAGGTTAAAATCCATGGAGCATAAGTAATGGGTAAAGTTATGAGTTACATGGTGTAACCCTAATAGCCACCATATAAAAGAATCCCATGGCTCAAGAAATCGTGCACTAATGTGTGAGTGTGAGGGCTAGACGATTTCAAGGAGTGTTCAAGTTTCTCTCAAGTTATTCCAAGTGTATTTGGTGTTGTGTGAACCATTTGAGGTGTCACACTTGGGGCACTAGGCACTCAAGCTTCATGAAGACATTCTACATCAAATAGGTATGTATTCTATCTTGTTATATTTATTATTTTGTATGCTAGATTAGGATAATACCTTGGATGTTCATAATTGTATGTATAATAGAGAAAACATAGATCCAAGGTATTTAGGGTTGCATGTACACTTAGGAGTGTTAGAATGCTCATAACCCAACAGTAGTATTAGAGCCTAGGCTTGTTTTCTTGTTATACTTGCAAAAGTAGTTGAAAAATCGAGTTGGATGCATATATTCGATTGTTTTGGCTGGAATTGGACTAGGAACATTACCCTAAGATGTTTTTGGACTTATAAACTTGTTTTTGATGTGATAATGTTCATGTTAATCCAATTTCTAAGATAATTGTCATAATTTCAAGATTTGTATTAGTTTGTATGTTCATGCTAATTTCTTGAAGATTGATGATTTGAATTATCTTGTTCTTATGAGGTTCTTAGATTAATAGAAAAGTTGTGTGGAATAGTTGTTTTCAATCCATTTTAATCTAAGAGTTGATTCCAAAGTGTGTTTTTGTAACTTGTCCTCAAGTTATATGAAAAGTCACATTTAAGAATCATAAAACTCATAAAAGTTGGCAAAGGTTACAAAATGAAGAGTCTAGTTCTAATTAAATGATTTTATGACTCCATAACTTGTCCTCAAGTTATGGAGGTTCAAGAGTCTCTTCATTAAATTAAAAAAAAAAGCGTAACCTTAATTAGTTCCATAAGTTACAATAAAAAAAAGTTATTTTTTTTTATTAATTAGTTTAAAGTCTTCCATAACTTGTCCTCAAGTTATGGAACTTGATGAGTTTTTTTTTTTTTTTTTTTTTTTTTTTTTTTTTTTTAATTAAAACTACTTTAAACTCATAAGTTATGGAATTAATTAGTTTTGAATAGTTTCAAAACTTGCCCTCAAGTTTTGGAATTTGAAAAGTTTTCACTTATGAATACTTTAATTCCAAGTTAGCCCTTAGAATTTTAAAAGTTAAAATTCAACCCTTATACTTTATAATATTATAAGTTAATAATATTTATATATATGTATAAGAGTAAAGTCAGTCTTACCATTAGTAGGCCTCATTCACGAAGCCGGTCTATAAGGGGGGTATAAGGTTACTGCCTATAAAATGGCAGTTTAATGGGTGTCCACTCTCACTCACCGCTTCCTTGACCGGTGGAGGGTCGTTAGCCAAACAGGTAGGACAAGGACTATAATTCTCCCTTCATTATCAGTATAATGATAAATACTAAGTAACTAAACACTTATAAATTCCCAATCTTAGTTACTTAGGAAAATTTGAATAAGGTGCTAATCCATGAAATTACACTTTGCACTTTGTTTAAGCTGTTAGTGGAGCGTGTGTGGTTAACCGGCACACTAACCTGGACTTAACAAGGTAGGCAAAGGGTAACTTAATGTTTATCATAGTATCGTTGGAGTGTGTGTGGTTAACCGGCACATCGATTGAGGGATAAATATTAAGGGTACCAAGTATATTTGCATGGTTACTTCACACCTTGTTTTGTGATCCTCGGCATCCCAATCACAAAACCTGAAGGGCACACTCGAGATTGAAACATGCCTTTGAACAGTTCAATGAATCTCAAAGATCTAGGACTTTCAAATCCAATTAAAACCTAATAAATTATTTCGTTTTTCATGGTGGAAATTGGTGAATCGTCATTCACCTACCTTCAAATATTTTATAGCTTGGATTACGACATCCCTCTTCTAAGTTATAAAATAGTTTGTTGGGTCCTAGCCTTAATATTTCATATTGGGTGTCATATTAAGGACTTTAAATCAACTATCTTGAATATCTCCCAAAAAGATGTCTGGTCTAGACATTTATGATCTTCCCAAATCTCTTGAAACAAGCTTTCCTAAATGAAGATGATGTCCCATGGATATCATACTTCTTTCACCTCCTCCAATTATTCTCCCTAACCCACAAGTTCCTGAAAAGTTTAAGGTCACTCAAGCCCTATTGGCAAGGCAAGGTCTAGGTGTGATCACATCTTGGAGATGTAGTCACATATTGACAAGCCGGGAGAGTTGGGTGTCAAAGTCTTGAGAAAGTCAGTGGCTCAACTACTTTCTAAGTCACATAGTGAGTTCTTTTGGGAATCCTATGAAACAGACTAAGACAAGACCCTTAATGATCTTATCTATTTGCTAAGATCAACTTCCTAAAACGCTATGGACATTGACAATGATGACATTGGATATCCAGTAAAGCTCTCTCTTCCCAATGGAAAGGGATCGGCCATAGTCAACTCGGTTGACCCAATGGCAAAGAGAGAGGCGAAGTCTGAGATAGTCCCATTATCAAGGGTCCATAGGTAACTATTGCCAAAGGAAGGGGCATTGGTTACGAAGCTGCCAAATTTACCTAAGGATGTTAAAGTCAATAAGTTTGGCTCTACTTCAGGTAAAGTCCATTGTCTAACTATATTAAGTACATGCTGATTCTGATCGCGAAGATGGATTTCAATCGCATGGTTCGGTGATCAGAATTTTGGGCTATTACTTAAGAGTTATGATATTTATATTGCTTAGGAATAGATAACAACAAGGTTTTCATATGGATTGTAAGGATAAGTTTTTCCGCAAAGTTTTAAAATAAAAGAAAAAGGTTTTGATTTTATTTATTTTAAGTATCCTTACAATGGCATTTGTGAAAAGTTGTTGCTTATAAGATTCCATTGATAGCAATATTGGAAAAATGGATTTGATTCTTTCGGTTGTGGTAGTGTCTAATATTACCAAATAAGGAAAGATTCTCATCACCCAAGGTTCAATTGGACCGAAACTTGGAATCATGCAAGTTGTATAGTATGATGAATGAGAACTTTCAGCTTGGAAAATTAAGACTAATTCCTTATGTGAATAAGGAAAGGACTAAGGGATCGAGTACACATTCTTGTGCACTGGTCAAGTCCACCACAAAAGATCAAGAAGACTATTCGTCATGATTTACTTAAGTTCAGTAAATATGGTTATAATTATAAGTTTAAGTATAAGTCTGTAGCATTGGAGAAGTTTCAATGTGAGACAGAACGAATAAGAAAAATCAAAGTATAGCAGAAAGATAAAAGTTTCTCAAATCTGAAAAGATGGGAGAGTACTTTAGTATCATGTTTATGATCATCTTAATGATTAAGATACCATATCACAATTGGTCCTCTAAAGTCATCTTAGTGCATTCTTATGACTAAGAAGAGGAGTCATGAATTGTTGAAATGGTTAAATCAAAAAGATGAGTCATACTTCGTTCCAAAACAATTCTTAGAGTCATACTCCAAGATTGTAACTTGAGTGACATATCTTAAAGAGGGTTTGTTAACACTAGTCAAATGTAAAAGTAAAAGGTTATCTACTCTTGTACATTTGAAATTGGTAAGTTGTGATGTTTTGGATAAAACAGAGACCAACTTAGGCCAATTGTGTAAAGTGTTAGTCTTGATAAAGAATCCGCACTATCTCTTGAATATTTGACAAGGGAGTCTTATATGTCAAGAGGACAGTGGGAGTCTTAAAGCTCTTGAAAGTTTCAAGACTTAATCAAGAATAAAACCTAAAGTCCTTCACTAGCACACGACTTAAGGTTTATAACCTTTCGTGTTGAAATTTGTGTGCCTATTCAAGTTGGCTTTGCATAGGAGTTCTGAGAGTTCTCAATTGGTTGCACAACGAATTGGAAGCAATGGCAGGCACCTGAGCTGCCAAATGGCAAGAATTTAAGATTGCACAAGTTTAATCAATATGAGTTTGGATTTGTCACTAACCTTGTCTTGTGATTATTGTTTTGACAAATTCACATGGATAAGAACACATACACTATTAAATCTAAGTGTCATAAGGTTTCTCTCCGATTCATGAAAATGATGGTGAGGAAACACTTTCACTAAGTAGATTTTAGCTAGATAGCAATTGTGATATTTGCATTCTCAAAGTCGTTAGTGGAGCGTGTGTGGTTTACCGGCACACTAACATGGACTTGTGAGAAGTGGCAAAGGTCTAAACAATTGAGACTATGATTATGGCATCCCTTTTCATAGTTCTAAAATTGTTTAGACACACATGTAAGCTATTTAAGAGAGGTGTATGATTTTGATAAAGTTTTATCAAAACAATCTAGTATCAGAAATCTGAACTTTGGTAAGAAAGTCAGCTGATTTCTGAGTACATGTCAAAGCTAGTGGGAGCATAAGTGTTATGCTAATAATCATCATGTTAGTGGGAGCATGATAATTATGACAAAGGTTGCAAGTTAGCAATGTTAACTATAAGAAACAAAAGTTTCAATTCGTGAGGTTGCAGGGGTTGAAAAAGTTGTTTTGCTATAATTAAGGGAGAGGAAATTATACTTCATTTCAATTCTAAAAGCTTAGATTGAGATTTTAATCGTATTTAATCAAGGATATATATATGAATTTCATGTTGGGATGGCTCAACATAAGGAAATTCTATATATGGGTCCATTATTTGCGTTCTAAAATTCGATTATGATTACGGCATCCCTTTTCATAATCTGAATTTTGAGAACTTGGCAAATTGAAATGGAAATATTATAGAAAAAGACTGGTTTAGTCTTTATGTGAGACATCATGAATCGTGTCCCATATGCTTCGAATATAGGATCGATTACATGTGCTATATTCATCCTTTCTAAAATATTCCAAATGCCTGGGGCATTATGAAGGGAAAAGGTCTAGAATTGGATATGACTAAAATGATTAAGCAATTGTCAAGGACAATCTAAGGTTTACCAAAGATTGGTTGCTCAAGGACAGTTGGAAGTATAATGTTAATTCTGGAAGGACCATATTGACATAATCTGTAAGGAGGCAACTCTTGTTCAGAAATGATAGTCAAAATGGAATATGGAAATGTTTCAAAGTTAGAAATTATTCAATCTGTGTAAGATTAGGAAACTTAATGAAAGACGGATGTTTCCAAGGAGCTGATCTCCTTTGGAATGCTTTGTAATGATTGTTGTCAAGTCTTTCTGACTTTGTGCATAATCATTAAGAGGATCAATGCATATAAGTTTAGAATCAAACAGATTTCAGTAAATGGCATGAATTTGGAATTCTTGCATTTGCAATAAGGATTTGGGATTGTGAAAAGAGGATCATTGGAGTGATGTTCAATTGATCTATTTTACAAAGTAAGGATCATAGACAAACATAGTATGCATACTTGGTGTATGGCATGACTAGTGTTTAGAAAACATAGTGTACATGCTTGGAGCATGGGACAACTATTGTTTTAAATTCAAGTATAAAGTTGATAAAACCGAAACAATGAATAATGAGTAATCAGTATGGTGATAAATAAAAGTGTTTATTTATATTCATAGGGTTTGATACCATATTTGATTCATTTATTCTTGTGTTTCACTTTGCATGTTTTGACTTCCAGAATAACTAAGTCGCTCTTCCTGAATGATTAAGTTATTCAAACCATCCACAGTCGGTCATATGTTGGAAGTAGATATGAATCAAGACTGTCATGAGTTGGTTTGTAGAGGTCCAAGTTGGTGGACAAAGTGGTGCTACAACACTCATGAGTGCTCATACGTTCTGAGTATTGGATTCAACCCGCGCTCCTTTGAATCACTTCATGGATTTTATCACGAGTGATCATGAGACGATAATATCTTATATTATTCAAACCTAGAGATATGAGTTGTTACTATGAGTTGGTTATACATTGATTGCACGAAAACGCATTGGTAACTCGATGTTATAAAACGTGCCTTTGTGTATGATTCAACAAGTAGTAGAACAAGCCATATGAGTCGAAGTTTATCCATTCCTTTTACCTTCGGGATAAAAGCGATATTTGTGGGCCCCTCGATGATTTAAAGATGATACATGTGAGTGCTTGGCCAAGCCAGGACTGATTTGATTTGTTCAATTAGTCAGTCATCATGAATCGGAAATCGGAAAACAACAAATGGACAGAGAGAATGATTGATAATCCATGTCTCAGTCCATATGATATCTAGAATGGAGGAATATATGATCCCTTATCTAATGGATAAGTCATTGACAAAGTTCAGAGTTCATCGACAAGGTCAGAGTTCGACAGAAGCTTTTGAGAGCTACGATTGCTGATCTGTTCCTGAAGTCATACGCAATAATAGTTTTAGACTTATCCAAGTGGGAGACTGTTGGATTAATGTCTAAGTCCATAACTATAATTGGTAAGACTTGACCCGACCCGGCATGGTCCATTTGGGTTGCATGGCATCATGCATTTGGATAGACTATAATGAGAGAAATAACACTTAAGGTTGGTTAATATATTATAAGTTCTAATATATTAATAAGGTTATTTAATTAGTATTGATCAAGAATTAATTTGGAACTAATTAAGTGATCAAAAGGAGACTAATTAAATATATGGGTTGATTGTGTAAATCATTCATTCTTATATATGTGGGCTTGTGATCCAAGATTCCTTATGTTGGACTAAGTCCATGGGGTGACCCATGGATACTCCATGGAGGTTAAAATCCATGGAGCATAAGGAATGGGTAAAGTTATGAGTTACATGGTGTAACCCTAATAGCCACCATATAAAAGAATCCCATGGTTCAAGAAATCGTGCACTAATATGTGAGTGTGAGGGCTAGACGATTTCAAGGAGTGTTCAAGTTTCTCTCAAGTTATTCCAAGTGTATTTGGTGTTGTGTGAACCATTTGAGGTGTCACACTTGGGGCACTAGGCACTCAAGCTTCATGAAGACATTCTACATCAAAGAGGTATGTATTCTATCTTGTTATATTTATTATTTTTTATGCTAGATTAGGATAATACCTTGGATGTTCATAATTGTATGTATAATAGAGAAAACATAGATCCAAGGTATTTAGGGTTGCATGTACACTTAGGAGTGTTACAATGCTCATAACCCAACATTAACAAGGTAGGTAAAGGGTGACTTAAGGTTTACCATAGCATCGGTGGAGCGTGTGTGGTTTACCGGCACATCGATTGAGTGATAAACCTTGAGGGTACCAAGTGATTTGCATGGTTACTTCACACCTCGTTTTGTGATCCTCGGTATCCCAGTCACAAAACTTGGAGGGCACACTCGAGATTGAAACATGCCTTTGAAAAGTTCATTGAATCTCAAAAGAATCTAGGAATTTCTAAGAACCAATTAAAAACCTAATATCTATATTTCGTTTTTCATGGTGGAAATTGGTGAATCGTCATTCACCTACCTTTCAAATATGTTATAGCTTGGATTACGGCATACCTCTTCTAAGTAATAATATATTGTGATTGGATTCTAGCCTTAATATTACATTTGGGTGTTTTATTAAGGACTCTCTTAATATCTAAACTAATCTTGTTCTCTTCTTTCAGATGTCTTCAAACAATGCTGCTTCTGGCTCTAATCCTAATGGCTCCTTTACCCTTATGAACTTGTGTGGGAAAGTCACTTTTGATGGATCCAACTTCAATGAATAGATCAGAAACATCAGGATGATTACCCGCTACGAGGACAAAGAATATGTCCTTGACAAGGAGCTTAAGGAGATTGATGAGACCACTGCAACTCCCCAGGAGATCGCTGACTTCCGGGCACATGAAAGGGATGCTACAAAAGTGGCATGCATCATGTTCGCCACCATGACAGCGGAACTCCAAAAGTCCTATGAGGACTTCTACCCTTTTGAAATGCACCAAGATCTTATGGAAGAATACCATCAAAGTGCACGACAGGAGAGTTATGAAATCATATGCTCTATCATAACAACCATGATGAAGGACGGGGAATCTGTCACGAGCCACATGCAGAAAATGCAAAGGTATGTGGATCAGTTGCTGAAGATTAATGTGAACTTCCCTGAGGAGCTTGCAATAGATATCATTTTGCACTCCTTACCATCGTGCTATGATCAATTCCGCATGACATATCACATGAATAAGGAGGAGGTCACACTCAGCAAACTTCAGGGACTCCTCAACACCGCAGAAACAGGTCTTAAGGGTAAGTCGGTTGTTAACACTCCTACTCCAAACTCCGCCCCGGTTTTGGCAATCGGGAAAGGTAGAGGGAAGAAGAGGAAGAGCTCTTCGAAGGGTACCAAGGCTAGGACCCTTGATGGCTCTTCTTCAAGTGGAACCAATAAAGGTTTTGTCACTCCTTCTTCTGACCCTAAAGAGGCTGAATGCTTCTATTGCCATGAAAAGTCACATTGGAAGTGGAACTGCCCAAAGTACCAGCAAGATGTGAAGGATGGGAAAGTTAAACCCAACCATGCAGGTATTTACACTATCTTATCTAATAACTCACCCCATTCTAACTCTTGGGTCCTTGATACCGGTTGTGGTATTCATATTTGTTCTGATTTGCAGGGGCTAAGAAGAAGTGAGAATGTGGAGCATGGAAGAATAAACTTAATCATGGGGAATAGGAAAGCTTTACCTGTCACCAAGATTGGAGTTTATACTTTATCGCTAAGTAGTGGGTTTAGTTTAGATTTGAATAAATGTTGTTATTCGCCAGAAATGGCAAGAAATATTATTTCCTTTCATGCATTGTATAAACAAGGTTTCACCTTTTCATTTGATAATGAATTTGGTTCGATTAATGCTTTCTTTAATAATGTTCTTTATTTTAAAGCATTACCTTGTGATGGTGTGTATGAAACTGTAACTGTGGTTGATAACTTAGGAAATAATGTATTGTGTATTGATTCTGTTAATGATAATAACTTGGATAAAGCATCATTATGGCATTGTCGTCTTGGACATATAAGCAAGAAACGCATAGGCCAACTCCAAAAGGATGGAGTCTTGGAGTCATTTGACCTAAAGTCAGATGATAGTTGCGAATCATGCTTACATGGAAAAATGACAAAGTCACCCTTCACAGGTTCTTATGAGAGGGGTGAAGGTTTGTTGGATCTTATACACACGGATGTGTGTGGGCCCTTCAAACATGCCACAAGGGATGCTAATTGTTATTATTTGACTTTTACTGATGATTACAGTAGATATGGATATGTCTACTTAATGAAGCATAAGTCAGAGACTTTTGAGAGGTTTAAAGAGTTTAAACAGGAAGTCGAGAATCAATTGGGAAGGAACATTAAGATGCTTCGATTCGATCGAGGTGGTGAGTATCTTAGTTCAGAGTTCCTCGACTATCTTAGGGAATGTGGGATTGTCTCACAATTGACACCTCCCAGGACACCGCATTTGAATGGTGTAGCTGAGAGGCGTAATCGAACCTTGTTGGATATGGTTTGTTCCATGATGAGTCGAGCTTCGCTACCAATCTCATTTTGGGGGTATGCCTTAGAGACTGCCGCCCATATCCTTAATCTAGTTCCCACAAAGAAAGTTGCCAAAACTCCTCATGAGATGTGGACTGGTAAAGTACCCAAACTAGACCACATTAAGATTTGGGGTTGCGAGGCTTTCGTGAGACGCGAGACTCATGATAAGCTCGAACCTCGAAGTGAGAGGTGTATTTTCATCGGCTGCCCACAGAAATCCTTTGGTTACCTCTTCTACAGACCTAGTGAGAATGTGGTCTTTGTAGCTAGGAGGGCTTTCTTTCGAGAGAGAGAGTTCATAAGCCAAGGAGACAGTGGGAGGCAAGTTGACCTTGAAGAAATTCAAGAGTCAAGTGGTGAAGGAACTTCAAACCCTAGCACTCAACTTGAGGAGGAAACTCCTGTTGAGCCAATTGACAAGTCTGTACCTCTGAGGCGTTCCACAAGAGTTAGGAATGCACCTGAGCATTACTATGGATTCCATATTACTGCGGAAGGTGATACACTTATCAGTGATGAGACACTGATAGGTCTGGATGAACCTAACAGTTACGCGGAAGCCATGGCAGGCCCTAAGTCAGCCAAGTGGAAAGAGGCAATGGACAGCGAGATACAGTCCATGTATGACAATCAAGTTTGGAACTTGGTTGAGAATGTACCAGGTCGTAAGACTATAGGGTGCAAATGGATCTTCAAGAAGAAGACCGACATGGATGGTAATGTACACACTTATAAGGAACGACTGGTTGCAAAGGGTTTCTCACAAACTCCGGGAGTTGATTATGATGAGACCTTTTCTCCAGTGGCCAAGATTAAGTCTATTAGGGTTCTGTTAGCCATAGCCGCATTTCATGACTATGAAATATGGCAAATGGATGTCAAAACCGCTTTCCTTAATGGAAAGTTGGCTGAGGATGTTTACATGAGTCAGCCAGAGGGTTTTGTCAACACAAAGTACCCTAATAGAGTGTGTAAGCTTGAGAAATCCATTTATGGGTTAAAGCAAGCACCTCGCAGATGGAATCTTTGCTTTGATGAGAAAGTCAAGGAATTTGGCTTTTCTAGGAGTGAAGATGAATCTTGTGTATATGTCAAGGCTAGTGGGAGTATAGTTAGCTTTTTGGTATTGTATGTGGATGACATACTACTCATAGGAAATGACATCCCAACTCTGCAGGAAGTTAAGTCCTGGCTTGGGAAGTGTTTCTCTATGAAGGACCTAGGAGAAGCTGCCAATATTCTAGGGATAAGGATCTTGAGAGACCGGAGTAAAAGACTAATTGGACTTAGTCAGAGTACCTACTTGGATAAGGTGCTGAAGAGATTCGGTATGCAGGACTCCAAGAAAGGAGAGTTACCCATCCAGAGTAACGCCAGATTGAGTAAGACACAAAGCCCTAGTACTGAGGCTGAGATAGCAGAAATGAGTCGAATACCTTATGCTTCGGCTGTAGGATCGATCATGTATGCTATGACGTGTACTCGACCTGATGTAGCCTTTTCTTTGAGCATGGTTAGAAGGTATCAGGGGAACCTGGCAAGGCACAATGGACTGCGGTAAAGAATATCCTCAAGTACCTACAGAGGACTAAGGACTGGGTCCTTACCCTCGGTGGGAGTGAAGACTTGAGAGTTGTAGGGTATAGTGATGCTAGCTTTCAGACTGATAGGGATAATTTCCGCTCTCAGTCAGGCTGGGTCTTTACCTTAAATGGAGGAGCAATTTCTTGGAAGAGTTCCAAGCAAGAGACAGTGGCTGATTCAACTTGCAAATCAGAGTATATAGCAGCTAGCGAGGCAGCAAAGGAGGCGATATGGCTGAAGAACTTCATTGGACACCTTGGAGTTGTACCAGCTATTAAAGAGCCAATGGAAATTTTCTGTGATAGTGAAAGTGCAGTTGCCTTAGCCAAGGAACCAAGGGATCACGGGAGATCCAGACACATTGACAGAAAATACCATTTCATCAGACATCGAATAGAAGAAGGACTCCTCGTGGCAAAGAGGGTATCATCGGATGAGAATCCAGCAGATCCCCTCACGAAAGGACTGACTCGGGTTAAGCATCTCCAGCATGCTCGGAGCATAGGACTGAAGGATGATATGAGATTTAGTAGTTAGATAACCTTGAAATTTGTAAAGTGTAATTGACATTAGATGATGAATAAAAGGTGTTTTATTTATGAGTAAAGTGTTGCTATCTCTTGTCGATCGTTTACTATATTTCTTTTGCATGTTTTGACTTCCAGAATAATTATGTTTGGTATATCATATTATTCGAACCTCCACAGTCGGTCATATGTCGGAAGTAGGTATGAATCAAGACTGTCATGATTGGTTGCAGAGGTCTAAGTTGTTGGACATGGCTACAACACTCATGAGTGCTCATAAGTTCTGAGCATTGGACTCAACCCACGCTCACTGGAATCATTTCATGGAATTTATCTCGAGTGATCGTGAGATGGTAATATCATATAAGTCTTCAAACCTAGAGATATGATTTGTTACTTATGAGTTGGTTATGCATTGATTGTACGTTAACGCATTGGTAACTCGATGTTATAAAACGTGCTTTTGTGTATAATTCAATGAGTGGTAGAACAAACATATGAGTCGAAGTTTATCTGTTCCTTCTTGGATTAGAAGCTGATATCTGGGCCCCTCGATGATTTTGTTTTGACCTATGTACCGGGCCCGGTCAGAACTAAGTTGATGTGTTCAATTAAGTTATTTGTCAAACAAATCGGAAATCGGGAAACAAACTGCTGGACAATAAGTAAGACATTGTTCCATGTATTTGTCCGACTGATATCTAGAACAGAGGATTATGTGATCACTTATCTGAAATGGCGTATCATTATCTTCTCAGTTCCGAGAAACCTTGAAAAGAGCTACGATTGCTGATCGGTTCCTGAAGTCATACTTGCAGTTATAGTTATTAGACTTATCCAAGTGGGAGACTGTTGGATAAGGTGTCTAAGTCCATAACTATTTCTGGTATGTACTTGACCCGACCCGGCATGGTCCATTTGGGTTGCATGGCATCATGCATTTGGATAGACTAAATGAGAGAAATAACACTTGTGGTTTATTAATATATTATAAGTTCTAATATATTAATAGTATTATTTAATTAGTATTGATCAAGAATTAATCTAGGATTAATTAAGTGATAAAAAGATGACTAATTAAATATATGGGTTGACAATGTAAATCATCCATAACTTGTATAGTGGGCTAAAAGGCTCCATGGATAATCAAGTTGGGTTAAACCCATTGAATACTCCATAGAGGCTCCATGAGAGTTACAAACCCATGGGTCATGGAAATGAAGAGTCATGCCACATTAGGGTTTACATGGTGTAACCCTAGATGTGACACACTATATAAGCAACATGTTCTCCACCAAAATCGGCGACAATAAGAAACAAGAGGGCTAGGCCAATTTTAGAAGTGTGTATTCTCTCTAAAGTCATTCCAAAAGCATTTGGTGTTGTGTGAAGCATTTGAGGCATCACACTTGGGGTGCTAGGCTCACAAGGTTTCAAGGATCATAAGCAACAACAAGGTAAGTTATTCTATCTTTCATGCAAGTTAAAATTTGTTCCCCATGTATGCTAGATAGGAATATAACCTTGGAATTCAACTTTGCATGATAATTAGACAAACATAGATCCAAAGTTATTAGGGTTGCATGTACACTTAGGAAGTGTTAGAATGCTCAAAACCCATCACTTTCTTCTTCACGAATAGCACTGGAGCTCCCCAGGGTGATGAACTTCGTCTAATGAAACCATTGTCCAACAACTCCTGAAGTTGAGTCATAAGCTCCTTCATCTCCGTCAGTGCTAATCGGTATGGTGCTTTTGCTATTGGTGTTGTTCCTGGTAACAAGTCTATTCGAAACTCCACTTGTCTATCAGGCGGTAATCCAGGAAGATCTTCGGGAAAGACTTCCCGATACTCACACACCACTGGTATATTTTTCATTTCCTTTTTCTCCTTCTTAGCATCGATCACAAATGCCAAGTATGACGTGCATCCCTTAGACAAACATTTTCTGGCTTTCATCAGGGAGATGATTCCAGAATTTACTATGCGTTTGTCCCCATACACCACAAATGACTCTTTTCCAAGCGGGTTTACTCTTACTATCTTTTTCTTGCACAATATCTCAGCATCATTGGCGCTAAGCCAATCCATTCCTAGTACGATATGGAAACCATTCAGCTCAATAGGTAACAAATCTTCATGCAATTCGTTTCCGTTTATGTCGATGACGATATTCCTAATGCAATCGCTAACAGGTATGAATTTGCCACTGCCAACTTCTACAACTAGGGCATCATCAAGTTTTTCTATAGGCAATGCTAGTCTTCCACCAAATTTTTGTGATATAAAGGAGTAATTTGATCCAGAATAAAACAATATATTGGCAGAAAATCCATTTACAAGAAAGGTACTTGAAGCGACGTCCGCTGCTTCCTTTGCGGCTTCGAGTGTCATCTGGAGAACTCTGGCTTTTGGCTTCGGTGGGACATTAGGCCTTGCAGCCTCCTTCTGCTTCGGGCAGTCCCTCAAGAGGTGCCCTTCCTCATTACAACCATAAAAAACTTTATTGTTGAACGTGCACTTGTTGGCGTAGTGCCCATGCTTCCCACATTTAAAACAAGTGACCTCCCCGTCACACTTCCCATGATGTTTCTTTTTGCAATTTTCGCACCATTTCGCTTCGCCTCCTCTTCCTCTCGAACCAGACTTCGAGGATTTACTTTTCTTGTTGGATCTCGAAGATCCCTCGAACTTCCTCTTCTCACCAACCTCGATTCTCTCCATACCCCTTTCCTTTAACTGGGTCTCAACATTTTTGGCTGCTCTAATGGATGCCTTTAACATGCTTGCCATTTTGACTGTTGGGCCAAAGTCTGATGGCAATCCGTTAGCAAAATTTTCTACCTTGGCGAGCTCAGTCGGCACTAGGTATGGAAATTGTTGGGTCAAAAATATGGTTTATACTTTGCTTTTCTAAGCATTTATTGTTTTTATTATTTGGGACGAAAATAGTATAGGATTAATCATAGCCTGGACCGAAAACCCATGTGTTTTCGGTCTAGCATTGGATTATTTGTATTTTGGGCTTGGCCTTAGGTCCATATATATATATATATATATATATATATATATATATATATATATATATATATATATATATACATATATATATATATATATATATATATATATATATATATATATATATATATATATATATATATATATATATATATATATATATAGGGTGAGGAGTGCATGTGAGGGGAAGAGCCAAGGAGCTTAAGTGTGTGTATTCTAAGGTGTGAGAGAAACAAGAGAGAAAAGTATGTGTGAATCTTGTGTATTGTTCATCATTCCAATCTTGAATACATCATAGATTCATCTTCTTCTTCTCCTTCTATTCTATTAGATCTGAAATCATCCGTTTGATTGGGATTCCGCACCATCAAACGGGTCTGATTGATACACAAGCAGATTTGGGGACTTACAATTGGTATTAGAGCAAAACCGGTGTCAATCAAGCTTGTTATTCAGTTCTCGGTTTTCACAGCTTTGTTCTTCACGTTCTCGGTGTCTAGGAGCTTACTATTTGCTCGAGTTTTGAAGATCAGATCAGAATCTGCATCGTGTGGAATTGAAATCTGCTTGGAATTCAGCTTTTCGGTTGAATTCTCAGTGTTTTCGGTTGGATCTTCATAAACCGAAAACATATATTCAATCGTTTTCTTTCCAGATCTATTTTGTTTGAAGGCTGTGTTTGAGGTTTCAATGTGTGGAAATCAATTTAGGATCGAAAATCTAAGTTTTTCATTGAAAACTGTTAGTTTTCGGTTCAATCTTCAGAAACCGAAAACTGTTCTTCAAGTTCTTCAGAAACCGAAAACCTCCTTAATCTTCAGAAACCGAAAACCCCCCTTATCATCATAAACCGAAAACCCTCGATAAATATAAAACCTCTTCTCTTCAGAACCGAAAACCTTATTTTCCTTTCAACCGAATTCTTCGTTTTCGGTCAAGACCACTCAACCGAAAACCACTTTCCTTGATCTTTTTGTTTGCCTTTCAAGTTATTTTTTATTAAAAAAAAATTAGTGTTACCTCTATTTTATTTCTTGTTCGGAAAAATCAAAAAAAAAAAAATTCAAAAATATTGTGTGCTAACCTTGTTTTAGTTTTGTTTTTATCTTTTTATTTTGTTTGTCTTGAAAAGTGAATCCAGGTGTAGATGAGACTCGTGGAGACTGTATTGTAAATTTCTGAGCCGAGGCTTCATCCGTGAGCATCGAAGAATTCTCATTCGAAGGAGCAAGAAATGAAGATTATTCTTTCGACATTCAATGTTTCAAACCCAGAAGCAAGGTGAAGCTGCACTTGAAGATTATGTGACATATTGCATTGAAGCCTCCTCAATCAATTTGCTGCTATCTATGTACCTGCTGAAGTGATCCAGAAGATTCGTTCTCTCTGATGTTCTCTCTGAATATTCTCAAGCTGAAAGCGCTATCTTTCAAGAAACTTTTGAAGAAGACTCCTCACCCAATGCGCGTTCAATGTCAAATTTTGAAGATAAGCCCAACTGCTCCAGATGAAGTCATTCATTGAATATTCATCAAGTTCATCTTGAAGTTGTGAAGAATTTGAAGATAAATGCTGAAGCCAAGCTCACAATGAATATTAACAAGAAAAGCCAACTACCTTTTTAGGGGGAGCTTGTTGGGTCATTTAGAAAAGAAAGCTATAAACCAAGGGGGAGATTGTTGGGTCAAAAATATGGTTTATACTTTGCTTTTCTAAGCATTTATTGTTTTTATTATTTGGGCCGAAAATAGTATAGGATTAATTGTAGCTTGGACCGAAAACCCATGTGTTTTCGGTCTAGCATTGGATTATTTGTATTTTGGGCTTGGCCTTAGGTCCATATATATATATATATATATATATATATATATATATATATATATATATATATATATATATATATATATATATATATATATATATATATATATATATAGGGTGAGGAGTGCATGTGAGGGGAAGAGCCAAGGAGCTTAAGTGTGTGTATTCTAAGGTGTGAGAGAAACAAGAGAGAAAAGTGTGTGTGAATCTTGTGTATTGTTCATCATTCCAATCTTGAATACATCATAGATTCATCTTCTTCTTCTCCTTATATTCTATTAGATCTGAAATCATCCGTTTGATTGGGATTCCGCACCATCAAACGGATCTGATTGATACACAAGCAGATCTGGGGACTTTCATAAATAACTTCATCTTCTCGGTAAACGCAGTAGCATAGTCATCAATGCTCATTTTCCCTTTCTTCAAGTTCTGGAACTCATTGTTTAGATCGATCAGGTCTTTCTCGGAGCAGTACTGCATCTTCAACTGTTCCATGAATTCTTCCCAACACATCTTCATAGCTTCTCCTCGTGGCATCGTATCCGCCAACAATTTCCACCAGCTGAAGACTCTGGTCTTTAGTTGTCGAACCGTAAAGACGGTTTTCTGCTTATCGCTACAGTTGCAGCTTTCAAAAACCATCTCCATTTTGGAGATCCAGTCCATAATCTCCACAGGCTTTGGGTTTCCAGAAAGACTTCGTGGTTTGGCACCCAAGAAGTTCTTATACATACGTCCATCTCGGTCGATTTCCCTCTCCAGGTCATTCCTTCTCACCACTAGGGGTTCCACTTGACTAACAGTGCGGCTGTTATTCCCTTCTTCAGACTCTCCGTCATTCAGTTCTGGTAGTTCAACAGGCATTAAAGGTTCAGTTCTGTTATTCAGCAACAGTTGTCTCATTTCTTCCCTCTGTTCAGCCATCATAGCCCGAATCATGGCTTGAACTCCATCCATTGTGACTGGCTCAGGTGCAACTTCGACTATCGGCACCTGTTCAATCACTTCGGGATGAGGCTGCTGATTCCTGTTTCCATTTGCGTTTCCAGCTCCACTTCGGGTTCTTGCCATTTCGATCTATACACCAAATTAGGTGAATTTAGATCTATATTCACGATAGACGTTTAAATTCTCCTTATCACTCCGAAACGTTACATGCTAGTTCTAATGTCGTATTCGAACGCTTAGAATCCTAAACACATAAGGTTTCCAGATCCGGTCGGCAACAGACCATAGATCCAAACAAATAATAGCACATAAGGAAAACATAAAGCATTTAGCACATAAAAGCATTTTAGGCATCTTTCCTAAAACAAACTAGTGCTTGTGTCTAAAATATGGAAGACACTCATCTCACGATCATTGCTTAGCATTCTAAGTTTAAGACTAGAAATCCTACAAATTCCTAGTTCACTTAAACTAATGCTCTGATACCAACTGTGACATCCCCATTTTTACGGCCAGAAAAGACCAATTTTGTTTTTTTTTTAAATAAAAATAAGAGTAAATTCTTAAGAAAAGTGTTGCGGAATTTGTTCCCAAAACAAAGTATAATAAAAATTTATCAAAGCATTTCTTCAAGAAATGAATTTTCACTACATTACAAAAAAACTCGGGATGTCAATCATCGATACAGATCATAAGCATAAACCAAAAACATCATAGGCGACAAAACACAATCTGGCCTCAAAACAACATAGGCCTTACAATATTCCATTTATTTTCTACTGGCCTAAAATCCACAATCTCTCGTCAAGTCATCGAACTATGCTTTTGCCACTACCTGTAATACAAGAAACTGAGTGGGTCAGGCTGGGGAGTCTGGTGAGCATATAGGGTTTTCAACCCACAATAAATAAGTTTATTATTTTCATCAATCATTAAACCCGATTACCCGTTCCCATTATCCTCACCTTACGTCCCTAAAGCATCTCTCATTAGGGACCTATCCTAAGGAATTTCATCGGGATGGACACTACTGCTAAGGGGATTCCTCAGCCATATGTGTCTGTAGGCGACCGTGGGGGGGATGGAGTACACCGGTGAACACATCGTTCACAAACACCTACAGGTTGCGAGCCTGCTAGCGTTCCACTGGACTTCCTAGAAAAGTCTGTGGTTGTCATCGATACTTCGCTAGATAACTGGATCAACGTCAACATCGAGGCCTCTCATCATTTTATTTCACCACACACCAACTAATTCATCTACCCATGTTTTACCCAACATTTTTGTAAATATAAAATACATATACAATCCAGATCTGGAAAACAAAGTTTAAATCTTTCATACAGCATAGATCTCAAAGTATAAAACATACATATATACAGTTTAGATCTGAAAAGTGTAGATATGAAGTAAAAAAGTCTAGATCTGAAGGAAAAGGGTTCCGATCTGGAAGAAAAGTCTAGATCTAGAAGAAAAAGTTCAGATCTACGAAAAAAGAGGTTCAGATCTTTCATCCAGCATAGATCCCAAGTAAACAGATAATATATATATACACATAACATGTAATTTATATAAAATATTTCATATCTCTGTGTAAGATGAAGGTGACTATACACTCACCTGATGACGAGTGATTCGGACAGCACTTCGTTTCTTAAAATATTCTTCTTTGACGAAACCGGGAAGTTTGCTTGAAAAATCGGGCTCTGCACGGGCAAAATTTCAAACCGAAAAACTCTTTTTCTCGGAGAGTTTGGGCTCTCCGTGGCATTCTCTAGAGCTAGAAAGGTTCCCTAGGCTTCGCGGGGGGGGGGGGGGGGGAGGGGGGGGGGGGTTTAGGGGAGTAGTGAGAGAAAGTAGAGAGAGAAAGTATAAGGTTTTGGTGTGAAATACTCGGCAGCCCTCGGCCCCCTTTTAGAGGCGAGACCTCGGACGTACGCTGGGCGTAGTCCTCGGTTACGCTGGGCGTAGCTCGCTCCGTACACACATGTCGCAAGGCTGTTGGGGCGACGTGGATTGTTCCGAGACCATATACTTCCGAGAACGTGAGGCGTAACGAGCTGCGTACGCGAGGCGCAGGTGCGAACGTCGGGCGTCCGAAGACCTACGCGGGCGTAGCCTCGCATCCAGCTTCGTAATTTGCACTCCAGACTTCAAAAGTTCATAACTTTCGCATACTAGCTCCATATTCGACGTTCTTTATATCAACGCGTAGGCAGGACCGTACTCTACGACTTTTGTGTAGACTTCATAGGCTAATTCACGAAGTCGATTTTAAATTTAATAGTATGAGAATATTAGAATGTTTAACGACCGTGTAGAACTCATAACTTCTACATACGGACTCTGTTTTCGTCTGTCTTTTTACCGTTGAGCTCCTATTGACGAGATCTTCGATTCTCGTTTAGGTTGTGTCGGCTAAAAACCGCTCGATCTAATATTCGAACTTCGGGTTGTGCACTGCTGATCCGAAAAAGTTAAACTTCAGGTATTTATCAGCCAAATATTTAACCTTTATATACGTCGGTCCGGGTATGTCACTACTAGAAAGCAGGTTTTTTATAACTGCGACATCCCCAAAATTTCAGAACCAATTACAACTTTTTCTTTACGCTTTAAGTTATTGTGTTGCGGGAAATCCCAGTTTATTTAAAACATTTTGAGATAAAAAAAAGTTATTTCATTTTACTAAAATACAAAGGATGTCATCATCAATATCCAAACATAGTTTATAGCGTAAATACTAAAAGTCTCCTGAAATACCATTACATGCTCATCTCTTATTTCACTCAACATCCTAATTATTTTCCAATAGCCTTATTTCCTCTACCTGTGATGCATATAAACCGAGTGGGTCATGTTTGGGAAAACAAGTGGAGTTGCATAGGGTTTTCAAGCCAATAATATTTTAATGATAATATATCATAATAACATCCCTTCAACAATTATTTCCAGAAAATATGGATATATATAATATGGTGTAAGACCATCTAGTGTGCCCAACTGATTCTCACAAATCATAATTCGACGATCATCTGGAAGAATTACCTTACCTGATGAATCGTCTGAGCAACTGTTTGACTATGCAGCTAGGGGAGTCCTTGGCCAGTGTAATTCATATTACGACGACCAATATTTAGAGTATTTGATAAATATGGTATCCCATTTTATCTATGTATGTAGATTATAAGTCCATACTAGCAACGTAATTCACTAGACCACCTATAATACTCAAGTGTTGTCATCTACTCTAGTCGATGACCTAGACTCACCTTCCAGTTGTCTGATCCGGACCCACCATTTATGTTCAACCAAGAAGATGAGGACTACTACACTATGCATGATCTCACACTCTACCCCAGGATGAGACCTATTCAATATACAACTTAATTTGAACTAAGCATCGTTTATAAACCGTATTTTTATAAATAAACAAGACTATAGTTAAAAGGAAATCCACTTCCAATACAAAACCTAATCAAGCAGTTCTATTATATTTATACAAATATCATATAGTACAAATACTACATTTAACATTTAACAATAAATACTTTTATTAGATTATGTTCTTGAGAGTAACTACTGATTCACCTGGTAAGGGTGGCTAATTTGAGGTTAGGGCAACGCTTCGCCTACGACTTGTCCTTTCAAAAGACCTAGATTTAAATATCGCTAAGATTTATTCTAGTTTCACATTTCTTTCGACTATAATAATGATAATCTAGATTCCCCAATAACCCTAATGTCTACTTCAAGATTTATCAAGTAGGGAATAACCAGCTTGGAGCATATTGGAGGTAGGTTGTGTTTGGTATACAGAGTATATCGTTAAGAAATCCACTTTAAACACCCCACTATATCTAGCATAGACATCACTATCGTAAGTAGATCAATCAGTATTATGACTTGGAATCACTGATGAATCTTATTTATAGGTTCATAATAACATTTATGATTATAAATACAAGTTACACTTGAATTAAGATAAGTGAAGCTTAACTTACAAAGTTTTTTTAACAAGAACCGGTAATTAGGCGGGTGGAAATCCGTCCCAGGAACTTCTATTTCTCTAGGTCTCTAACGTTGCAGGTCCTCTTAAAAGTAGTCATGAACAAGGGAGTAAAAGGGCTAGGGGTGGAAAGGATTTCCAGAGGATTTGGTTGAATGTAAGTGTGAAAATGAAGTGCAAACACGGGTATTTATAGCCAGAAAAGAGGGACGTGTTGGGCCTATTGTATGGTGCACGCTAAAGCCCTCTATCGGGGGAGTTGACGTGGTTTGCAGGAATGCTGCAACGAGTCATAAAATAGGTGGGTCGAGTCGGACAGTCAGTGTGTGCCGTACACGCTGCTTATGCGCACGGAATCTTAATATTTTCGAAAATTCATATCTTTTTCGTACGAGCTCCGTTTTCAATGTTCTTTATATCCACGTGTAGCTATCGATGAGTACTACAACTTTCGTTGATAATCGTCGACTAATTCTCAATTTATTTTTAAAGTTATATTTTTAACATGCTTAGATTGTTAAAGTCTGTATAAAATCCTAACTCTCTCAGATGACATGTGTTCTCGACTGTATTAATATCGACGAATTGCTATTCATGAGATATTCGATTCTTGTTTAGATTGTTTATACTAACAATCGACTGCTTTTAATTTTGGTTTATGTGTAGCACACTACGTTGGGTACAAAGTTATCCATGTATGCCTTTGTAAATGGTTTTACTTTTGTAGACCCACTTGCATGTGGTAAAGTAGCCTTGTAACATGAGATAGATACAGAGAGAGAGAGAGAGAGAGAGAGAGAGAGAGAGAGAAAGAGAGAGAGAGACATGTAAACACCTCTATATAAGGTGGGTTCATACCACTTGTAGAGGCGTGCTTGAGAGATGTTACATTGAGAGTGTTAGTGTGTGTTAATATGTAGATTTAGATCTAGATCCTTTTTTTGTAAACACCTGTCATAATCGAATGCATCTCTTAAACACCCAAATCACCGTGTTCTTTGTGTGTTCTTTAATTCCGCATGACAAATCAATGCTCATAATTCACATCAATTGGTATCAGAGCGGGTCTTCAAAGATCAACACGATTTTTTGAAGAAACGATTCCCGGTTTGGATACAATCAACACAATTGGAACATTTATGGTAAGTCTCTCTATGATCTCTCTAAATCTCCTTGATTCGTGCTTGCGTTCTTGAATTTTTGATCATTTTGACTCATTGTAAGCTTTGATCGATTGTACATTTGTTCAACATACGCAGTATCCGAGTTCTTGTGTATCGGTTTATTCTTGTCATTCTTGCAAATCGATTAATCTTGTTTGTGATTCTAAACTTGTGAATCGGTTTTATTTTATGTGTTTAATCTCAAAATCGATGATGATCAAGTTATGACTAAGAAATCGAATATTAGATCTTTGATTTTGATGAAATTGTCAAGAACTTTCAAATTTTTGTGCAGAACAAGTGAAGAATAGTGACATAACCACTTTTTGATCTGAAATTTGCTATTAGAATCATCAATTTGATGTTTGTTGAGTTTTGACTCCGAAAAGTCAAACCCAGAAAAAGTCAAATTTGATTTTCATGCGGTGATTCTATGAATTTGGAGGCTAGAATTGGTTAATATGAGTTAAACATGGGCTATAGATCTAGAAATGAAGTATATTTTGATGGTTAATTTCGAATTTTCTTGGATTGGAATTCTTGGTGTCAATACCAGTTCATACGATTTTTTTCAACTCTTAAAATCGATTTCGAAATTGGATGGGTTTGTGGCCTATATTGATGTCGAAATAACAAGAGTTATGGCTGAGAAAAGGAAGATTTGATATCGAAGGCCAAATCTGATGAGGAATCGGTTTTGGTTTCGAACATATTTTGACTATGGTTTTGGAATCGACTGGAACGATGGTCGACGATTGATAGCAGATGACGAAATTTGATTTTTGTTTTCGAAAGGTGTTGGAGTCAATTGCTGGGTTCGCATATTATGATGTCGATTTGATGAAAGTGAAGTCTTGGGTTTCATAGTCGATGCATTGGAGTCGCTTTTTGAAGGTTTGGGAACGAACATATGGTGTATTGGAGTGTCGACACTTAACTCTTCGAAATTGGATCGTGTGGAATCGAGGATTGAAAACTAAAAGGTTGATTGGAAATTCGATTTTGGTGTCTTGATTTCGAAGGTTTCACAGTGAATAGATGTCGATGATTTTGGGATGTGATATCGAAGACTTTGAGTCAATGGTTGAAAGGGTTTTCCTTACTGTCGAAGGTTTTGGGGTGCATACTCGACACTAGACATCACAAACGAAATTTGCGAATCGGGTATCGACTAACGAAGATTTTGATAGCTTACTTTCGAAAGTTTGATAACGATTTGGGAAGGAGACTGGAAGTCTTCGTTATCTGGTAACACGAATTGGAAAGAAGAAGAAAACGGAAAGTTTCGAATAGGGTCCCTGTAGTTTCGAAGACAGGGAGTTTAAATCCATTTCGAAAATAGGACTAATTTTCGACATTTTGGACGAAAAGAGGCAAAATTTTCGCAATGAGTCCCTACACTTAAATTGAAATTTGAAGTTTATACCTATATTCGACATTGGGGTATAATTTCGACATTTTGAAGAATTGTGCAGAAGTTTCATGTTCAGACCCTGCAGTTAATGCGAATTGACGCTTTCTACACAGTTTTGCAAATGGGGGAGAGTTTCGCATTTTTGGTTATTTTAGGCGCACCGGGTCACTGCAGAATTTTAAAATTGACAATTTCTACCCAAATTTGTGAAATTTTGTCAAAGGCGGTCCATAAACGAAGCTAAAAATTGAAAATTTTTTGGATTGTCCGGATTGAAGCAAAATGTTTATGCCATATGTTAAGGGGGAGTTTTTGATAGAAAAATTCCGAATTGAGCACTTTCTCATTCCCTTTTGGTTTTAAAATCATTTTACGATTATAAAAAGGGGGAGAGATTTAGATATGGAAATTCGAAACAATATTGAATTTTTCATATTATGCGGACTTGAAGACCGAAGTGACCTTGAGTATTTGAAGTTTATGAAATGACCCGATTGGATATTCAGAAGTGATTTCGGTTCATGATGACTTTGGACTTATTGAAGATTTTTGGGGTGTGCTTTTATGCTCAACTTTAGGGTGATTATTTGGAGATTGAGAAACTCCTAATTATCTGTTGATGCTCGGATTGTATGGTCTCACACTCTAGATCCCGGATTGAAAAATCATTGAAGAGTTGACGATTTGAAGTTCATCTCTACATGTGTCACGCTTGAGGCTCGGTTCGCGAAGTTGCTTGATTTTGGAAGATTTAAAGCGGGTCATCCATTCGTAACCTTGAGGGGGGGGGGGAATGTTGGGTACAAATTTATCCATGTACGACTTTGTAAATGGTTTACTTTAGTAGACCCACTTGCATGTGGTAAAGTAGCATTGTGACATGAGAGAGAGAGAGAGACATGTAAACACCTCTATATAAGGTGGGTTCATACCACTTGTAGAGGTGTGCTTGAGAGATGTAGCATTGAGAGTGTTAGTGTGTGTTAATTATGTACATTTAGATCTAGATCCTTTTTTGTAAACACCTTTCATAATCGAATGCATCTCTTAAACACCCAAATCACCGTGTTTTTTTGTGTGTTCTTTAATTTCGCATGCCAAATCAATGCTCATAATTCACATCAAACTATTATTGTAAACTTCAAAAAATCATAGATTCCTCTTAAGAAGTTAGATTTAGGTGTTCCTTATATACACGAGATCGATTTTTCAATTACTATGGTTTCTGTTTAGATTATTTATCCTAAATAATCTTTAATTTTTATTTCTATTTTAGCCTTATTTATTAAGTTTTAACGTAAGTTTTTACAAATATATATTATATACACCTAATATATATAATTCACATAAACACATATATATTTAAATAATTCACTTTCATTTATTCCTAATATACTTCAATGGTCGAAAAAACATGAGTACAGATTCATAACAAGGCCCAACGATAAATGTGGGCGTTATCATTATCTACCGCTTAGGATGATTGTGTCTCGAAATGCAATAGCAAACAGTTGTGGATTGCGAATCCTAATGCAACTTTTCTGTCTTCTAGGTGAGGTTTGGCCCTGCCAAATGTTTCCATCGCACTAGCACTAAATCAATTATCTTATGTCGTAATTTCTTCGTCTTGCGGTCAACGGTTTCTTCAGGATCTTCAACCAGCCTTTTATCTTCATCAATTCTTAATTCCGAGAGTGGAATCATGTCATCTTCCTCTCCCAAGAACTTCCTCCAATAATAAACATGGAAGGTGTTGTGGATACCTTCCAGTTCATGTGGGAATTCAAGCTTGTAAGCCTGCTTCCCTATCTTCTGAAGTACTTTGAATAGACCAATAAAACGAGAACTTAACTTCCCACGCTTTCCAAATCTGATAAGTCCCTTCCATAAAGAGACTTTAAGCGACAATTGATCACCGACATTAAACGTTACAATTCGTTGCTCGTATCTTCATAGCTCTTATGACGATTTTGAGCAACTAGCATTCTCTCTCGAATGATTTTCACTTTATGAGCGGTCTATTGAACTATCTCATGATCTGAAAAGTGTTTTTGTCCTGCTTCTAACCAACAATATGGCGTGCGACACTTCCTTCTGTACAATGCTTTATAAGGAGGCATCTTGATGCTTGAGTGATAACTATTGTTGTATGTTTATTCTACTAGTGGTAGGTGATCATCCCAACTACCGGTGAATTATAAAGTACATGCCCAAAGTATATCCTCCAATGTTTGGGTTGTTCTTTCACTATGTATGCCCGGTTTTGGATGATAGGTAGTACTTAAACTCAATTTTGTACCCATTTCTTCATGTATACTCTTAGAGAATCTGGAAGTAAATTGACTGTCTCTGTCTGACATGGTCGATAAGGGTACACCATGGATTTTTTCAATCTCTTTTACGTATGTTTTTCCAACGTCTCCATAGACCAGGTCTCTCGTGCGGCTAGGAAATGTGTACTTTTGTTAATCGTTCTACTATTACCCAAATCATATCATGTCCCTTCTTCATCCTTGGCAACTTGGTTATGAAATCAATGGTAATGTCATCCCACATACCCTTAGGTGTCGGTAGGGGTTCCTAGTTCCCATACATATTTTGAGTTTGTGCTTTTACTCTTGAACAAGTCCCACATTCATCCACGTAAGTTGGTAAATTGACGTTTATAGTCGGCCACCAGTCATAAGGTTTTAGATTTAAATACATCTTGGTGTTGCATGGGTGTATAGAATACATGATCTTTTCTTCGGTACCCATATACGTTATCTGATATTATTTCACTATGATACATTTTTGGTTGTTTTGACATGATTACTAAATGTTTTAAAATGAATTAAAAATGAATTTTTTTGTTTGAAAATTTGGGATGTTACAAGTTGGTATCAGAGCCTCAGTTTGAAGGATTTGGGCATACTCTCAAGTTTTCCTGAACTCAAACTGATTCATAAAAGGAAATATTTTATTAAGAAAGTTCTAATTAAAGAAGGTGATATGATGCTTGCAATCAGCTGAGCTCAAGTAAGTTTTCCTAATATACCCATACATGTTAAATGTTTTATGATATGATATGAGAATTGCGTGCTAGAATAAGGATAAATATCTACTCGGGATTTCATGGTAGAATGCTAGGAGAGATGTCTTTATGTGCCTGTTATATGAGCTTACAGATTTCCATGATTGTAAGAAATCAGTTATCTGATAGGGTGGCATGTTTAGGTTATGTTCTGACTCGACTTGTTTTATGATTTAATGTTGCATGCTTTGTGCTTTTAAGAATTCCCATTAGTATCAATTGACTAGTATACAAATGCGCTTGGTTACATATTACGGAGATTACATAATTTTAGAAGGTTTTGTATAACTGTATTGTGCAGTTCTTGTTTGAGTCCAACCGTTGTGGCGTGGGACCTTTCATACAAAGAATTATCTAATACCAATGATATGTAATTATATTTGTTGGATTAGATGTCTAAGCCCATAACTATTATTGGTATGTACTCGACCCGAGTGTAGCATGGTCCATTTGGGTTGCATATCATCGGGACAATTTGTTAGGATGGACTTTTGAGAGAAGGTAATTTATGGTTTATTAATATATTATAAGTTATAATATATTAATATGAAATCATATGTTTTAATTAGTATTGATCAAGAATTAATTTGGAATTAATTTAGTGATCAAAAGAGACTAGTTAAATCTATGGGGACTAATTATGATAATTAGTTATATTTATATGTGTTGGGCTTATGATCCATGTTGGACCAAGTTTATGTATGGATACATAAAGAGTTGGGCCACATGAACCATGGATCATAAAACCCATGGGTATGGATTTGGGTTATACCCATGACCCTTGGAATCCACACATATAAATACATGCTCTTAGACTCAAAAATGCATTTTGAGTCATTCTTGGAGTTCATGGGTGTTTTTAGGTGCATGGAATTCTCTCTCAAGTTCTACATTTGTCCATGATGTGTTATGACTTCATTTGAGGCTTCCACACTATTGGGGCTAAGATCTTTAAGGCCAAATACACCAAGACTTCAAGCTCCATCAAAAGGTATGTTATCCTAACTAGTATCTTATATGGTTTATGTCAAATGTATGCTAGTTAAAGGTTTAATGCCTTGGAAACCATTTGCATGTATAATTAGTGAAAACATAGATCCAAGGTATTTAGGGTTGTATGTGCACCATAGGATGTTGTATTATACCAAAAACCCAACAGTAGTATCAGAGCCATGTGTTGTTTTCTATTATATTTGATTCAAATGTTTGATTTTCAAAGTTGAAAACAAAAGGAAAAAACATGAAGTTTGTCAAATTTTAAGATAATTACTTGATTTTATGGAAAACTAATTATTTGTAAAATTTGAGTCATTTTACTACAATAGTTGAATTAGGTCAATTTATTAAAAGATAGAATGTTATGATTATTTTATTTGTTTTAAAAGTTTGATCTAAATTTTTTAAGGAGTTACAAATTTTGTCATAAATTTTTGGAACTCAAAAGTCTTTTTTAAAAGTTATGATCTTAAGAGTTTTGAAACTTCCATAAGTTATGGATTATCAAAAGTTTTTTTGTGTTACCTTGTTTTATGAGTTAATTTAGATTAATGAAAAAACTTTGTGTTAGTTGTTTTCAATCCAAATTAATCTACAAATTGTTCATAAATGTGTTTTTGTAACTTGTCCTCAAGTTATATGAAAAGACACATTTATGATTCTTAAAACTCATAAATAATGTCATAGGTTACAAAATGAAGAGTCTTTTTCTCATAAATAGTTTTATGAACTCCATAACTTGTCCTCAAGTTATGGATGTTCAAGAGTCTCTTCATTTAAGTCTCTAAAACTTTAATTAAACTCATAAGTTATGAAAATCAAAGAGTTTTGAATAGTTTCAAAACTTGCCCTCAAGTTTTGGAATTTGTAAAGATTTACTTATGAATGCTTTAATTCCAAATCAAGCCCTAGAATTTTAAAAGCTTAAAATTCAACCCTTATACTATTATTATAATTTTAATTATATAGATATGTATAAGATAAATTCAATCTTACCATTAGTAGGCCTCATTCACGAAGCCAGTCTATAAGAGGGTATAAGGTTACTGCCTATAAAATGGCAGTTTAATGGGTGTCCACACTCTCTCACCGCTTCCTTGACTGGTGGAGGGTCGTTAGCCGAACGGGTAGGATAAAGAATATAATTCTCCCTTCATTAAAAGTATAATGATAAATACTAAGTACCTAAACACTTATAAATTCTCAATCTTAGTTACTTAGGAAAATGTGAAATGGTGCTAACCCATAAAATTACACTTTGCACCTTTGTTAAGTCGTTAGTGGAGCGTGTGTGGTTAACCGACACACTAACATGGGACTGACAATGTGTGGCGAAGGGTAAATTAAGTTTATCATAGATTGGTGGAGCGTGTGTGGTTAACCGGCACATCAATTAGGTGATAAAGTTGAGGGTACCAATTCAATTTGCATGGTTATTCACACCTTGGTTGTGATCCTCGGCATCCCAGTCACAAACTTGAGAGGGCACAATCGAGATTCAAACATGCCATTGAAAGTTCAATGTATATCAAAAGATCTAGGAGTTTCAAATCCAATTAAAACTTAATTATATTTCGTTTTCATGGTGGAAATTGGTAAATCGTCATTTACCTACCTTCAACTATTTTATAGCTTGGATTACGGCATCCCTCTTCCGGTTATAAATAGGTTGTTGGAGCCTAGCCTTAATATTTCATATTCGGTGTCGTATTAAGGACTTTAAATCAACTAAACTTGAATTTTTCCCATTATAGATGTCTAGTTAAGACAACTATGGTCTTCCCAAATCTTTAGCAACAAGCTTTCCTATTGAAGATGATATCCCACATGGCAATCAAGGTGAAAGATTAATCCCTTTGTTGTGCATTAATGGGACTGGAAATCATGCTTCACTTCCTCCACCTCCTCCAATTATTCTCCCTATCCCACAAGTTCAAATACTTGAAAAGTTCAAGGTCACTCAATCCCTATTGGCAAGCTGGGAGAGTCGGGTGTCGAAGTCTCGAGGTAGCTGGCTGTTGACTTGGTTCTTCAGTCACACCCTGTTGACAGATCAATACATGACCCTTAATGATCTTACCTATTTGCTTGATGCTGCTAAATCAGCAATGATTTGGGGGCACTGGTAAAGCAAAATTTGATTGGAAGATCAACTTCCCAAACTTCCATGGACATTGACAATGGTAACATTAGTAGTCCAGAAAAGCTTTCTCTTCCCAGTGGAAGTGATCGGCCATGGTCAAGTCATCTGACCTAATGGTAAAGAGAAATGATAAGTCTGAGATAGTCCCATGTACAATTTCCAAAGAGTCCATATGTTTCGTTTGTCAAAAGAAGGGGCATTGGTTGCGAAGCTGCCAGATTTACCAGAAAGATCTGGTAAAGTCAAAAGTTTGACTCTACTTCAGGTAAAGTCCATTATCTAACTCTATTAAGTATCTTTTGGAGATTCTTAATACATAATGTAATCTAATTACATTTTGACGTTTTATAAAATCAAAGGAAGCTTAAAGAAAGAGTATGCTGATTCTGATCGCGAAAATGGTTCGGTGATCAGAATTTTGAGCAACTGCTTAAGAGTTACGATAGATTGCTTAGGAATAGATATCAACATAGTTTTCATATATATTTGCATTGTAATGATAAGATTTTTCCGCAAGTTTTAAAATAAAAAAAAAATTTGATTTATTTATTTTAAGTATCCTTACAATGGCATTTGTGAAAAATTGTTGTTTATATGTTTCCATTGAAAGCAATATTGGAAAATAAAATTTGATTCTTTCATTTATGGTAGTGTCATAATTTACCAAATAGGGAAAGATTCTCATCACCCAAGTTTCAGTTGGAATCATGCAAGTTGTATTGTGTGATGAATGAGAATTTTCATCTTTGGGAAATTAAGACTAAGTCCTTGTTCACATGTATGTGTGAGTCGAGTGAAGGACTAAAGGATTGGGTACACTTGGTTGTGCGCTGATCAGGTTCACCACAAAGGTCAATACGATTATTCGTTATGATTTACTAAAGTTTAGTAAATATGGTTATGCTTACAAGTTTAAGTGTAATTCTGAAACATTGGAAAAGTTTCAATGTATGGCAGAACGGATGAGAAGAATCAAATAAGGCAGAAAGATAAAAGTTTCTCCAATCTGAAGAGATGGGAGAGTACTTGAGTATCTTGTTTTATGACTATCTTAGTGATTATGAAACAATATCAAATTTGATTCTCTAAGGACACCTTAGTGCATTTGTTTGACTATGGAGAGGAATCATGAATTGTTGAAATGGTTAAATCAAAAGATAAATTGTACTTCGTTCCAAAATCAAATCTTAGAGTCATACTCTAAGATTGTAACTTGAGTGACATAATCTTAAGAAAGGTTTAAAACACTTGTCAAATGTAGAGTAAAATGTTTTCTTACTCTAGTATATTTGAAATTGGTAAGTTGTGATGTTTTGGATAAGACAAAGACCAACTAAGACCAATTGTGAGAAGTGTTTAACTGGATAAGAATCCGCACTACTCTTGAATATTTATTTTGTCAAGGAATGGTTCTTGACAAAAAGAATCTTATATGTCAAGAGGACAGTGGGAGTCTTAAAGATCTTGAATAGTTTTAAGAACTAATCAAGAGTAAACCTATTGTTAATCACTAACACACAACTTGTGGTTTGTAACCTATTGTGTTGACATATTCTTGTGATAAAGGTTATGACAAATTCACATCGATAGGAACACTTACACCATAAAAAAATCTAAATCTCATAAGGTTTCTCTCCGATTCATGAAAATGATGGTAAGGAAACGCTTTCACTAAGTAGATTTTAAGTAGATAGCAAATGTGATCTTTGCATTCTCAAAGTCGTTAGCGGAGTGTGCGTAGTTAACCGGCACACTAACATGGACTTATGAGAAACGGCAAAGGTCTAAACAATTGAGACTATGATTACGACATCCCTTTTCATAGTTCTGAAATTGTTTAGACACACATGTGAGCGATCTAAGAAAAGGTGTATGATTTTGATAAAGTCTTGTCAAAGAAATCTCGTATCAGAAATCTGAACTTTAGTAAGAAAGTCAATAAAGTATTGACTTCTAGAAGTGTAGCTGTTTTCTGATACATGTCAAAGCTAGTGGGAGCATAAGTGTTATGCTAATAATCATCATGTTAGTGGGAGCATGATAATTATGATAAGTATTGCAAGTTAGCAATGTTAATTATAGAAAACAAAGTTTCAATTCTTGAAGTTGCAGGGGTTGGAAAAGTTCTTTTGCAATAACTAAGGGAGAGGATATACTTCATTTCAATTCTGAAAGCTTAGATTGAGATTTTAATCACCTTTAGTCAAGGATATATATATTGAATTTTATGTTGGAATGGTTGAACATAAGAAAATTCTATATATTGCGTTCTCAAAATTCGATTATGATTATGACATCCCTCCTTATAGTCAAATTTTAAGAACATGGAAAATAAAAATGTTATAGCATGAATCGTGTCCCATATGCTTCGGGTATAGGATCGATTACATGTGCTATAATATTTATCCTTTCTAAATTTTCCAAATGCCTGGAGCATTAAGAAGGGAAAAGGTCTCGAATTGGATATGACTAAAATGATTAAACAATTGTCGAGGACAATCTAAGGTTTACCAAAGATTGGTTGCTCAGGGATAGATGGAAGTATAGTGTTAATTTTGGAAGGACCATATTGACATATTCTGAAAAGAGGCAACTCTTGTTCAGAAGTGATAGTCAAAATGGGAATATGGAAATATTCTCATAGGTGGAAGTTATTCAATCTGTGTCAGATTAGAATACTTAATGCAAGAAGGATGTTTAAAGCAATGTACTTTGAATACGAGACTTCGTTTCCATGGAGTTGATCTTCATTGGAATACTCTGTAATGTTTGGTGACAAGTCTTTGTGACTTTGTGCATAATCATTACAGAGGATCAGTGCATATAAGTTTAAAATCTAACAGATTTCGGTAAATGACATGGATTTGGAATTCTTACATTTTTCGATAAGGATTTGGGAGTGTGAAATGAGAATCATTGGAATTATGTTCAATCGATCTATTTCACAAAGTAAGGATCGTAAACAAACATAGTGTGCATACTTTGTGTATGGCATAACTGGTGTTTGGAAAAACATAGTGTACATGCTTGGAGCATGGGACAACTAGTGTTTTTTAAATTCAAGTATAAAGTTGATAAAATCGAAACATTGAATAACGAGTAATCAATATGGTGCTTAGATAAAAGGTGTTTTATTTACTCTCAAAGTTTTGGGGCCATATAGGATTAATATTATTCTTATGTTTCACTTTGCATGTTTTAACTTCCAGTATAACTAGGTCATTCTTCCCGAATGACTAAGTTATTCAAACCATCCACAGTCTTTAATACATTGGAAGTAGGTATTAAATCAAGATTGTCATGAGTTGGCTTGTACATGTCTAAGATGTTGGACATAGCAAGAGTTGCTACAACACTCATGAGTACTCATAAGTTCTGAGTATTGGATTCAACCCACACTCATTTGAATCACTTCATGGATTTTATCACGAGTGATCATGAGACGATAATATCCTATATTCTTCAAACCTAGAGATATGAGTTGTTACTATGAGTTGGTCATACATTGATTGCACGAAAACGCATTGGTAACTCGATGCTATAAAACGTGCCTTTGTGTATGATTCAACAAGTAGTAGAACAAGCCATATGAGTCGAAGTTTATCCATTCCTTTTACCCTTAAAGGGATAAAAGTGATACCTGTGGGCCCCTCGATGATTTAATGATGACACTTGTGAGTGCTTGGCCAAGCCAGGACTGATTTGATTTGTTCAATCAGTCAGTCGTCATAAATCGGAAATCGGGAAACAACAAATGGATAGAGAGAATGATTATAATCCATGTCTCAGTCCATATGATATCTAGAATGGAGGAATATATGATCCCTTATCTAATGGACGCGTCATTGATTTTTTCAGAGTTCGACAGTGGCTTTAAGAGCTACGATTGCTAGTCGGGTTATGAAGTCGTACTTGCAATAATAGTTTTTGACTTATCCAAGTGGGAGACTGTTGGATTAGATGTCTAAGCCCATAACTATTATTGGTATGTACTCGACCCGAGTGTAGCATGGTCCATTTGGGTTACATATCATCAGGACAATTTGTTAGGATGGACTTTTGGGAGAAGGTAATTTATGGTTTATTAATATATTATAAGTTATAATATATTAATATGAAATCATATGTTTTAATTAGTATTGATCAAGAATTAATTTGGAATTAATTTAGTGATCAAAAGAGACTGATTAAATCTATGGGGACTAATTATGATAATTAGTTATATTTATATGTGTTGGGCTTATGATCCATGTTGGACCAAGTTTATGTATGGATACATAAAGAGTTGGGCCACATGAACCATGGATCATAAAACCCATGGGTATGGATTTGAGTTACACCCATGACCCTTGGAATCCACACATATAAATACATGCTCTTAGCCTCAAAAACGCATTTTGAGTCATTCTTGGAGTTCATGGGTGTTTTTGAGTGCATGGAATTCTATCTCAAGTTCTACCTTTGTCCATGATGTGTTGTGACTTCATTTGAGGCTTCCACACTATTAGGGCTAAGCTCTTTAAGGCTAAATAGACCAAGACTTCAAGCTCCATCAAAAGGTATGTTATCCTAACTAGTATCTTATATGGTTTATGTCAAATGTATGCTAGTTATAGGTTTAATGCCGTGGAAACCATTTGCATGTATAATTAGTGAAAACAAAGATCCAAGGTATTTAGGGTTGTATGTGCACCATAGGATGTTGTATTATACCAAAAATCCAACAATATTCGTGTAGTATTTAGGTGGTATTAGAGGGACTTCTTTCTCCATCTGATAGCAGAGGGTGGTGAGGAGAGGAACCCTAGGAAGTTCCTGGGATATGTCTTGGCGCGTGGGACACCTTATAGTATGAGAAGAGTATTAGATAGGAAGGAGTGACTTGGAGGATTTGACATAGTCCTTGGGGAGTGTATAGATAGGTTTGGAAGGTAGTATTGGGACCGTACTACTGGAAGCACATGATTTATACCCGAGAAAAAGAAGACCACAATGAATCTTGGAAACTCGAGAGTATGAACCTCTTCGTATGTATACTGATTTTTTATGTGTTATGTTTCAGCATGGTGATGACATCCGGTGAGGCACTAGGTTCAGGATCTGGATCTGGTTCGGTGCCCATTCCGCGGGTTCATTGCATCTGAGATTACTAGAGGCATCCCTGATGCGACCCTAGAAATGTTTGGGTCGATCAAGGAGCATATCATCAAGTTGATGGAGGATCACATTCGGATCTTTTGGGTGGATCTAGCCGCTGGTCAGCACGGCTCCCACAATCTCTCCTTCAAGGATTTCAGGGGATGTGGGGCACCAGAGTTATTTGGGGTGAAGGACCCCATTGCGTCGTGACGATGGATAACGGATATTGATTGTGCTCAGATGACTAGCTTCTGCCCCGAGGGGTCGAAGGGAAGGTTCGCTGCAGGATGTCTGAGGGAGCGAGCTCGGGATTGGTGGGAGGAAGTTGGCTATACTTTGGGAGTCGTAGCCATTGAGGCCATGACCTGGACGGATTTTGTGAACCAGTTCCAAACAAAGTTTGCACCAGCTGTTGAGGTACAACAGTTGGCGAGGGAGTTTTTGGATATGCGACAGACGACAGAGACCGTGGTGGAGATCATCGCCAAGTTCCGAGAGGGAGCTTTATTTGTACCCAAGTACGCTTCAGATGAGAAGATGAGGAAGACATGGTACCATGACATGTTGAGATCAAACATTCGGGAGTTTGTTAGTTTTTTCGCCTTCCCGACACTGGATGATATGATATCTAGGGCTCGGGAACAGGAAATTGATTTGGAGCACATAGGGAAGAGGAAGGCAAAGCATGGGTAGACGATTAGGGTTCCGGTGAAGAAACCCAAGGGATTTGATTCTAGAGCGAGGACCCAATAGGGTCGGGCCGCTATGGCAAGTGCGGCACGGCACATGATGGAGCCCGCAGGGTGGGTGGTTCGAGCTGCTACAGGTGTGGCAAGATGAAGCACTTTGGTAGGGATTGTACTACCACAACCACCACCCATTTTTCTGATCTGAATTGCTTTCATTTAAATCATAAGGGCCATAAGAAGGTTAACGTTCTGAGTTTAGCAACATTGGGACCAGTAACAACACCTGCTCCAACAACTCTAAGGATCACTGATGGCTGCCAGGGGAAGGCGGAGGCACCAGTTGTTCGGAGCATGCAATTTCAACTGACAGCCAAGGAGGCTTGTGCAGCACCCGATGTGGTCACTGGTATGTATCTTCTTTGTAAGGTCACACCTGATGATCTGATGAGTCAAACACATGATATGTTGATCTATCAGCATCAACGCTAGCTTCACAAGTTCAACATCGGCAGCTTTTAGTATAATTATTTGATTGTAATGTTTTATATATTAGGTAGTTATTATAGATAAATATAGAATAGATATCATATCCAATATCTTTATGACAAGATCGGTTCATAGCATAGATTAGATACAATCCCATTAATCACGGGATATACATGTCTTAGTGACAAACCCGTCTTCTTGGTGAAGACGAAACCTCATTTCTTGGTGAAAGGAACATTTGGAGAACTTATGTGTTATTTACTTTCTATTGATTATTTCGTTTAGATTAGTTTTGCTTTTCTTGTTCATACTTGAAGTGTATTCGATCAAATACAAACCTTCAATTGGTATGAGAGCAGGTTTTTGATATACTCAAGTTATCATGTCCAATTCAAGTAATTCCAAATACTTTGGTCTCAACAAAATTCACCCCTTTGATGAACACAACTTCGCTATATGGAAAAACAAGGCCATGGTGGTTCTTGAAACCATTGACTATGTGATGAAAAATATTGTTGAAAAACGTCCCCATGTTCCTATTTACCAACCCATGGCAAACAGTGCTCCCGTTGGCCCCTTGAAGCAAAAGCCAACAAGTTATGATGATGATGACAAAAGACTGCTCAGTGTTGATGTAAAAGCCAGGGCTGCTATTGGAAATTCTCTTCCATACCATGTGTATCATCTCATACATAATTGTAAATCAGCCTAAGAGATGATGAACACAATGACGGTGGCTTATGAAGGCACTGTGGAATTCCGGGCTACGACCATCAACAATCTTAATTGAAGATACGAACATTTATTTACTCAACAAGGAGAGTCTCTTACTCAAACCTTCAACAGGTTTAATTGTTTGGTTAATGATATGTGCAGGCTAGGAATCATTAAGCTCTCATCACAACTAGTTCTAAAGTTTCTTGATTCTCTTGGGAAGAGCTAGGAAGACCACATGGATGTTCTTAAGAACAATGAGAAGATCGATTCCATGGATTTGAATTCGATGTCCGGTAATCTGAAATTTTTTAAAGAGAGCATAACTCTTCGTAAGTAAATCATTAAGGACTCGAGCAAGGAAAATTTTGTTTCCCTAATGTCTTGAAAGGAAACAATAAAGCACATCAGCGAATCATACAATTCAGATCAGGGTGAACAAAGTGATGAAGATCTCACCGATGAGTTTGCTGTCAGCGCCGCACTTATTGTTAAGCGTTATGAAGAAAGCAGAGAAAATGAGGTTAAAAGAGCTCAATTCAAGGGAAGCAGCTCAGTGAAAAGACCCACTTTAGAGAAGAAAAGCTCATGTAACTACTTTAATTGTGGGAGCCTTGACCATTTTGCCAGGGATTGCAAGGAGAAGAAAGAAGTCCAGAGTCCTGAGAACTATGAAGTTTTGTACAAGAAGCTGGTAGCTCATATGAAGAAGGAAAACATCACTCTGCCAAAAGCTTTCATTGCGAAACAAGAGGATCATGAAGAATGGGTGGATGTAGAGGAGACATCGGAAGATGAGGTGTTAAACGTTAAGGGTCTCATGGCACTTGTAGATGATTCCCCCGATGGCATATGTGACACTGATGGTTCTCATGCTGACAATGAATCAAGTCCAAATCTGTGACAACCCGAAACTTTTATTTTGTACGCTTGGTCAACTTTATCAACATTGAACTTGATTTCCATTACCTTTTAACGTCGTTTAAGAGTTCGTTTAAGTGTTCTAAGCTTGAGTACAACCGGGAATGAGATTAGGAATGAGTCAACAAGTCGAATAGAGGCTAAACCGGGCCATACACCCTCTTGGGAGGTGTGTACGGCCGCACACATGGGTGTGCGGCCACACACCCATCTTCCAGCCGCACAATCATCCCTATATATATAGGGTGACCCCCTTCACTCATTCCTTTCTTTTGGCTGCACTCTACATTCTCTCTCTACTTTCTCTCTCTCTAGAAACTTCATCCAAGAACACTCTAAGGGGCTCAAAAACGTGAAGTACTCCATCATTCAGCTTGTTATACTGGTAAGACACCTTGATCTAAGCCTAAAACTCTTCATGTTCTTCGTGTTCTTCATCACTTGAAGGTGTACGGCCGCACACCTTCATAAGGTGGCCGTACACACCTCAAAGACCCTCCAAAGTGAGAGTTTGACCCCCTATCTTCTAGTTGGACTTGGTTTGAACTTTAAAACACTGGAAAATCGACTTTTGGAGCATAAATGAAGAGTGCACGGCCGCACACCCCTGTGTACGGCCACACACACCCTCTGTACGGCCGCACACTCCTGTGTGCAACCGCACACACATCCTGGCCGCACACCCTGGCCGCACACACACTCTAATGGCCATACACCTCCCTCTTTCGATCATCTATGGCGCCGACACTTAGTTCAAGCATTTCCAAGTCTTTAGGGTGGTTTCCCGTCATGTTTTTTCATGGAACAACTTAATCTAATACATATATGTGTTACTATATGTTAATAGGATCCACTTGCGTGCGAAACATCAGTTGACACTCAGCACTCGTAACCGATCGTACACCCGAATCCTACGTTAAACTGTGAGTTCATACCCCTACGCTTTTATAAGTTTTTATAACGTTTTCAGGGGGGAATACAATCCAAACATAAAGGTTTTCACAACTTAAAAACTAATGCAATTACAATGGTTTTACGTTAAACATTTAGATACTTTATCCCTTTTGTAAAATGCGGAGCATAAGGGGCGTTTTCTAAACATAATTGCATAGTTTTCAGAACAGTACATGAACATAACTTACCAGTCAAACTATAATAGGTATAGTTTGAGGATTTCATTACCGGTTTTACAGAATTAAACTCCATGCAAAGTCAAACATATAAACTATGACAGATTTAGTTTATCCATACAGATAACAAGAGTATCGTACTAAATAATTATTTTGTGTATAATTATTTATACTCTACACCGTTTACAACGATTTCGAACTCGAGAACAACCGAACTATATGTAAACTAGTTAATATAGGATTGTGAGATCTATCTTCGTTATGCCCTTCGAGGTACCAATAAATCCTCCCCGGTAGTATAACCAGAGTCTCCTGGAGGGAGAGCATGGAATTTGTGAATAGATCTATTCGGGACCGACAATCCCACACCCGAACTGTTAGCTACAGTTGGGAGGGCACGCCTAGGGTGACAAATTTTGTAATCGTACGACGCCTGAAGAAACGTCAAGGGGGTCACCGGTCATATTAGTATGGTTATACGACTCACAATAAGTATAAACTAACTTTTGTTTACATAATTTCTTTCTTCAATAGTTTTATTTAATTGATAAGACTACTTATCTACTTACTGGAGGATATTCCACAGATTCAACTATTAGTTTTATTTGAATAATAAAACTACTATTCATACTGGCGGTAATCAGGGTTTTCCAAACGGAACATACTTTTCATACAGAAATCAACAAACATGTTAGAGAATATTGGATTTTCTTGGAAAGCATGCATACATATTTCAGAACTTGATAACAGGGTGTTTTCCTCACAAACGATATTTTAGTTATAATGAAAAGTAATCATTTGTACAAATTCAGTGACTAGTTTTCAATACAAAAACATACTTATGAACTCACCAGCTTTATGCTGATACGTTTTCAAAACCGCTTGTATTCTCAGGACAACAATAGACAGGTACCCATGCCAGCTTTTGGAGATTACGGAGCAATTTTGGAGTCTCGTCTTTGTCTTTTGCTAGTTTTGAATATACTGATATGTACAAACTATGTTTTCAAACAGATGTAAATATTCATATTGTAATGTAATGGTTGTGTTTACTTTGATTGCTATGATACGATTGTTGTGATACCACGCATGACGTCACCCGCGCCCGGACGTTTCCGCCCTCCGTTCCGACGGTTCGGGGGTGTGACAGATTGGTATCAGAGCTGTTGTTTATAGTGAACTAAGTATACCGAACCTTACATGGTATACAACTATAAACATTAAGGGGCCGTAGTGGTCTGAGCTAAAAGTATACTTTAAAATATAAGTATTTCCACAAGAAGTATACAAGTATACCTACGCACCAGAAACGGTATCATGAGTAGAACAAAACAAAAATATTTGGATGTTGAACACTGCGGTTAAACCTGGGCAGTTATGTAATCATGTCTAGGGTCAATATAGCTTGATCAACTATATTCATTCGAGACATGACCAACATGTGCTTGGGAGTGACTGTGGTGTTGCAACAGGCCTAAAACTTACCTAATATCCATACAACAAGATGTCGGTAGAACAAAACAAACAACTTGAAATACTATAGGAGTATTTTACTAGAGTCAAATTCATTGCAGAAGTTCACTTCCAAGTGTTGCTACTCATTCCTTTTAGCGATAACTTATTTGCATTGATAGCTTTTCCTTGTTTATCGCTTAGTAGAACACTCTAGCTATCATATTGAGATATATCTTGCTTCATATCTCTTGATTCGATTCCAGAGGACTTACCATCCTCTCCTTCCTGATTATTTTTTTTAGAACAAGATGCCTCCAAAGAAAATACCCAGCAAAAAGAACAACAATCCTCCAACAGATCCAGCTCCTCCACCTCCTCAGTTCGATCCCGCTATGTTCCAGGCAGCTGTTACTGTTGTTGAGGCTGCCGCGATGTCACAGATAAATCCAGGTGGACCTGGCAGGCCGGGAGGTGGTACTCATCCCCAAAATCCTGAAGGGAGTCAAGGGCACCAGAAAGAGTGCTCCTATAAAGATTTCATGACTGCGAAACCCACATCCTTCGACGGCAATGGAGGTGTTATTGCCCTGACTCGATGGTTCGAGAAGATCGAGTCTATTTTCGAAATTTGTTCCTGTTCTAAAGCCAACAACGTGAAATTCGCCGCTTTCACTTTCACCAACAGTGCATTGACCTGGTGGAATGGTCGGGTCAAGTCCCTAACCTTGCCGATAGCAAATGTTATGGGTTGGGAGAGCTTGAAGGGGCTCATGCTTGCTGAATACTGCCCACGGGGCGAAATGCAGAAACTGGAGCACGAACTCTGGAACCTAAAGATGGAGGGTTCCAACATTGCTGCCTACACTTCTAGGTTTGAAGATCTAGAACTTCTCTGTCCGGGGATGGTTACCCCGAAAATCAAGAAGAATGAGAGATACATCTGGGGATTGACGCCCCCAACTGAAGGGAATGTCTTGGCTGCCAGGCCAACCACTTTTGACAGCGCCAAGTGCCTGGCGCAGACTCTCATAGATCACGGAGTTGATCTCGATAAAGTGACAGCCACTCCTGAACCAGCTAAAGGAAGTGGTGAGAAAAGAAAGTTCTGGAAGCAACGAAAGGGCCAGTCTTCGCAGGAGCCCTCAAAGAAGCAACATACGGTGGCAGTTCATGCTGCTACTACTCCTGCTGCTACTCCTGCAACTCAAGCACCTACCAGTGGATATACTGGTACCCTCCCTTGGTGCAGCAAATGCAGTTATCATCACCGCATCCCCGACCCATGCCGTGAAATGCTCTGCAACAACTGTGGCAAGAAGGGTCACATGGCTCGAAGCTGCAGGACACCAGTCCAACCAACCAATCAGGCCTCTGGGGCAGGTGTCGGTAAAGCCTGTTATGGCTGTGGGGAAGTCGGGCATTTCAGGAGAAACTGCCCCATGGCAGCAACGACCGACAACACAGGGAAAGTACTATCCATGGGGCAAGAGGAAGCAGTTGCTGACCCTACCGTTGTTACGGGTACCTTCCTCCTTGACAATTCTTATGCATGCATTCTTTTCAATTCTGGTGCTGAGAGAAGTTTTGTTAGTCATGCATTCAAACATCTCCTCAAACATAAACCTCAACCACTAACTGAAATATTTACCGTCGAGATGTCTAACGGTGAGAAAGAGAGCACTAACGACATATTCGTCAATTGTACCCTTACCCTGAACAATCATTCCTTTCCCATCAACCTTATGCCAGTTTCCAAAAAAAGCTTCGATATCATCATCGGCATGGATTGGTTGATCCCCAATCGTGCTGATATCCTTTGTTTCAAAAGGCCATCCGTCTCAATCTTCCCTCCGGTTAAACCCTCATGATTTACGGCGATAAACTCAGTTCAAACCTCTGTATCGTTTCATGCATCAAAGCCCAGAAGCTTCTGCGAAAGGGGTGTCATGCATTCCTAGCCCATGTTGTTAACGAAAAACAAGAAGTTAAAGACCTCGAGAGCATTCCTGAAGTCTGCAACTTTCCTGATGTCTTTCCTGAAGAACTTCCGGGAATCCCTCCCGAACGTCAAGTCGAGTTTCATATCGACTTAGTCCCCGGAGCTACTCCCGTAGCCAAATCTCCATATCGCCTAGCGCCAGCAGAAATGCAGGAGTTATCTAGTCAGCTCAATGAGCTGCTCAGCAAAGGATTCATCAGACCGAGTTCCTCACCATGGGGAGCCCCGATCTTGTTTGTGAAAAAGAAAGATGGATCCTTCCGAATGTGCATTGACTACCGCGAACTGAACAAACTCACCGTCAAAAATCGTTACCCTCTTCCTCGGATCGATGACCTCTTCGACCAACTTCAAGGAGCCAACTACTTCTCCAAAATAGACCTAAGATCAGGGTATCATCAGCTGCGAGTCCACGAGAGTGATGTTCCTAAGACAGCATTCCGGACCCGATATGGTCACTACAAGTTCGTAGTAATGCCCTTCGGTCTAACCAACGCACCAGCGGTATTCATGGACCTGATGAATCGGGTGTGCCGTTCTTTTCTAGACAAGTTCGTTATCGAGTTCATCGATGATATACTTGTTTATTCCAGGAGCGAGGAAGATCACAAACAACACTTGAGAGTAGTGCTGGAAACTCTAAGGGCGGAGAAGCTTTACGTGAAATTCTCCAAGTGGGAATTCTGGATTCGAAAAGTAACCTTCCTAGGTCACGTGGTAAGCGAGGAAGGCGTTCACGTGGACCCATCCAAAGTCAAAGCGATAGAGAACTGGTCAGCACCGAAGACGCCCACAAAAGTCCATCAATTCTTGGGCCTCGCTGCTATTATCGCAGGTTTATCGAAAATTTCTCCAGAATTGCCAAACCCTTGACCACTCTGACTCATAAAGGCGTACCCTTTTGTTAGAGCGAAAAGCAAGACATTGCGTTCCAAACATTGAAGCGGGCCCTATGCAGCGCACCTATATTGTCTCTGCCCGAAGGGACGGAGGACTTCGTTGTCTACTGTGATGCATCCAATCAAGGCTTAGGCTGTGTGCTCATGCAGCGAGGAAGAGTTATTGCTTATGCCTCAAGACAGCTGAAAGCACATGAATTCAACTACACAACGCACGACCTGGAATTAGGAGCTGTGGTCTTCGCATTGAAGACATGGAGACATTACCTTTATGGAACCAAGTGCACTATCTTCACTGACCATAAAAACCTGCAGCATATTTTCGACCAGAAGGATTTGAACATGAGACAACGGCGATGGGTAGAGCTACTCAGCGATTACGAGTGCGAAATACGCTACCATCCTGGCAAGGCCAATGTGATGGCAGATGCCCTCAGCCGGAAGGAATGCTCAGGTCGTAGGGTGAAGGCACTGACCACGACTATCCATTCCCATTTATCCGCGCAAATCAAGGAGGCTCAGCTGGAAACCTTAAAACCAGAGAACGTGTCGGGTGAAGCCTTGAGAGGAATGGAAAAGAACCTAGCGATCAAGGGAGACGGATTCTATTATTTCATGGACCGAATCTGGACCCCAAAGTTTGGTGGTTATATGGAGGTTGTCATGAACGAAGCTCACAAGACTAGATACTCCGTTCACCCAGGTTCGGATAAGATGTACCTTTATCTCAAGAAGCTATATTGGTGGCCAAACATGAAAGCGGAGATCGCTACCTTCGTGGGCAAGTGTCTGACTTGCGCCAAGGTGAAAGTCGAATATCAGAAGCCCTCAGGTCTACTCCACCAGCCGAAGATACCTGAGTGGAAGTGGGAGAGGATTACTATGGATTTCATCACCAAATTACCCAAATCTCCGAGTGGGTACGACACCATCTGGGTAATAGTCGACCAATTGACAAAATCCGCTCACTTCCTGCCAATCAAGGAGACTTTCAAAATGGAGAGACTCACACGGATCTATATTCAAGAAATAATTCGATTGTACGGTGTGCCTGTGTCCATTATCTCCGACCGAGATAGCAGGTTCACTTCGAAATTTTGGCAGTCCCTGCAGAAAGCTCTTGGAACTAAGCTGGATATAAGTACAACTTACCATCCTCAGACAGATGGGCAGAGTAAGAGAACCATCCAGACCTTGGAAGACATGTTACGAGCATATGTTATCGATTTTGATAAGTCGTGGGACATCCATTTACCCTTCGTCGAATTCTCCTACAACAATAGCTACCACACCAGTATCAAGGCTGTGCCGTTTGAAGCCCTATATGGTCGTAAGTGTAGATCCCCTCTGTGTTGGGCTGAGGTAGGCGACACGCAGCTAGCCAAGGGGCAAGTCCCAGACAGAACTCTCATAGGCGCAGAGATCATCCGTGAAACTATAGAAAAGATCGTACAAATCCGGGAACGACTGAAAGGCCTCACGAGATAGACAAAAGAGCTACTCCGATAAGCGACGAAAACCCTTGGAATTCCAGGTGGGAGATCGTGTTCTGCTGAAGGTCTAGCCCTGGAAAGAAATGATACGCTTTGGAAAGCATGGAAAGCTAAATCCAAGGTACATAGGACCATTCGAGATCCTCTCTAGGATCGGTCGCGTAGCCTACAAACTCCGTTTACCTCAAGAGCTTAGTAACATACATTCCGTCTTCCACGTCTCGAATCTTAAACAGTGTTTATCCGATGAAACCCTTATGATTCCTCTCGATGAGATTGAAATCAACGAAAATCTTAACTTTGTGGAAGAACCAATCGAAATCATGGATCGGGAGGTCAAGCGAACAAAACAAAGTCGCATCCCGATAGTGAAGGTTCGCTGGAATGCCAAGCGGGGACCTGAATTCACTTGAGAGCGTGAAGATCAGATGAAACAGAAATATCCACATCTCTTCCCTAATTCATGATTTGTACTCTACGTTCAACTTTCAGGACGAAATTCCCTCTAACGGGGGGATGATGTGACAACCGGAAATTTTATTCTGTACGCTTGGTCAACTTTATCAACATTGAACTTGATTTCCGTTACATTTTAACGCCGTTTAAGAGTTCGTTTAAGTGTTCTAAGCTTGAGTACAACCGGGAATGAGATTACGAATGAGTCAACAAGTCGTATAGAGGCTAAACCGGGCCATACACCCTATTGGGAGGTGTGTACGGCCGCACACCCATCTTGCAGCCGCACACTCATCCCTATATATAGGCTGACCCCCTTCACTCATTCCTTTCTTTTGGCTGCACTCTACATTCTCTCTCTACTTTCTCTCCCTAGAAACTTCATCCAAGAACACTCTAAGGGGCTCAAAAACGTGAAGTACTCCATCATTCAGCTTGTTATACTGGTAAGACACCTTGATCTAAGCCTAAAACTCTTCATGTTCTTCATCACTTGAAGGTGTACGGCCGCACACCTTCATAAGGTGGCCGTACACACCTCAAAGACCCTCCAAAGTGAGAGTTTGACCCCCTATCTTCTAGTTGGACTTGGTTTGAACCTTAAAACACTGGAAAATCGACTTTTAGAGCATAAATGAAGAGTGCACGGCCGCACACACCCTCTGTACAGCCGCACACATCCTGGCCACACACCCTGGCCGCACACACACTCTAATGGCCATACACCTCCCTCGTTCGATCATTTATGGCTCCGACACTTAGTTTAAGCATTTCCAAGTCTTTAGGGTGGTTTCCCGTCATGTTTTGTCATAGAATACCATAATCTAATACATATATGTGTTACTATATGTTAATAGGATCCACTTGCGTGCGAAACATCAGTTGACACTCAGCACTCGTAACCGATCGTACACCCGAATCCTACGTTAAACTGTGAGTTCATACCCCTACGCTTTTATAAGTTTTTATAACGTTTTCAGGGGGGAATACAAGCCAAACATAAAGGTTTTCACAACTTAAAAACTAATGCAATTACAATGCTTTTACGTTAAACAGTTAGATACTTTATCCCTTTTGTAAAATGCGGAGCATAAGGGGCGTTTTCTAAACATAATTGCATAGTTTTCAGAACAGTACATGAACACAACTTACCAGTCAAACTATAATAGGTATAGTTTGAGGATTTAATTACCGGTTTTACAGAATTAAACTCCATGCAAAGTCAAACATATAAACCACGACAGATTTAGTTTATCCATACAGATAACAAGAGTATCTTACTAAATAATTATTTTGTGTATAATTATTTATACTCTACACCGTTTACAACGATTTCGAACTCGAGAACAACCGAACTATATGTAAACTAGTTAATACATGATTGTGAGATCTATCTTCGTTATGCCCTTCGGGGTACCAATAAATCCTTCCCGGTAGTATAACCAGAGTCTCCTAGAGGGAGAGCATGGAATTTGTGAATAGATCTATTCAGGACCGACAATCCCACACCCGAACTGGTTAGCTACAGTTGGGAGGGAACGCCTAGGGTGACAAATTTTGTAATCGCACGACGCCTGAAGAAACGTCAAGGAGGTCACCGGTCATATTAGTATGGTTATACGACTCACAATAAGTATAAACTAACTTTTGTTTACAGAATTTCTTTCTTCAATAGTTTTATTTAATTGATATGACTACTTATCTACTTACGGGAGGATATTCCAGAGATTCAACTCTTAGTTTTATTTGAATAATAAAACTACTATTCATACTGGCGGTAATCAGGGTTTTCCAAACGGAACATACTTTTCATACAGAAATCAACAAACATGTTAGAGAATATTGGATTTTCTTGGAAAGCATGCATACATATTTCAGAACTTGATAACAGGGGTTTTCGTCACAAACGATATTTTACCTATAATGAAAAGAAATCATTTGTACAAATTCAGTGACTAGTTTTCAATACAAAAACATACTTATGAACTCACCAGCTTTATGCTGATACGTTTTCAAAACCGCTTATATTCTCAGGACAACAATAGACAGGTACCCATGCCAACTTTTGGAGAAGACGGAGCAATTTTGGAGTCTCGTCTTTGTCTTTTGCTACTTTTGAATATACTGATATGTACAAACTATGTTTTCAAACAAATGTAAATATTCATATTGTAATGTAATGGTTGTGTTTACTTTGATTGCTATGATACGATTGTTGTGATACTACGAATGACGTCACCCGCCCCCGGACGTTTCCGCCGTCCGTTCCGATGGTTCGGGGGTGTGACAAAATCTCTGTCAAACTTGGTACCTAGATAGTGGAAGCTCTAGACACTTGACCGGCTACAAGTCCCTCCTAAGAAATTTTGCAAAGAAAGATGGTCGAATGGTGACTTTTGGTGACAATAGTGGAAGAGCCGTTACATGTGTTGGAACTTTTGATTGCAGGAAGATTGAGCTGAAGGATGTTTATGTAGAAGGACTCAAAGGCAACTTCATCTCCATCAGTAACCTTTGTGACGCTAGTTACAAAGTTCTTTTCAACCATCATGAGGGAAAAGTGTTTGATTTTGAAAACAAAATCATGCTTTCTGCTCTCTGGGAGAACGATATTTATATGATTTGATTTTTTGATTTTGACGCTGATACTTTATTTTTATTTTATGCTTTGCTATTTCGAAAACATTGAACATAAGTTGCTATAATTTTAATTTATATTTTGGTTTGTTTCCATCTAAAAAAAATTATTCTTTACCAAAGAAGTATACATTATGAATACACTTTCTTTTTTTCTAATATTACCTACATGGTATTCTCTATCAAAAGTGACCTCTTCTGACTGGTCTTCTCTGAAGGGATCAGCATGTCAATCCCTGAATGCATCACTCTCCTTGTGAAGCCATTTGACGCTAACTCTACATCTTTTCTTCAGCAACAACTGCCCTCTCACTAACATTGATACACACATCGATTGACATGTTGTTTTATGTTGATGAGACCAGATAGGGGAAAACTGTGCCACCAAGTGTTCTTCTTGCCACATATTTCTTCTCTCTTGAACAACCTATTTCTGTTGCAATGGGATGAGATAAAGTTAAGTGACCCGCCTCAACTAATTTCCAGAGACGCTGTCACTACAACTTCATCACCTAAAAAATCCAAAGGCGTATTCAAGGAGACAACCTTCCCACCTTCTCCTCCTTCACAGATCACAATGAATGGAACCTTCGAGTTTTGTCTTTGTGACTCATACAATTTGAAGGTTACAAACATTGGATCCCTCTAACTCGTTGGTCACAAATACCGGTTCATGTTCTTCATTTTTTCTTGGTAAACATGAAGCTTGGAATCAATATGCAAAACATCATGGACTAAAGGCATTTTCTCTCTTTGTCTTCTACGATTTGTATTATTTGAGTTGTTTGATGAGAGTTATGCTGCCCTCACTGATACTTCTACTGTTGTAGCCACCGCATTCATCGCTGCTGCGGGAGGCCGAGGAGGAGGATCATTTCAGTACCCGGACTTCAGCAACATGAAGCCCACGGAGTTCATTGGGGCCAATGGCCTGATCATTGTTGTAAGGTAGTTATAAGATATAGAGGGTTGTTTCTTCACTTATTCCTGTCCAGAGGACTGAAAGGCCATGTGCACCCTGAACCTTCTTAGATTGGGCATGAAGTATTGGTGGAACGTGGTGACCGGTTATTACATACGTTTCACATTATGTATGTTCCCTTGGTGGAGAGAGAGAGTGATTAGATAAAGAGTATCTATCATTGAAGAAGACGAAAGAGTCGGTGACGGAGATCACTAAGATGTTTACTGAGAGGGCTCTTTTCTATCCGGAGTATTCTGCCTTAGTGCATGCCCATATGGTGCGATACTTGAGAATACTCAAGATAAAGATTCGTCAGTTTGAGTCTACTTAACGATACCGTACCTTCTCCAAGCTTCAAGATGTCACGCGGAGGCAATAGATTGAGAATAGGACTCAGACGAGGGAGGAGAGGCAGGCGTCGGTTCAGTCACAGCCTGCGGAAAAGTGGTTTAAGCCTGATGCTTCATGATCTGTCGAACATAGGGGTCGTACTTATGGCAAGTGCGACAAGGTTCATGAGGTTGTTTTTTGATCTTCTTCTAGGTTCCACAAATGTGGTAAGGAGGGACATTATGTGAAGGAATGTTGCCAGCATCCTCCTTCGAGTATCAGAGTATGTTTCCACTATGATCAGGTTGACCATATAAAGGCCAACTGCCCTTTGCTCACCTCTAGACCAGTAGAAGCACCAGGTACTTCAACCCTTCGGACCACGGATGGACCCCCGGGAAAGACAGATCCCCCATGGGCTCGAGGTTGTTCTTTCCAACTTACATCAAAGGAGGCTAGGGTGGTGCCTAACCTTGTTATTGGTATTTTTTTCATTTATGATTCTGTCAATATTATTTTATTATAGGCTTATGATTGTATATCTATTAGGTACCTTCTTAGTGAACTCCTTTCCGCTCTTGTTCTTTTTTACTCAGGTGCGAGTCGATCCTTTGTATATCGGTCTTTCCGTAGGAGTTTTGACATGTCTCTTGGAGAGTTGGCGTACCTGTTGCGAATTTCTATCGCCAACGAGCATGGGTTTCTGCATCGAGCGTTTTTCGGGTTTGTACTTTGGAGATTCTCGGGGTGTCTTACTTGATCGATTTGATCCATATCCCTATGGTGTATGTATACGTGGTAGTAGAGATGAACTGGTTGAGCAGCTTGGTTCCATGATAGATTTTGAGGGGCAGCAGGTCCTGGTTCGAACCCCAAGTGGGGGAGAACTGACTATTTATGGAGAGGGTACTAGGGTTGGATCAACCTTTTGTTTTGCTCCCAAGGCTCGACAGTATCTACAACATGGGTGTATGGGTTATCTCACGTACGTGGTTAACACTCGGGTAGAGAAAGGGGTTTCAGTTTCGGATGTGCATGAAGTAAGAGAGTTTCCAGACATATTTATATAGGAAATACGTAGCGTGCCTTCCGCGAGGAAAATGGTGTTAAGGATCGACCTGATCCCTGGTGTAGTGTCGATTTCCAAGGAGTCATACCGATTAGCAATATCATAGATGCATGTTTTTTCCTCTGAGCTTCAGGAGCAATTGGGCAAGAAATTCATCAGACCGAGAAATTTGCTTTGGGGGGCGTCGATTTTGTTTCATAATAAGAAGGATAAACAAGTTGATGGTCAACAACTGTTACCTACTTCTACGGATTGAAGATCTCTTCAATCAGTTATAGGGTGTGTCTTGGTTTCAAACATCGATCTACGGTCAGGGTACCATCAGATGAGGGTTAGAGAGGAGGACATGGAGAAGACAACATTCAAAACTTGTTATGGTCATTATGAGTTTGTGGTGATGGCTTTTGGGCTCACTAATGCACCAACGACATCTATGGATTTGTTGAATCAAGTATGCAGGCCGATGCTCGATCGATCAATTATTTTTTCGTCGATGACATCTTGGTTTTTTCCAAGACCACGGACCAACACCATGAGCACCTTCGAAAGCTGCTAGAAGTTTTAAGGAGGGAGAGGCTTTATGACAAGCTCTTGAAGTGTAAGTTTTGGTTATGGGAGTTCCAGTTCTTGGGACAGTTATGCAGTGGGCCCTATAGGGGTATTCCAGACATAGGTATGAGCCCAGTGCACATGTTTTTTTATGTTTCGTGTGTGTTATTATCGGGGAACTCACTGAGATTTGGCTTATAGTTTAAGTGTTATGTTTCAAGTACATCAGATGATTGGGGCAAGGCCAAGGTGTTTTCGTACACATCCTTCAGGGATATGTTTTGGAGATTTTATGATACTCTCATTTTGGGATAATTTTATCTGATACTTGGTTTTTATGATTTAGGAATTGATTGAATAATGATTTTACTTTAATTGAAAAAAAGGTTTATCATGATTTTTGGGATGTTACAAATATGGTATCCCATTTTATCTATGTCTGTGGGTTATAAGTCCACACTAGCAACGTAATTCACTAGACCGCCTAGAATAGTCAACTGTTGTTATATAGTCTGGTCGGTGACCCATACATACTTGTCGGTTCTCTGATCTTGACCTAACATTTATGATCATCTAAGAAGTGTATGACTACTACTCTCCGTATTGATCTCACACTCTACCCCAGGATGATACGTATTCGATATTCAGCTCAATTTGAACTAAGCATCCTTTAGAAGTTTTTTTTTAAAAAATCAACAAGACTATAGTTAAAGGCAATCTACTTCTAATACAAACCCTAATCAAGCAGTACTATTACAGTTATACAAATAGCACATAGTATAAATACTACATTTAACGTTTACCAATAAATAATTTTATTAAATTATGTTCTTGATAGTAACTACACACTCACCTGGCAAGGTTGGGCGATTTGAGGTTAGGGCAGTGCTTCGCCTACACCTTATCCTTTCAAAAGACCTAGATTTAAATATCTATAAGTCTTAGTCTATATAGAAATTTCTTGCGACAATAATAACGATAGTCTAGATTCCACAATAATCCTAACGTCTACTTCTAGATCTATAAAGTAAGGAATAACCAGGTAGGATCATATCGGAGGTAGGGTCCATTTGGTATACAGAGTATACTGTTCAGGAATTCACTTTCAACACCTCACTAAATCTATCATAGACATCACTCTTGTAAGTAGATCAATCAATATTTTGAATTAGAATCACTTGTAAACCTTATTTATAGGCTCATAATAACAATTATGATTATAAATATAAGTTACACTTGAATTAAGATAAGTGCAGCTTAACTTACAAAGTTTTCTAATGAGAATTAGTAATTACACGGGTAGAACTCTAACTCGGGAACTTCTATTTCCCCAGCTCTAATGACGCAGGGCCTTGCTAAGGTAGTCGAGAACAAGGGAGTAAATGTCTAGGGGTGGAAAGGGCTTCCATATGATTTGGGTGACTGTGAATGAGAAAATGTGTTACAAATGCGGGTATTTACAGCTGGAAAGAGGGGAGTGTCGTGCCTGTTGTATGGTGCGTGTCATGCCCTATACTAGGGGCGTTGATGTGGTTCGCTACAATGCTGACATGTATCATAAAACAGGTAGGCCGCATTGGGTTGTTCGTGCAGGCTATACACCCTGTCTTTGCACGCGAAATCTCAATATTATTTAAAAATTTGTACTTGTTTTCATATGAGCTCTGTTACGACGTTCTTTATATCCATGCATAGCTATCGACAAGTACTACAACATTTGTTTAGTCTCTTTCGGCTAACTCTCAATTTATTGTTAAAGGTATATTTTTAATATGCTTAAACTGTTAAGGTACATATAATAATCATAACTATCTCATGCGACCTTCATTCTTGATTGTCTTTATATCGACGAATTCCTATTCACGTGATGTTCGATTCTCGCTTAGATTGTTTTTCCTAACTATCGACCGAATTTATTTTTGGTTTCCGTGTTGCACACTGTTACGCTGAAATTTCGAAAAATCATAACTTCCTCATACGAAGTTGGATTTAGGCATTCCTTGTATGCACAGGATCGATTTTTCAATTACTATGATTTTATTTAGATTATTTATCCTAAATAATATTAAAATTTTAATTTCTTATTTATCCTTATATTAAGTTTCGACATACGTTTTTACATAGATATCATATACATATAATATCTATAAAATTCACATAAACAAATATATATATATTGGAATAATCATGTTTCATTTATTCATAAAAGATTTCAATCAGCAAACAACATGAGTACATATTCATAAATAGGCCTAGTGATAAACGCGGACCTTAAAATAACAGACCGTATGTGTCAGTATTCCATTAAAGAAGAGTGTGTTTCTAACGAAAAAGTGTCGTAGGAAATAACTCATGACGGAATATTATTGATGAATTTCCGACACCAGATTGGGAACACCCATATCTACATGTATATTTTTCTAAGGTTAAATTGGTCTTTTGTAGCATTTTTATGCCCTAGGTTGAACGTAGGATAGTCCCCTACGTTGAGCGTATGTGGAAGATGACATGTGGGGGATTAGTGACCTACATTCAGCGTAGGTTGAATTACACTGAGCATAGGTGTGCTGTACGAAAACCCTAATTCTTGGGGTTGTGAGCCCTATTTAAAGGCTCTAACTCCTTGAGGGCCTCTCCATGCTCATCCTCCATCCTCTTATTTAGTCATCTCGAAACCCTAGCTACCTTGTGCGAGTTTTGAAGCCTTAGAGTGGTTTGTGTGCTGTTCGAAGGAAGAAGGTGTTTTGTGTGCTGTTCGAAGGAAGAAGGTGTTTGTAGAACCAAGTGTGATGTTTGAAGGGGTGGAGATTTGGGATTTGCAAGCCAACATCTTCCTCCAGATGGTATAAAGTTCACATCTTGGTATTCTTTCATGCTAGATCTAGTTTAGTCATGGATTTATATGCTTCTTGTCCCAGAACTTTTGAATGCCATTTTCCTGATGTTTGTGGTGTTGTTGAGTTATAAAAATGAGAGTTTCATCACTCTTATCCATCCATGCATGAGTTCTTGAGAAAAAAGTGGTATTAAGGACTTAGGGTTTGGTCTTATGCTCTTTTTAGCCATGTAAAGGGGTAAAGTCAGAGACTTTACCCATTAAGACAATCTTTGGGTTTAGATCTGAGAATTGGATATTTGATCCTTATATATTAAGAGCTTAGAAAGTTGGTGTATCAGCGGAGCTACATTCATCGTAGCATTCTCAACGCTTAGTTTAGCCTGGTTTTTCCCTTTTTCCCATCCGGAGCTCTATGTTGAGTGTAGAGTAGTGTGTTACACTAAGCGTAACATCTTGAGGTTAACATTTGAAAAGTTTGACTTTTGGTTAGCTATGTTGGGTTTAGTTTTGAAAGGTAAAATGGTCTTTTTCCCCAAGAAGGATTAAATATGAGTCAATACTCTTTGAGTGGTGGTTATTACCTGAATTGTTAATTAGGGTTTTATTCTAGATATATTTAGTTTGAGGAGTTCCAATATCAACAACTCAATTGTGTGATTTGTCTGTCTATAGATTGAGGTGAGTCTTCTCACTGTACTATGTAGCTCTTACATGAAAGAGTGTGGTTGGATCACAACACATGTATGAAGACTGTGGTTGGATCACAACACCTGTATGAAAGATTATGGTTGGATCATAACACCTATATGAAAGACTATGGTTGGATCACAACACTTATATGAAAGACTATGGTTGGATCACAACACTTGTTTGTCTTTTTGACTTTCATGGAAAACCATGGTTGCATCATGGCAGAAAGGTTACGGATGGGCTGTATCTAGGGGTGATTGTAAGAATATGGTTGGATCATAGCATTCACATAGGGTTGGACCCACCGATATGTATGGTGCATGTTATTTTTGGGAACTCACTAAGCTTTCTGCTTATGGTTTTGTGGTTTAACATTTTCAGGCAAGGGCGGATCCACAATAAATCCCGAGGTATCTCGGGATGCCCCTCAAAAAAAATTCAGTTTTATAATTTATTTAGAAAAAATTCATTTTATGTAGTGTATATATACATAACATTAATATGTTTAGCGAGATAATAGAACAAGTTGTATTTGGTTCAGATGGTTAAGGCGCTAGGGGTGTTTTTGGAGGTTGCAAGTTCAAATATTCTTTCAAACATTTATTTTCTTTTATTTTCGCAGCTCCTTTTATATAACTTTATACAGATTATACCTATTATATTATGATGTTGTGAGAATTAAATATAAGTACTGAGTTGTCCAAGTGGTAAAGCGTTGAATTTTTAACTTTGAGGTCCCTATTTGGAATCTTGTCCCTTACACGGGTGTACTTTATTGTGTTTATCAGTTTTTCAATTTGTTTTTTAAAATTCTAAAATTGTCCCACATCGGCCATAACAAGAAACATAGCTCCTATACATCTTTTATATAAGTAACACAAGCCTCTCAACTCTCAACAAGTTAAACTTTTAAATGGGTTTGGGTTTAAACCCGAAACCGAGTTTGGAAAACCGACAAACCGAACCCATCGGTTTGGGATACGCCTTTACTTTAAACCTATCTCCACCACTGTTTTCAGGTACCTCTAATTCCAAAGGGAAGGGCCCGGCTTGAGTGCACCGTATCACCTAATGTTTTTCTACACTAATTATTATCATTTCACTCTGATGTTTAAGATAAATTTTTTATCACGATTGATTTTGGAACATTTGATGTATGGAATTGATGGCTTGAAAATAAAATATAAAAATTATTACTATTTTTAAGGATGTTATAAGTTGGTATCAGAGCCTTGGTTTGATAGATTCGGCCACACTCTTGGGTGTGGCTGAACTCAAACTGAGGTATTGGTAATCTTTTTAAAATAAAATCAACTTTCTAATAATATTTTATACAAAGAAAGGGGTGCGATGTATGCAATCAGCCGAGCTCAAGTAGGTGATTCCCAAAATACCCATACATGAGTAATATGTGTTTATATAAATTACATGCTAGGATATGACTAAGGATACTTTCAAGAATTGCATGATAAAATTGTCTAATTTGTGATGCCTTATAGCCTAGGAGGAGTTAGATGCTACGTATTACTTGGAATCTAGATTGGTAAAGTTAACTAGTAAGTGTATATTTAAAAATTGTATACGATTAGGATCATATATCCCTAGAATGACTGATTTAGCCTTATTTCCTATTCCTTGTCTAGTTGTGGGCTTAGGGTAGAGTCAGTTATTCGATACTCTATTTGATCTTGTACTATGTATAATTTGCATGCATAAGGAAAACAACGATGTTGATAGAAATTCCTATCATTTGAAAGGACAGTAAGGGGAGGATTTCTAGGAGAGTCTGAGGTATACTTTACTGTGATAGGTATGTTGTTTAGCATAGAGCTTATGAGAGTTTCCTTGGTAAAGTGACTTAGAGGAATCGGGATGATTCTTGAGTAAAGTACGGATAGGTATGGAAGGTAGTATTGGGTCCATACGATTGGAAGGAAAAGATCAGTACTCAAGGAGAATCACGGAGATGCTAAGGAACTTGCAGTGTGTCGTGATTTGGGTGCGGCGACCACGAAAATAATGTTTTCACCGATATCTCGCCGAGATTTTATTTTTCACGTCGGGATTTTATTTTTTGCAATGTGATTTTGGCTCAAAGTACATATTTCAATAAATTATTTGTTTAGAGAGTTCAGAGTACAGATTTTCATCGATATCTCGTCGTGATTTTCCATTCCTGCAATCAATTTTGGACAGAATGCATTTTGTTGGTTCGTTTTGGTTATTTTCAGAAGTTTAATTTGTTTAGTTATTGTCGGTATTTTTCGATTTCGAGGTTTTGTTGCTCTGTGTTATTGTTGCTCTGAATGATATAGAAGTTCAAAAAGTTAATTTTAATAAATTTGCTTACTACATACAGAAGAATCATCGGAAGTCTCAGTTCCCATTGTTATTGAACAAGGCATAGCAACAACAAGATAGATCATATGGATCATTTTAGCAAGATACATTATCTGGATCGTTTCAGCCATCGTCCCACCCTATAGTAGAAACTAGTGCTTATGTTACCACCACGTCATCTTGTACGTTGGATCCTTAAGTTCTTGAGCAGTTCATAAAGTTCCTTAATCTCAATTATACAACCATGTATACATCTACATCTCATTCATGATTTTCTCATCTAGTCCTTTAGGTATTCCTTTATATTTATGGATCTTGTATTGTGGTGCATCACGTTATGTGTCACCTTATTTGTCATTGTTTGTTTCTTTGACTTGTGGATCATCTATTATTGTCATTTCTTCTAGCTCTATACCAAGGCTATAGAGGGTGTTGGTTCTATTAAAACTTCTTATCTATCTCTTGATGATGTTTTTTTATATTCTTTCTTTAAATTTTTACTCAGTTACTAAGTGATGTAAATCTATGGGTTTTCTTTTCCGATTATCATTGTTGCGTTCTTGATTCTAGCTCCTAGAGAGTGATTGGCATCGTTCGTAAGCTAGGGGAATTATATGTCTCAGATCAACTCAAAATTCCTGATGTAATTGCCCATTATGTTGATTTATATTCTTTTCGTTTAAGTGATTCATCTTCTAACATTAATATTTGGCATTCACATTTGGGACATCTATCAGCTTCTCGTTTACAGTTTTTAGCTCCTACTAGTGTTTTAGATCATTTGAAAAGTCATGATATTTATGACTGTTGTGGTTGTAAAAAGGCGAAATTTGCAGCTCTATTGTTTAATAGAAGTGTCACTTGTTCTGTTGCTCCATTTGATCTTATACATTCTGATGTGTGGGGTCCTTCACTAGTTTCTAAAGGAGGATCTACTTACTAAATTTCCTCGATAGACGATTATGCTCGTTAGACGTCAGTTTATCTTATGAAACGCAGGTCTGACTTTTTCACCATATATAGTGAATTTAGAGCCCTAATCAAGACTCAACACTCTGATCTTATAAAATTATTTCGTTATGATTTGGGAGGGACATATACCTCTCATGATTTTACTCACACTCTTGTATGTGATGGCAGTATGAACCAATCATCATGTACATATACTTCTTCGCAAAAATAGTACTGGAGAAAGAAAACATCATCACATTTTTGAAATTGCACGCTCCTTTCTTTAATCCTCTTAGGTCACTGGTATTTTTCGGGAAGAAGTTGTTCTTAGTGCTACATATGTCATTAATCGCATTGCTACTACACACAATTCTAGGATGTTTCCCCATGAAAAACTATATGTAAAACTTCTTTGTTTTTCTTCATTATGTGTTTTTGGGTGCGCATGCATTGTTTTACGATGTCATGTTGACAGAACCAAGTTGTCGCCAAAATCTACTAATTTAGGTAACTCAGTAGATAAAACTAGCTAATAATTATGTTCCCTATGTTCGATACCCGACTATTTGTGCTATTCTATTTTCGACTAGATACACTGCCTTACGAGTAGTAATTAGGTACATTAGTTTGTTAAAACTAGTGCATAATTATTTCACATCAGTGAGTATTTAAAGGAGACTTTCCTAGTGAAAGAGTTAGATATTTTTGCATAAAAATACTCCCTAAGTTTGCTATATATTCCTAAATATTAAGCCCTTTTCCATATCTTATTCTTGCAAAGTTTGTGCTAGAATTAACAGCGTATATGTTCTTTCTCTTTAATATTTATTTGCTGCAAGTCTTAAATCTTAAGAACAACATATAAACAAGTGAAGACTAGCATCTTTGGTTGTTGATTCTTGCTCGGTGGATAAATTACAGAGAGCTTATTTTTTGGATTTTAATTTCATCTTAATGAACTTCCTAATTGCCAAAAGGAATCAAAGTTTTCAAAGGTTGTAAAATCTTCCTTTCTATGGTTGTTTAAATATTCCTAAGATTTGCAAAATACTTCTTAGTGGGTAAAATGGTTTTAGTTTATTCAAACCAAGCACGAGGGGCTTCTTTGAGACCATACAATGCTTTCCGAAGCCAAAAAACTTCACCTAACTACTGAGAAATACCTTGTGGAGGAGACATGCATACCTCCTCATGAAGATCACCATTCAAATACTCTCCCACGTTTTGCACGAAATTTGCAATGACCTTCTTTAATTTGGAAACCTTCGACGGCGAGAAAAATTGTTGTATGAATTCTTCACACTTTTTAGCCCATGTTGTTATTGTGCCCGGTAGGAGTGCCTTCAGCCAGTCCTTTTTTGCACCCTTAAGAATAACGGGGAACATTCTTAGTAAAACTTACTCGAGTGGTATGTTTGGTATGTTGAAGTAGTCGGCAATATCATCGATCTCATCAATGTGCTTGTAAGCGTCCTCGTGATCTTTCCCATGGAATGATATGTCTTTCCTGGTCCGGTTTCTTCACACATTTGTCTCTTGTATGCCTCCATCGTCAAGTTAGCAATGTCCGCCAAGTTGTTTTTACGCTTGCTTTCGGGTTTGATTCCTTTTTATGATTCTGTTTTAGGCTTGTAACAAATTTACTAGTGTTTGGTTCAAGTTGTGTTAGACTTATAGTGGATTGATCTATTTGGTTAATATAATTAATTCAATATATGATTGGTCCTCATATATTAACTCTTACATTTACTTACCCACTTTTCTATTTAACCATAGGTCTTGGTCAAAACACTATTCCTATAATTTTACAATTCACAAGATCATAAGATTGAAGTTAATCAAGAATGATTGATCATGCAAACTTAACTAAACTTAGCGATAAACAAAAAAGTAAATAATATAAACATAGAGAGGTTCTTTAGTAAGCAAACGTAACAAATAACCAACTTAGCATAATCCAATCCATAAATCAACTCATAAATAAGCAAGTAATCTAGTCTAAATGAAAGTTATGGTATTTAGTGTAACATCCCGAAATTCAGGTACAACTATTTAACCCTTCTCTTTTGTCAAATTGTCAAGATTAGCCCTTAAGTGGAATTTGTAGCAAATGAGTACGCTGGGCGTACTCATGCGCTTATTTTGGACGCGGAGGCGCCTAGGTACGCTGGGCATACCCAAGGTTACGCCGGGCGTAACCGGCCCAGGTGAAAACCCTAATTGGGGCTTGTGCACTATAAAAGGAATGCTATGGCCTTGACCTCAGCCTCCATTCCAGAGAGTGAAACCCTAAAAGAGAGTCCTCCTTAGTTTCTAGCTAGTGTGTTGGTGTTCTAAGCTTCTAAGTGTCATTTCAAGGTGGTGGAAGAGAAGAAGAGGCCATTTTCGAAGCTAGAAGTTTGTGGGAAAGAGTAGATCCGAGCTTTTCAGAGGTTGGAGCTTCTTCCTGAGGTAAAAAGCTCAAAACTTGCCTTGTCTTTTGTGTTGTGTGCTTCTTGGACCAATTTATAGGGTTTTTGGTCCCAAGATGGAGACTTTATGAGCAAATGGTCTCCATTGGCCTAGATCTATCATATTTCAGGACTAGATGAGTTGTATGTTCATAAAAATGCAATCTTGGACGTAGATATTGAGCCATGCATTAGATGTAGACCTTTGGAGGAGAAAGGAAAGGTGTTAGAGGGTGTAGGGACCTTTACAGTCATGCAAAGGCTTAAAGGTTCCGACTTCATGGGATAAGAGGCTTAAGGAGAGTCAGATCTGGAAGTTGAAGAAGTGTCTTAACCGTTTAAGACCAAAAACCTTGGAATGGCTGAAACTGAGACTTACGCTGGGCGTAACTCTCAGTACGCGCAGCGTAAGGGTCCGAGACCCCGATTCTGGATCGCTGGAGTACGCCCCGCGTACAAGAGCTAGTACGCCCCGCGTACTGCTTGCTGTTGACTTTCGTTGACTTTTAGGGTTTTGGTCAACATGTGGACTTTTGAGTCAAGGAGGGGTAAAATGGTCTTTTACCCTTCTATGGGATTGTAGAAAGGGATTTAGTCTAGCCTTGAGAGCCGTTAATGATTGAAAATAATTACTTTATGTGATTAGGCGGGGCTAGGTCATTATTTCGAGATCCAGGATTTTCGAGCATGTGAGTTACTAGACATCATACGAGGTGAGTCTTCTCACTATACATTACCTAGAGTGGTATCTATGTGTAGACCGGAGGGTCTTGTGTGCTATGTGTATGTATGAGATTTTATGTTATGTGATATATGCATGTTATGTGTTGTATAGACCGGACCGAAGGGTCCAGCGATATAGACCGGACCAAAGGGTCCAATGATACAGACCGGACCGAAGGGTCCAACGAGCTATGACCGGACCAGAGGGTCCAACGAGCTACGGGACTGGAGGGTCCCGTTGAGACACATTGACCGGAGGGTCGTACTGTAGCCTCGAGTGGCGTATGTGTTGTATGTGGTATTTTGGGGAACTCACTAAGAATTTATGCTTACAGTTGTGGTGATATGCGTTTCAGGTACTAGCGAGGACCGGGGGAAGGCGCCGACATGATTCGTACACATTGAGAGGATTTATGTATTTGGAGATCTTGGGATTTGTATTATGATAACATGTGATACATTGGATTACTCTGATATTTTATGAATGGAAGCATGTTTTAAAAATGAAAAATTGTTTTTAAAATTTACGTCGTTACAAGTTGGTATCAGAGCCTTGGTTTGAGGGATTCGGGTGCATCTTTCGATGAATCTGAACTCAAACTGAGGAAATGAGAAAGTTTTTCATAAAATAATTTTTTTTTCTAAAAGAGTAAAAGATTTTGAGAAAAGCAGAACGGAGCAGTGTGTATGATCAGCCAGCGCCCGAATGGTGATTTCCCAAAATACCCTTACATTATGTGTCATGAGATATGTTATGATATGATATGCATGCTAGAGTTGGCTAGGTTCTCATATTAGGACTAGAGTGGCCTGATTTTGTGATGCCTTAGCCTAGGAAGGATTTTTGCTGCTATGTGATGCTTGAGAGCGAGTAGGTAGCAGGGAGGAGCTGATGAGAGGTCTACCGAAGGGTAGCCTATGCCAGTGAGATATAGAGTACTTGTGATCTGGGATCCAAGGAGGAGGACTTAGGGTGAATACTGATGCGGTGTGGACGGTAGTATAGGGCTCGTACTACTGAAAACACCGAAGCAGTGCGCACTCTAAGTAAGAATCCTTAGGGTACTAAAGAGCAAGTAGGGTTGAGTATCGAGTGCGAGTGTACTCGAGCGAGTCTCTGATTTCTTTTGTGTTGTATTTCAGAGACATCATGATTGGGACGCGCCACCACCCAGGAGGCAGTGGTACCAGTGGTACCAGTAATGAGGAGATCCATAGGTTGATTCATGAGGAGGTGGTTGCGGCCATTCGAGCTGAGATACCAGAGATGTTCGGGTCTATCAAGACCACGTTGATCGAGACTTTTGATGAGCTGAGATACGCCGCTCTTACTGAGGCTGCTGTTGCCACGGCCACCGCAACTGTTGCTGCTGCCAGGCCGCAAGGAGGTGACTCGTTGCTGTACCGAGAGTTCAGCAACATGAAGCCACCAGAGTTTGATGGGACGCAGGACCCGATTGCTGCGATGAGGTGGATTTCTGATATCGAGGGATGCTTCTACACCTGCTCGTGTCCAGAGCATCTGAGGGTTCGGTTTGCGCTGAACCAGCTTCGCTTGGGAGCGAAGGACTGGCGGAAGTTTGTGACGGCAGACTTCACTATGGCAGAGCTGAATGCGGTGACCTGGGAGAGGTTCACCACGATGTTTCGAGATGAGTATCTTCCCCCTGTGGAAAGGGAACATCTAGCCCAGGAGTTCTTGTCCCTCAAGCAGGGAACTGAGTCTGTGACAGTGATTACGAGGATGTTTCATGAGAGGGCGTTGTTTTGCCCTGAGCACGTGTGGAGTGAGCAGGCACGTATGAGCCGGTACTTGAGCATACTGAGGAGGGATATCCGTGAGTTCGTGGCGAACTCGTCGTACCGGACATTTGCCAAGCTCCAGGCAAATGCCCGGAAGAGAGAGATCGAGCTGGAGACTCAGGTCAGGGAGGAGGCCGAGTCTCAAAGGAGGGACAGGCGACCGACACACGCGCAGCCGGCAGCCAAGCGGGCAAAGCCCGCTGATTCGAGATCTGCAGGTCCGAAGGGCTGCACTTGCGGGAAGTGCGGCAAGAGCCATGAGGGAGTGTGCAGAGCTGGGGTATGTTACAAATGCGGGAAGGAGGGGCACTATGCGAGGGATTGCCCCAAGGGGTTCACGGTTTGCTTTCATTATGACCAGACCGGCCATCGGAAGGCCGAGTGCCCACAGCTACTGCAGGGATCAGCGCAGGGATCTGCACCAGCTGCTCGAGCTACTGAGACCCAGCCAGTGAAGCCCGAGGCACCGAGGGCTCGCGGGAGAGCTTTTCAGTTGACAGCGGAGGAGGTCCGCGCAGCGCCCGATGTCGTGGCTGGTATGTATTCTTTCATTTATTTATGCTGAGTTCGAGATATTGTGCTTATATTATGGTATGCGTATGTACTTTTCTTGTGAGTTCTGTACCTACCTTGGTGTTATTTGACTCAGGTGTGAGTCGGTCTTTTGTGTCGATAGCGTTTAGTCAGCACGTCAGTATCTAACGAGAGGCGTTGAGTCGACCTCTACGAGTTTCCATAGCAGACGAGCGAGCGGTATATGATACGGAGGTGATTCGGGGATGTATACTCGAGATCTTCGGGGTTGAGTTTCCGATTGATCTGGTCCCGATTGCGATGGGGGACGTATGTGTTATAGTGGGTATGGATTCGTTGAGCCGTTTTGGGGCAGTTATAGACTGCGAGCGACAGTTTGTGACGATACGAGACCCTAGTGGGGGAGTTCTTACGGTGTACGGAGAGGGTACCCGTTCAGGGTCAGCGTTCTGTTCGGCTGCTAGAGCGAGGCAGAGTCTACAGTAGGGTTGCAGTGGGTTTGTGGCCTATGTGATGGATACACGAGTAGCAGCGGAGAGAACTAGTTCTGTTGATGATGTGCCAATAGTGCGTGAGTTCCCGGACGTTTTCCCCGAGGAGTTGCCAGGTGTGCCTCCCGAGAGAAAGGTGGAGTTTCGCATCGATTTGGTTCCGGGAGCGGCGCCCTATCGCCAAGGGGCCCTATCGCCTTGCGCCGCCAGAGATGAAGGAGTTATCCTCGCAGCTTCAGGAGCTACTGGGGAAGGGGTTTATTAGACCAAGTAGCTCGCCATGGGGAGCGCCGATCCTTTTTGTCAAGAAAAAGGTTGGTTCACACTGGATGTGCATTGATTACCGGGAGTTGAACAAGTTGACGGTCAAGAACCGTTACCCATTACCGAGGATCGACGGTTTGTTCGATCAGTTGCAGGAAGCGTCTTGGTTCTCCAAGATTGATATGAGGTCTGGATATCATCAGATGAGAGTGCGTGATGAGGATATCCAGAAGACGGCGTTCAGGACTCGTTATGGGCATTACGAGTTCGTGGTGATGCCTTTCGGGCTCAGCAATGCACTAGCAGCGTTCATGGATCTCATGAACAGGGTGTGTAGACCGATGTTGGATTGTTCGGTGATCGTGTTCATCGACGATATACAGGTGTATTCGAGATCTAGAGCACAGCACGAGGAGCATCTGAGAGAGATTCTCGGGATATTGAGGACGGAGAGGCTTTATGCCAAATTCTCCAAGTGTGATTTCTGGTTACGAGAGGTCCAGTTCTTGGGACATCTCGTTAATCAGAATGGGATATTGGTCGATCCGGGCAAGATTGGGGCGGTGATAAGTTGGGAGGTGCCGAGAACCCCCACCGAGATCAGGAGTTTTCTGGGGTTGGCCGGCTACTATAGGAGATTTATTAAAGATTTCTCCAAGATCGTCGTGCCTCTCACCAGGTTGACCCGGAAGGGCGTTACTTTTTCATGGGGTCCGGAGCAGCAGACCTCATTTGAGACACTTGGCCGGAGATTATGCGAAGCCCCGGTGTTAGCCCTCCCGGAAGGGATGGATGATTTTGTGGTGTATTGTGACGCGTCGATATCAGGGTTGGGTGCAGTACTTATGCAGAGGGGGCATGTGATAGCGTACGCATCGAGGCAACTGAAGCCTCATGAGACGAGGTATCCCACCCACGATCTGGAGCTGGGGGCAGTGGTGTTCGCCCTGAAGATCTGGCGTCACTATCTGTATGGGGTTCGGTGTACTATATACACGGACCACAAGAGCTTGAAGTATTTGATGGATCAGCCCAACCTGAATATGCGCCAGAGGAGATGGTTGGACGTGGTAAAGGATTACGATTGTGAGATCCTGTACCACCCGGGCAAGGCTAATGTGGTAGCTGATGCTCTGAGCCGTAGGGCGGAGACCGCCCTGATGCGAGATGTTTGCTTGAGATTGACAGTGATGACTCCAGTGTTGGACACCATTCGGGAGGCCCAGGCAGAGGCCGTGATAGCGGAGAACCGCAAGAGGGAGCGGGTGATCGGGCAGGTGTCCGAGTTCGTTACCGATAGTCGAGGGCTGATGACCTTTCAAGGTCGGATTTGGGTGCCATGTGCAGGTGGGGCACGTACCATTCTGATGGAGGAGGCGCATTGATCGAGGTTCTCGATCCATCCCGGGGCCACGAAGATGTATTTGGACCTGAAGAAAGATTATTGGTGGCCCTGTATGAAGAGGGATGTCGCATGGTTTGTCGAGAGGTGCTTGACCTGTCGCCAGGTTAAGGCCGAGCACCAGCGTCCGCATGGAAAGTTGCAGCCGCTCGAGGTTCCCCAGTGGAAGTGGGAACAGATTTCCATGGATTTCATCACCAAATTGCCGAGGACCGCGAGGGGTGTCGATGCAATTAGGGTGATCGTCGACCGGCTGACAAAGAGCGCACATTTTCTTGCTATCAGTGAGGGCTCTTCTGTTGAGAGGTTGGTCGAGTTGTATGTGAGGGAGGTGGTATCGCGGCATGGGGTGCCGATCTCGATCGTGTTAGATCGAGATGTACGTTTCACTTCCAGGTTCTGGAAGAAGTTTCACGAGGAGTTGGGCACGAGGTTGCATTTCAGCACCGCCTACCACCCCCAGACGGACGGACAGAGTAAGCGAACGATTCAGACGCTCGAGGACATGCTTCGAGCATGTGTGTTGGACTTCGGAGGAAGTTGGGACACGTACTTGCCGTTGGCTGAGTTTTCCTACAACAACAACCACCATTCTAGCATTGGTATGCCTCCCTTCGAGTTGTTGTATGGGAGGAGGTGTCGGACTCCTATTTGCTGGGGAGAGGTAGGACAGCGTGTGATGGGTAGCACTGAGATAGTGATGCAGACGACAGAGCAGATACATCAGGTTAGGCAGAGGTTGTTGACGGCCCAGAGTCGTCAGAAGAGTTATGCGGATAGATGACGATCCGAGCTTGAGTTCCAGGTAGGGGACTTCGTACTCCTGAAAGTATCTCCTTGGAAAGGAGTGATCCGATTCAGGAAGAGGGGCAAGCTGGGGCCCCGGTACATCGGTCCGTTCAAGGTGACCGCGAGGGTGGGCAAGGTAGCATATCAGTTGGAGCTACCTGAGGAGCTGAGCCAGATTCATGATACCTTCCACGTGTCTCAGTTGAGGAAGTGTATAGCCGACGAGCCGGCGGTGGTATCACTGGAGGATATTCAGGTGGATGCGATCCTGAATTATGCTGAGAGGCCAATCACGATTGTGGATCGAAAGATCAAGGTTCTGAGAAACAAGGAGGTGCCCCTGGTTCAGGTTCAGTGGCAACATCGGAGGGGGTCTGAGCTGACTTGGGAGACAGAGTCAGAGATGCGGGAGCAGCATCCGGAGTTATTTGCAGCATGAGACTTCGAGGGCGAAGTCTGGTTCTAGTGGGGGAGAATTGTAACATCCCGAAATTCAGGTACAACTATTTAACCCTTCTCTTTTGTCAAATTGTCAAGATTAGCCCTTAAGTGGAATTTGTAGCAAATGAGTACGCTGGGCGTACTCAAGAGTACGCTGCGCGTACTCATGCGCTTATTTTGGACGTGGAGGCGCCTAGGTACGCTGGGCGTACCCAAGGTTACGCCGGGCGTAACCGGCCCAGGTGAAAACCCTAATTGGGGCTTGTGCACTATAAAAGGAATGTTATGGCCTTGACCTCAGCCTCCATTCCAGAGAGTGAAACCCTAAAAGAGAGTCCTCCTTCGTTTCTAGCTAGTGTGTTGGGGTTCTAAGCTTCTAAGTGTCATTTCAAGGTGGCGGAAGAGAAGAAGAGGCCATTTTGGAAGCTAGAAGTTTGTGGGAAAGAGTAGATCCGAGCTTTTCAGAGGTTGGAGCTTCTTCTTGAGGTAAAAAGCTCAAAACTTGCCTTGTCTTTTGTGTTGTGTGCTTCTTGGACCAATTTCTAGGGTTTTTGGTCCCAAGATGGAGACTTTATGAGCAAATGGTCTCCATTGGCCTAGATCTATCATATTTCAGGACTAGATGAGTTGTATGTTCATAAAAATGCAATATTGGACGTAGATATTGACCCATGCATTAGATCTAGACCTTTGGAGGAGAAAGTAAATGTGTTAGAGGGTGTAGGGACCTTTACAGCCATGCAAAGGCTTAAAGGTTCCGACTTTATGGGATAAGAGGCTTAAGGAGAGTCAGATCTGGAAGTTGAAGAAGTGTCTTAAGCGTTTAAGACCAAAAACCTTGGAATGGCTGAAACTGAGACTTACGCTGGGCGTAACTCTCAGTACGCGCATCGTAAGGGTCCGAGACCCCGATTCTGGATCGTTGGAGTACGCCCCGCGTACAAGAGCCGGTACACCCCGCGTACTGCTTGCTGTTGACTTTCGTTGATGTAACATTCCAAAATTCAAGTCCGAAAATTTCATTTTTAATTAATTAACTCGTAAAACATTCACTAGTAAACATTGTAAAAACATGTCATCTCATAAAATCAAGTATCATGTTTGAAAACCCACAACATAAACCAATATCATATCAGAGTACAATCCCAGAAAACACCATGCGGAAAATCATATGTGTGTGTGATGCCATGCTACGCCGCCGGCTCCTTCCCCTTAGACGAAGAGGTACCTGAAACCAAAAACTGAAACCGTAAGCACAAAGCTTAGTGTGTTCCCCCATCATACCACATACCATACAATACCATCAGTATCTTTCAACCGGTAATCATCATCGGTATCTTTCAATCGGTAATCGTCATCGGTATCTTTCAACCGGTAATCATCATCGGTATCTTTCAACCGGTAACTGGGGACTATTCCACCCCCTACCACTAGCATACAATAACAAGATATAAGCATACAGTCAGGCATATCCGGGTACTGACCTACCCCTTGGTCCTAAGGACCACTGTCAGGGAAACTATCCCTATCATGTAACATATCATACAGATATAACTCATAACCAAGCACATACCAGACCAAGATAATTATCACAAAGACAATCATCTACTAAATACTCCTCATTGGTGGGCCGGCATTGTGGCCTTAGACCCACCCCTACTGGAAGGTAACTCACCTCGAAAAGTAGCTACTGAAAGTCTGCTCGCTAGATGTCTGACTGCTGCACCGGTAATCCTCCGGCTATAAATCCATAAACGTAGATTAGTCACTCATAAATACCCTTAGGTCAAATGACTGACCTACCCCTGGTCCAAGGTCAACTCCTTGGTCAAAGTCTACTTCTAGTTGACTGGACTCGCCGAGTCCTGGCACAGACTCGCCGAGTCCCTCTCCCACTATTCTAGTACTAACTTATCAAGTCCCTCTTCCCACTCACTGAGTCACCCTTAACTCACTTCTTGGGACAATTAGACCGACTCGCGATCCGACTCACTGAGTCCGAGAACAACACGCCGAGTCCCTACGAGCAGATCTCCTACTCGCTTCCAAATCCTCACCAGAGCATCCATCTTGAGGATTTGGGTTTCTGGGACTATTGCTACACGTTAAATTGCTAATTCCGCGTGCAGCTACGAAGGGTTGGACCTTCTTCACTTAAACCCCTCTTAAGTCCGTAACAGTTCATATGACTCGCAGAGTTTGAAGAACAACTCGTCGAGTTCCAGGCAATCTTCATAGGACTCGCCGAGTTGTTCATCCAACTCGTCGAGTCTGAGACCATCTTTATAAAACTCGCCGAGTGCACTTTGGAACTCGCCGAGTCCCTTCAACTCTCCTCCCATACAGACCAAATCTGAGGCATGCAACGGTTCCAAACCATAGATCTAAGATCCTAGGGCATGCTTATCACGTAAAGTTGCAAACTTTACGTGCATGCATGGCCCTATGAGCTCAAAAACTCAATTCCAAGCTCTTTATGAGGTCATACACTCCATAGGGACCTCAATCACTTCAACCACAGAGACTTTACACTTCTAAGATGTCCATAAGGTCCAGATCTGAAGTCCTTTCACAACATGGAGCATAAACACATGGATTTTGGGGTTTTAGGGCTTGAAAACCACAAATTAGGGACAAAAAGGGGATCTAATGAACTAGTGATCAAGGTAGGAACTTTTCTACCTGAATGGAAGCTTCTCACAGTGTAGATTTCGGATCTACTTCCCCTCCTTGCACTCTTCAACCTTCTCCTTCTTCTTCTAAGCTCCAAACTTCCTTCACAAAGCCAAAATCACTCACAAGAACAATATGGGGGCTGGGGTTTCGCTCTACAGCTCTCTGGAAGTGTTAGGGACAAGGGAGGCCGAGTTAGAGTGTTTAAATAGGGTGCAAACCCCTGGATTAGGGTTTTTGTCCAGACAGCGGCTACTCGCCGAGTCCGGGACCCGACTCGGCGAGTCCATGACTTAAGCCCCGTGTCCCATCCCGCTTCTACTCGGCGAGTCAGTCCTTCGACTCGCCGAGTCCAAGGCCAAAATTGCAAAACCTTTAAAGAATTAATTAAAGAATATGTACCAAGAACCAGGTGCTACAGTTGACTTTTAGTGTTTTGGTCAACATGTGGACTTTTGAGTCAAGGAGGGGTAAAATGTTCTTTTACCCTTCTGTGGGATTGTAGAAAGGGATTTAGTATAGCCTTGAGAGCCGTTAATGATTTAAAATAATTACTTTATGTGATTAGGCGGGGCTAGGTCGTTATTTCGAGATCCAGGATTTTCGAGCACGTGAGTTACTAGACATCATACGAGGTGAGTCTTCTCACTATACATTACCTAGAGTGGTATCTATGTGTAGACCGGAGGGTCTTGTGTGCTACGTGTATGTATGAGATTTTGTGTTATGTGATATATGCATGTTATGTGGTGTATAGACCGGACCGAAGGGTCCAACGATATAGACCAGACCGAAGGGTCCAACGATATAGACCGGACTGAAGTCTGCTGCTCGATCCTGGAATAGCTCTGGGTAATGCTCCATCGTCTCATCCATCGGCTCCCATGTCCATTCCGATCCCTTCCGGTGCTGCCATTGCACCTTTACCAGCTCAACCCTCTTGTTCCTCAGATCCTTCGACTTCCGGTCGAGGATCGCTACAGGCCGCTCGATATAATTCAGGCTGTCATCAACCTGAATGTCCTCCAAGAGTACCACTGCTGAGTCGTCCACCAGGCACTTCCGTAGCTGGGAGACGTGGAAAGTGATGTGGATCTGGCTGAGTTCGGCTGGCAGATCCAGCCGGTATGCCACCTTGCCCACCCAGGCTACAACTTTAAATGGTCCAATATACCTGGGACCCAACTTGCTCCGTTTCCTGAATCGGATGACGCCCTTCCAAGGCGACACTTTCAGGAGAACCATATCCCCGACCTGGAACTCCAGGTCTGATCGACGCTTATCGGCATAACTTTGCTGCGGACTCTGACCAGTCTGAAGCCTGCTCCGGACCTGCTGAATCTTCTCTGTCGTCTTGAGCACTACTTCGGTGCTCCCCATGACCCTCTGGCCAACCTCGCCCCAGCATATCGGGGTCCTGCACCTCCTCCCATACAACATCTCGAAGGGAGGACGGTCGATACTCGCATGATAGCTATTATTATACGAGAACTCTGCCAATGGAAGGTAGGTATCCCAGCTACCTCCGAAGTCTAAAACACATGCCCGCAGCATGTCCTCCAGAGTCTAGATGGTTCGCTCGCTCTGGCCATCCGTCTGCGGGTGAAAGGCGGTGCTGAAATGCAGACGAGTACCCAACTCGTCGTGGAATTTCTTCCAAAACCTGGAAGTGAACCGCACATCCCTATCCGAAATCACCGAAACTGGCACTCCGTGCCGCACCACCACCTCCCTGATATAGATATCATCCAATTTCTCGGCCGAGATGCTCTCCTGTATCGGGATAAATTGGGCGCTCTTGGTCAATCGATCGACGATGACCCAGATCGAATCCACTCCCCGCGCGGTCCTGGGAAGCTTGGTGATAAAATCCATCGTGATGTCTTCCCATTTCCACAGCGGAATATCCAATGGCTGCATCTTGCCGTGTGGTCTCTGATGCTAGGCCTTGACCTTCCTGCAGGTCAAGCACCGCTCCACGTACCATGCCACATCCCGCTTCATGCAGGGCCACCAATAGTCCAGACGAAGATCCCTATACATCTTCGTCGCCCCGGGATGAATGGAGAACCGGGATTTGTGCGCCTCCTCCATCAGGACCTGGCACACGCCTCCATGATAAGGGACCCACACCCTACGGTGAAGAGTCAATAACCCTCGGCTATCCTAGTCGAAGGAGGAAACCTGCCCCACAATCCGCTCACTCTTCTGATGTTCCTCCTTCATAGCCTCCTGCTGAGCCTCCCGGATCCGCTCCAGAAGCGGAGTCACCACTGTCATCCTCAGACAGATATCCCTGATCGGCACTGCCTTGCGGCTAAGCGCATCGACCACGACATTGGCCTTCCCCCGATGGTATAGGATCTCACAATCATAATCCTTTACCACATCAAGCCACCGACGCTGCCTCATATTCAGATTTGGCTGGTCCATGAGATACCTCAAACTCTTGTGGTCCGTGTAAATTGTACAACGAACCCCATAGAGGTAATGACGCCAAATCTTGAGGGCGAATACAACAGCCCCCAACTCCAAATCATGCGTCGGGTAGTTCGCCTCGTGAGGCTTCAGCTGCCTCGACGCGTAGGCGATGACATGCCCTCTCTGCATCAATACCGCGCCCAAACCTGAGATGGACGCATCGCAATACACAACAAAATCCTACATGCCCTCTGGCAGGGCTAAGATTGGCGCCTCGCACAATCTCTGTCTCAGTGCCGCGAACGCGGCCTGCTGCTCAGGCCCCCATCGATACACCACCGACTTCTTAGTCAGTCGGGTGAGTGGAACTGCTATCTTGGAGAAGTCCTGAATGAATCTCCGATAGTAGCCTGCCAATCCCAGAAAGCTCCGAATCTCAGATGGAGACCTCGGAACCTCCCAACTCATCACGACCTCTACTTTGGCCGGATCTACCGAAATCCCGTTCTGGTTGACAAGGTGCCCAAGAAACTGCACCTCGCGCAACCAGAACTCACACTTGGAGAACTTAGCATACAAGTTCTCCCTCCTTAAAGTCTCCAGAACCTCCCACAGATGCTCCTCATGCTGCTCTCGCGTCTTGGAGTAAACCAAGATATCGTCGATAAATACTATCACCGACCGGTCTAACATTGGTCTACACACGCGGTTCATGAGGTCCATGAACGCGGCAGGAGCATTGGTGAGCCCGAATGGTATCACCACAAACTCATAGTGGCCATAACGCGTCCGAAACGCAGTCTTCTACACATCCTCCTCTCTGCCCCTCATCTAATGATACCCCGAACGCAAATCAATCTTGGAGAACCAAGATGCTCCCTGTAGCTGGTCAAAAAGGTCATCAATCCTCGGGAGTGGGTAGCGGTTCTTCACCGTTACCTTATTCAGCTCCCGATAATCTATACACACCCGATGCGACCCGTCCTTCTTTTTCACAAACAGAATCGGGGCTCCCCAGGGTGAACTACTCGGTCGAATGAAACCCTTGTCTAACAGCTCCTGAAGCTGTGTAGACAACTCCTGCATCTCAGGAGGAGCCAACCGATACGGTGCCTTAGCTATCGGAGCCGCACCAGGGACTAGGTCGATCCTGAACTCCACCTGTCGCTCCGGAGGTATCCCAGGAAACTCCTCAGGGAATACGTCCGCAAACTCCCGCACCACGGGCACATCGCCCACCGTCGCCCTACCCACCTCCCGAGTATCCGTAACATAGGCGACAAAACCTGCGCAACCTTGCTGCAGATAACGTCTAGCTCTCGCTGCTGAACATAAAGTTGGTCCTTGCTGCGGCCTCTCGCCCGGAATCACCAGCTCTCCCCCACTTGGTGTCCTGACCTGCACCAACTGCTGCGCGCAGTCGATCACTGCCCCATTGGGGATTAGCCAATCCATACCAATAATGACCTTGTTCCCTCGCAAAGGTATGGGAACTAGATCCACCAGGTAGCGCTCCTCGAATAATCTCAGCACACAATCTCGGAACACCGTCGATGCTCGCACCGATCGGTCGTCTGCAACCTCTACCTCTAGAGGGCAATCCAAGGTGCCCGAAGACTCGGAAAATCTCTTGCTGAGCGCAAGAGAAACAAACGATCGGGTAGCGCCCGAATCAAACTACACCTGAACTGGGATGCCGTTCACATGGAACGATCCTAAACAGAGCACATATCAATAACATAACCATCATAAAAATAAATCATAGGGAAAAATCATACCCGTCACCACATCAGGTGCAGCGCGTGCGTCCTCGGCTGTCAGCCGAAATGCTCGGCTCCGCACTACTGGAGCCTCTGACTTGACCTTTCGGCCATCTGTAACCCGCGCCGTCCCTGAGACCGGCGTCCCTGATGGCACTGTTTCTGACGCTGTTGTCAATCTCGGGCAATTGGCCCTTTTGTGGCCCCTCTGATTGTAGTGGAAGCAAATCAGGTCTGTCATCTGTACCGCAGGGGCGGGGGCAGTACAATCCCTGGCAAAATGCCCCACCTTGCCACACTTATAGCAGCCCGAACCCGGCCCAGTGCGACAAGCTCCCTCGTGTGACCGACCGCATTTCCCACAGCGGTCCCGTCCTGCCTGGCCTTTCGGCCTACCTTCAGATCGCTTGGGCTTCTTCCCCGAAGCCCCAGTCGTCAGCCCCTCCACTGCCTTCCTCTTCTGGACGTGCTCCAGATCAATCTCCCTCTCCCTAGCCCTGGCAATCATGGAATCCAAGGTAGGGCAAGCTGAAAAACTAACATGCTCCCGAATGTCATCTCGTAGCATGTCGTGGTAGCGGGTCCTCCTCATATCCTCATCTCCAGCATACTGGGGCACCAGCAATGCCCTCTCCCGGAACTTGGCGGTGATCTCCGCCCTGAATCTGGTCACAAAGTCTGACCATGTCATAGCCTCAACAGCCGAGGCTCCCAATGAGTCACCAACAGACTCCCACCAATCTCTAGCCCTGTCTCGCAAGCATCCTGCTGCATATCTCACCTTCGACCCCTCCGGGCAGAAGCTCGTCAGCTGCACAGACTCAATGTCTGCAATCCATCTCCTAGCAGCAATGGGGTCTTTCACCCCATGGAAATCTGACGCGCCACTCCCTCGAAAGTCCTTGAAGTACAGTGTGCGCGTACCCACCTGGCTAGACGCCATATCACTCCTGAATGCTCGGAGGCGATCCTCCATCAGCTCAACAATCCCCTCCTTCATCGACCCGAAGATGATAGGGGTCGACTCAAGGATGCCTCTCGTGATCTCAGACGCGATGAACTCACGCAACCCGTCATCAACCTGCTCGGATCCCGCACTTGATCCCGATCCCGATCCCGATCCTGATCCGGAACCTCCTGCTCCATGTCGTGTGGTCACCATGCTGAATATACACGCATAATTGTCAGGATCATACATATACTCGAGAGATCTAACACACTCTCCAAGGTCCCTGTTTCCATCTAGGCCCTCCTTGATTCGAGTACGCGTCCTCTGCTTTTAGTAGTACGGGCCCATACTACCTTCCACATCTACCTATACTTTCCTCAAGGATTGCTTCGACTTCACCAAGTCCCTTTTACCGATACCCTTTCCACTGACCTCATCCTAGGCTCCCCCTAGGGCACTCTCCGACCTACCCTCCGCCATCAGCTGCACTAGGAGCCCCTAGTACTTCCCCCTAACTAACTTGCAGGTACTGTTACATATCCGCTCCTTAGTTAGTTGGAAGTAGCCAGAACCCGCGTAGCACAAAGCAAGCAGCATTCGTGCATCGAGTAACCAAATCCGGCATAACCTCTACAGGCCATCCTACTGCTGACTAAACAGTCCTAGCATACAACTCATACAACAGGCATATAAGTCATCCTCCTAGATCCTTAGCCCTAACTAGCATGTAATTATCGGAATCATATATCAGGCACACAAGGCATCTTCCTAGATCCTTAGTCCTATTCTAGCATGCAGTTTCCTGAATCAAAACCTTATAGCATAACATAACAAGTATGGGTATCTTGGAGAAAACTTACTTGAGCCCGGCCGGTCGCATGCATCACACACCTTGTCTTTCTTAAAATCCTTCCGTTTAGATTTTTAGAAAACTATTTTATTGCAAAAATCTCTTAGCCCCTCAGTTTGAGTCCAGACACCCCCGAAGGTGTGTCCGAATCCCTCAAACCAAGGCTCTGATACCAACTTGTAACATCCCAAAATTCAAGTCCAAAAATTTCATTTTTAATTAATTAAATCGTAAAACATTCACTAGTAAACATTGTAAAAACATGTCATCTCATAAAATCAAGTATCATGTTTGAAAACCCACAACATAAACCAATATCATATCAGAGTACAATCGCAGAAAACACCATGCGGAAAATCATATGTGTGTGATGCCATGCTACGCCGCCGGCTCCTTTCCCTTAGACGAAGAGGTACCTGAAACCAAAAACTGAAACCGTAAGCACAAAGCTTAGTGAGTTCCCCCATCATACCACATACCATACAATACCATCAGTATCTTTCAACCGGTAATCATCATCGGTATCTTTCAACCGGTAATCGTCATCGGTATCTTTCAACCGGTAATCATCATCGGTATCTTTCAACCGGTTACTAGGGACTATTCCACCCCCTACCACTAGCATACAATAACAAGATATAAGCATACAGTCAGGCATATCCGGGTACTGACCTACCCCTTGGTCCTAAGGACCACTGTCAGGGAAACTATCCCTATCATGTAACATATCATACAAATATAACTCATAACCAAACACATACCAGACCAAGATAATTATCACAAAGACAATCATCTACTAAATACTCCTCATTGGTGGGCCGGCATTGTGGCCTTAGACCCACCCCTACTGGAAGGTAACTCACCTCGAAAAGTAGCTGCTGAAAGTGTGCTCGCTAGACGTCTGACTGCTGCACCGATAATCCTCCGGCTATAAATCCATAAACGTAGATTAGTCACTCATAAATACCCTTAGGTCAAATGACTGACCTACCCCTGGTCCAAGGTCAACTCCTTGGTCAAAGTCTACTTCCAGTTGACTGGACTCGCCGAGTCCTGGCACAGACTCGCCGAGTCCCTCTCCCACTATTCCAGTACTAACTCATCAAGTCCCTCTTCCCACTCACTGAGTCACCCTTAACTCATTTCTTGGGACGATTAGACCGACTCGCGATCCGACTCGCCTAGTCCGAGAACAACACGCTGAGTCCCTACGAGCAGATCTCCTACTCGCTTCCAAATCCTCACCAGAGCATCCATCTTGAGGATTTGGGTTTCTGGGACAATTGCTACACGTTAAATTGCTAATTTCGCATGCAGCTACGAAGGGTTGGACCTTCTTCACTTAAACCCATCTTAACTCAGTAACAGTTCATATGACTCGCCGAGTTTGAAGAACAACTCGTCGAGTTCCAGGCAATCTTCATAGGACTCGCCGAGTTGTTCATCCAACTCGTCGAGTCTGAAACCGTCTTTATAAAACTCGCCGAGTGCACTTTGGAACTCGCCGAGTCCCTTCAACTCTCCTCCCATACAGACCAAATCTGAGGCATGCAACGGTTCCAAACCATAGATCTATGCTCCTAGGGCATGCTTATCACGTAAAGTTGCAAACTTTACGTGCATGCATGGCCCTATGAGATCAAAAACTCAATTCCAAGCTCTTTATGAGGTCATACACTCCATAGGGACCTCAATCACTTCAACCACAGAGACTTTACACTTCTAAGATGTCCATAAGGTCCAGATCTGAAGTCCTTTCAGAACATGGAGCATAAACACATGGAGTTTGGGGTTTTAGGGCTTGAAAACCACAAATTAGGGACAAAAAGGGGATCTAATGAACTAGTGATCAAGGTAGGAACTTTTCTACCTGAATGGAAGCTTCTCACAGTGTAGATTTCGGATCTACTTCCCCTCCTTGCACTCTTCAACCTTCTCCTTCTTCTTCTAAGCTCCAAACTTCCTTCACAAAGCCAAAATCACTCACAAGAACAATATGGGGGCTGGGGTTTCGCTCTACAGCTCTCTGGAAGTGTTAGGGACAAGGGAGGCCGAGTTAGAGTGTTTAAATAGGGTGCAAACCCCTGGATTAGGGTTTTTGGTCAACATGTACCAAGAACCAGGTGCTACAGTTGACTTTTAGTGTTTTGGTCAACATGTGGACTTTTGAGTCAAGGAGGGGTAAAATGGTCTTTTACCCTTCTGTGGGATTGTAGAAAGGGATTTAGTCTAGCCTTGAGAGCCGTTAATGATTTAAAATAATTACTTTATGTGATTAGGCGGGGCTAGGTCATTATTTCGAGATCCAGGATTTTCGAGCACGTGAGTTACTAGACATCATACGAGGTGAGTCTTCTCACTATACATTACCTAGATTGGTATCTATGTGTAGACCGGGGGGTCTTGTGTGCTATGTGTATGTATGAGATTTTGTGTTATGTGATATATGCATGTTATGTGTTGTATAGACCGGACCGAAGGGTCCAACGATATAGACCGGACCGAAGGGTCCAACGATATAGACCGGATCGAAGGGTCCAACGATACAGACCGGACCGAAGGGTCCAACGAGCTATGACCGGACCAGAGGGTCCAACGAGCTACGGGACTGGAGGGTCCCGCTGAGACACATTGACCGAAGGGTCGTACTGTAGCCTCGAGTGGCGTATGTGTTGTATGTGGTATTTTGGGGAACTCACTAAGCATTTATGCTTACAGTTGTGGTGATATGTGTTTCAGGTACTAGCGAGGACCGGGGGAAGGCGCCGACATGATTCGTACACATTTAGAGGATTTATGTATTTGGAGATCTTGGGATTTGTATTATGATAACATGTGATACATTGGATTACTCTGATATTTTATTAATGGAAGCATGTTTTAAAAATGAAATATTGTTTTTAAAATGCGCCTTCTATATAATTTTTTCTTGAATTCGGTTCACCACGTTGTGGTAAGTCCACCACGACGTGGTTTTGGGTTTATCACATAATCAACAACTCTTCGAGGTTCAGCAGATAATTTCAAAATGCCACACTGCGGTAATGTAACCACATCATGGTAAGGAGACTTTTTTTCATTTTAGCCTTGATCCAAGTTCCTAGCTTCCAGCTTACTTCCTTTTCGCTCCCGAGCATGTTTTTTACTTCTACAACACAACATATAATAGATTAAGTATCTTTTGTACTATAATGAGCATAAAAATGGCTAAAAATATTAAGATATGATGTAATATATATATATATATATATATATATATATATATATATATATATATATATATATATATATATATATATATACATATACATATATATATATGCACATATCAGCCACTAATTTGTACAACATTCATGGCTTACAAATGAAAGCTTATGATCGTCCTTACAAGCGTAGAATGAAGGAGAAACAAACACCACATTTCATCCTCCACTAGCTTAATTAGATTCAGCCATATGTGAGGAATGGCAAGGTAGTGTGATCATCATTCAATCTCATAATTAGCTAGTCAAGTCCCAACTAAGTGTGTACCCTAAGTTCCTAAAAATTTATACATAACATTTATGTCACACTATATGATTAAATGTAACTAGTTATTGTTCTCTCTATTAATATTTCCTTGAAACATTAATTTTCAATAAGTTGTTAAAATATTATTTACATAAAATAACCTTTTTCCAATTAGATACAAGTGTTGATATTTATTAATAATCAAAATTACTATAAAAATAAATTAGTAGCAACTTGGTGTAATGTGTGAACTTGTAGGATCATATGTCATTAGCAATATCATTCTATAATGACTCTTGGGCAAAAAGATCTTTCAATTTCCCACTTGCACGAGGCTAGTCATGGATTGATAAAGACAATGGTAAATAACTAACAACATTTCACTCCCCTAATAACACAAGAAGAGGAATGTCATTCATCAACATGTAATTCCCAAAAGATCAAAGCTAGAATTGATGTATGAGGTAAGTTTACCAGTTATCCCTTTTTTACAGACATTCTATTGGCACATGAGATTTGGATCACAATCACTCTCATTCATTTTTCAACTTTGAGTAACATGCGTTACATGTCTAGCTCTCAACTCATAATAAGAACAAATCTCATCTTGACTACACAAGCCTCTTGCATAGTTCACACAACACCTGATAATGAGTTTTATAACTACTAAGTTAAGGATCAGCATTTGACCACATCAAAGCATAGCACTCCCTACACTTAAGTCGCACTATGTATCTTCGGTTTTAAGGATACACAGACAATACCTTTTCTCAATTATCACTCATGACAACGATTCATGGCATGCTTTTGATATGTTTCCATCCAATACCAATTCTTTGATAAGTACCTATGAATCTTGGTCACAAGACATTGTCTACTTTCATCTGGTGAGAGTCAACCAATCTAGTTCATATTAGTCTTACATCATAACTGCTCCCATAATTATGACTTACTATGAACTTTTAGAATAATAATATTATTCATGGATTAAACATGTTAATACAGAACAAACCAATTATTAATGTGAAGATCGTATCCCAATATATTAAAATAATATAGAATAGTTGTTGTTAGAATGTTCCAATATAGAAATACTAAATCAAAATCAAAATCCTATTTCTATAATAACAAATTCTTATAGCTAATGTGTGACATTCATACTTAGCTTAAAGGAAAGACTTTATTATTAGGTTTTAACTAAATTTAATTTGTGTGGATTCAGTGAATACTATCATCTCCATATTTAACTTTATTCTAAGTACATTTAAATATCTTGGACAATATGATTGGTGTTCTGATGTGATTTAGAGTCTCTTAGCTTGATTAAGTGTACTCCTGAAGTCACAAAATAATTCTAAGTTATCCCTAAAGGGAAAGACCTAACCTAGTTTTTCCATAAACTCATTTATCCAATCATTATGTGATTATAGCTTCTAAAGTGGTGTAATATTTTTTGGTAGTAGACTATGGTATCATGTTTTGCTTGGACTTCATTTAAACAAAACTTACTCTCCATTCCATAACGAAGTCATAATTCAAGTATAATTCATGATTATATTTATCTATTTTGCAGTTAACATCTTGTGTATCTATTTACATGAATATATTATTCTAAATTGATTGTCTCATATACATTCTCTTAGTTCTTCTTAAGTACTCTTATAATGTCCTTATAGTCATCGAATGAATTACCCATGTATCCAATTGGTATCTTATGATATGTTTACACCATAATCATATACATAGTCTTGTGTATAATCTGGCAAAAATGATGGATTCATTTGTCAAGAAACAGAATATAAATCATCTTATCTACCTCAAACCTATGTTCTAGGTCGTTTTGAGTCTAGCTCAAACTTAGTGTCATATGGAAATTCCAAGATTCCACCAAAGGAATCTTGTATCGTAATTTCTTTCAAGATATTGTCAATATATGAAAAAACTTTAAAACTTTAAACATTTATCTTTACCTATCTATATAGATTTTATATTCCAAGAATGTATCTTGTCTTTCTTATGTCTTTCACCTTAGAATCACTTTCCGAGTTAAGGTCAAATGACCTTGCATAGTCGGATTATAATTTCACATGATTAAGTATGTCTCACTCAATCAAAATTAGGAATATCACTATTTATCCCATTAGTATTAAGTAAACACATATGTTATCTTCATTTTGACATAAAAGCATACATTGTATTTTCATATTAAAATGATGATTCCAACCTTGAGATGTTTGCTTTATACATCCTCAAATGGAACTTAAGGCTTACACATTTTTTTAGAATAACATGGATTAAGAAAATCACCATGTTAAGCGATATAGATATCTTCAAGTAGGGGTCTATTAAGAAAAGCGGTTTTCCTTAAATCTACTTGCCATATCTCACATTAAGAATATATAGTTATAGTAAATAAAATCCTTATTTATCTAATCATAGCTACTTGTGACAAAGTTTGATCATAGTCAATGGCATGAGTATGATAAAGATCGTAGTCAATGACATGAGTATGAGAAAATCCTATTATAACAAGTCTCGCTAAAGGTGTATATATCTCCATATATGTATTCTTTCTAAAATAGTCTCTTACCCCTTATAGATTTTTTATAGAGAGGAGGATTAATCAATCCCATACTTGATTATTATACAAGGATTAGATCTCATGTTCATGACTCTAAGTGATTACTCAGGTTCAAGATCTTATTTAACATGTTGGTATTAGATGGATTTTCTAGAAACCATCAAGAAGAACTCATAAATGAGAGACTCATATTACTCATGTTGTAGATGATTCCTACCAGATATGAAAACATATTGTGTTTACAAATAGCTATTATTCATATTCAACAACTCCTTGTTGAAACTAATTCCAACTGCTGCTACATCAGGCTATGGTACTTCTGTTTATTCAAGTTCCATGAGTCTCCCACCTACTTTGTCTAACACCTACGTTTCTTTCTAGATTAGTCATAGTCATAGAATTCGTAATCGACTGATTTCCCGGCACGATGCCAATTGCGAAAGCACCGTATCGTTTAGCACCTACCGAAATGAAGGAGTTAATGAAACAACTTCATGAGTTATTGAACAAAGGTTTTATAAGACCTAGTTCATCACCCTGGAGAGCTCCAGTGCTGTTCGTAAAGAAAAGGACGGTACAATGAGAATGTAAATTAACTATTGAGAGCTAAACAAAGAAACGATAAAAAATAGGTATCCTTTACCTAGGATAGATGACTTGTTCGATCAATTGTAGGGAGCAACCATTTTCTTCGAAATTGATCTCAGGTCAGGCTATCATCAGTTGAAGATAAGAGAGCAAGACTTCGAGCAGACAACCTTTAGAACAAGGTTTGGACACTACAAATTCCTTGTTATGTCGTTCGGACTAACAAATTCTCCAGCAACATTCCTGGATCTGATACATCATGTTTGTAAACCTTTTCTCGATAAATTAGTAATAGTCTTCATTGATGATATCTTGATTTACTCCAAAAACAATCAAGATACGGGTAAACATCTCCAAGAAGTACTAGAAGTCCTTAAGAGGGAAAACCTTTATGAAAATTTCTCCAAGTGTGAGTTTTGGATACAGGAGATTCAATTCTTGGGTCATATAGTCAACCAGGAAGGCATTATGGTTGACCCAACAAAGATAGAAGTTGTGATGAAATGGAAGATGCCAAAGAGTCCCACTGAAATTTGAATTTTTCTGGGATTGGCAAGTTACTATTGAAGATTCATCCATAATGTCTCTTTTATAACTACTCCATTGACAACCCTGACCAAAAAGGGAGTTGCCTATACTTGGAGCGAGAAGTAAGAAAAAGCTTTTGGGGAACTGAAGAAGAGGTTGTGTGAAGCACCAAACCTCATCCTACTAGAAGGAATTGATGACTTTGAGGTTTTCAATGATGCTTCTAAGATTGGATTGGGATGTGTCCTTACCCAAAGGGATAAAGTACTAGTTTATGCCTTTAGACAATTGAAGCCCCACAGACAGAAGTATCTGACTCATGATCTAGAGCTTGTGGCAGTGGTTTTTTTCCTAAAGATTTGGAGACATACGGAACCAAATGAAAACTCTATACGGATCATAAAAGCCTTCAATATCTCTTTTCTAAGAAAGAATTGAACATGATACAAAGGTGGTGGATAGAGCTACTCAAGGACTATGATTGTGAGATACTTTACCACCCAGATAAAGCAAATATCGTAGCTGACGCCTTAAGTAGGAAGGTGATTATGGAAGGGAAAAGAGCTAGATCGTTGAAGATTAAATTGATCTCAACAATTTTGGAAAAGATCAAGGAAGCTCAGAAAAGGGCTCTGCAGAAGGTGATAAAAAGGAAGAACATCTAGGAAAGACATTTTTGTTTGAAAAGGATAAGCAAGGGTTAAAGACGTTTAAGAATCGCATTTGGGTGCCTTAGTTAGATGGTATACAAGATCTTCTTATGGAAGAATCTCATAAGACCATGTATTCTATACACCCAGGAAGCACCAAAATGTACTTGGACATAAAACCCTATTATTGGTGGCCAACAATGAAAGTCAATGTGGAAACTTACGTAGCCGAATGCATAACATGTGTAAGAGTAAAGGAACAACATTAGAAGCCATATGGGAATTTGGAATCGTTATCGGAACCCATAGGGAAGTGAGATAATGCTACCATGGACTTTATAACAAAGTTTCCAAAGATAAAGAAAGGTCACCACATGATCTAGGTTGTAGTACACTGACTTACAAAGAGCATGCATTTCATAACTGCACGGGAGAATTGGCCTATGCAGAAGTTGGCAAAAATTTATGTAGGGTAAATCATTAGGATTCATGGAGTGCCCTTATCTTTTGTGTCAGATAGTCACGATCGATTTATTTTTAGATTCTTGAAAAGTTTGTAAGAAGAATTAGCCATGAAGTTGTGTTTGAGTACTACCTATCATCCAAAAACAGATGGACAGGGTTAGAGAACTATCCAAACCTTGGAAGATTTGTTGCGGGCATGTTCCTTAGAGTTTCATGGTAGCTAGGATGACCACCTATCACTGGCCAAAATTTCCTACAACAATAGTTATCACTCAAGCATTAAGATACCTCCTTATGAAGAACTGTACGTAAGGAAGTGTCGTACGCCATTATGTTGGTTGGAAGCGGGAGAAAAAAACTTTACGGGTCCTAAGTTATTACATCATACCATTGAGAAGTTAAAAGTGATCAAGGAAAGGATGTTAGCTGCTCAAAGTTGTCAGAAAAGCTATACAAATAGGAAGTGATGAACAATAACATTTGATGTGGGTGATCAAGTGTTACATAAAGTGTCGCCATGGAAGGGACTTATTAGATTTAGAAAGCATGGGAAGTTGAATCCTCATTTTATAGGACCATTCAAGGTACTTCAAAGGATAGGGAATAAAGCTTAAAAGCTTGAATTTGTAACATCCGGATTCCCAGGTATCTTATTTTAAGTATTTATATTGAATTTTAGAGAGGGACTCGGCGAGTAGGCGCTCAGACTCGCCGAGTGGGATCGCGCATTTCTGGTCTGATTTAATGAAGGACTCGACGAGTCGACGCGTGGACTTGGCGAGTCCGCGCTGTTAAGTGAAACCCTAATTCTCAAGGCCTGTGCCCTATTTAAAGGCCTTTATAGCCTCCATTTGCGGCTACTTCACCCCTGAGAAACCCTAGAGAGAGAGAGAGAGAGAGAGAGAGAGAACGTTGGTGGTGCAAAAGGAAGGCAAAATCACCATTTCTTATGTGTTTTAGCAATAGATAAGTAGTTTCCAACAAGAGGAGGTCAAGGGGGCTGTGGATCCAGAGTTTCCAAGTTCAGATCTACATTATTGAGGTATCAAATCGAGCTTCCCTTCTGTTTTGGGTTAAAATCTATGATTTAGGGTTTTCTATAAACCTTTTAAGGCTTGAAAGGTTGAGTTATGGTCCCTTGCTGGGTTAGACCTCAGATCTGAACCCATAGAGGTCCAGATAACCTTTCCCATTCTGCTTTATGCTTGTTCATGGAGGATCGGAGACTAGGTTGCCATTTTTAGAGTTATTTCTCCATTTATGACTTGATGTGGGTTGCATGCACGTAAAGGTTGCACCTTTACGTGACCTTTGAGCACTTGAAGGCCAGATCTATAGTTTAGAGAAGCAGATCTGACCTCAGAAGGTCATTTGAGAGTTGTTATGGGAGCAACTCGCCGAGTCCATAAGTGGACTCGACGAGTCGAGTCGGGGTTGCCCCGCGATTCGTGACAGGTGTAACCCGTCGAGTGGAAGGATGACTCGACGAGCCAAGACAAGCTGAAAGGATTCAGAGGACCCGCTTAGACTCGCCGAGTCGCTCTTTTGCACTCGACGAGTCGGGTCAAAGTTTGACCGTTGACTTTAGGGTTCTGGTCAATACTGATTCAGGAGAGTTCATGGAAGGGTAGAATGGCCTTCTACCCAATCTGTAGAGATGAGATCATGAGAGAATATTGATCGGAGACGCTATTTGAATAATAGGAGGAGGCTAAGTCGGGACGTTGAGCATGAGAGTTTATCCGACTTCATTGAGGTGAGTCTTCTCACTATACTGTACCTGGAAGGGTACCTATGTGTGACCGGAAGGTCTTGTATGCTATGATGTATGTACTATACGCGGTTATGTGATATGTGTGACCGGAAGGTCTTGTATGCTATGAGATGTATGTGCTATATGCGGTTATGTGATATGTACGTGCTATGTATGTTATGTATGGTATGGACCGGAAGGTCAAGAGGTTACGGACCGGAAGGTCGATACGGGGTAGGACCGGATGGTCTACCGGGATTTGGGACGGAAGTCCCTGAGACACATGGATCGGAAGATCCTACAGAGTTATGGCCTGGAAAGGCGTATGTGTGGTATGTGGTATTTTGGGGAACTCACTAAGCATTTATGCTTACAGTTGTTATGATATATGTTTCAGGTACTAGCGAGGATCGCGGGAAGGTGCTGGCATCATTCGTACACACTTACGGAGTTTATGTTATTGAGATTCTGGGACATGTTTTGTTATGACACAGTGAATACATTATGTTTTATGATTATCGTGTGATTGAAAGTATGATTTAAAAATGAAAAATTGTTTTGAAAAATTACGTTGTTACAAGTTGGTATCAGAGCCTTGGTTTGAGGGATTCGGGTGCATCTTCGGATGAATCTGAACTCAAACTGAGGAATTGAGAAAGTTTTTCATAGAGTAAACAATTTTTTTAAGAGAGTAAAAGATTTTGAGAAAGGCAGAAGGAAGCAGTGTGTACGATCAGCCAGCGCCTGAACGGTGATTTCCCAAAATACCCTTACATTATGTGTTATGAGATATGTTATGATATGATATGCATGATAGAGTTGGCTAGGTATTCATATTAGGACTAGAGTGGCCTAATTTTGTGATGCCTTAGCCTAGGAAGGATTTTGCTGCTATGTGATGCTTGAGAGCGAGTAGGTAGCAGTGAGGAGCTGATGAGGGGTCTACCAAGGGTAGCCTATGCCAGTGAGATATAGAGTACTTGTGATCTGGGATCCAAGGAGGAGGACTTAGGGTGAATACTGATGCCGTGTGGACGGTAGTATAGGGCCCGCACTACTGAAGACACCGGAGCAGTGCGCACTCTAAGTAAGAATCCTTTGGGTACTAAGGAACAAGTAGGGTTGAGTTATCAAGTGTAAGTATGCTCGAGCGAGTCTCTGATATTTTTATGTTGTATTTCAGAGACATCATGGTTGGGAGACGTCACATACCTGATCCGAGTGGCGTGAGTGACGAGGAGCTTCGTCAAATGATCCACGATGAGGTGGCAGCGGCGATTCGAGCCGAGATTCCGGAGATGTTTGGGTCTATCAAGACCACATTGACTGAGACTTTTGATGAGCGGTACGCAACGGTGACTGAGACTGCGGCTGCTGCAGCTACTGCAGCTGTAGCTGCTGCCAGACCTCAGAGAGGTGACTCGTTGTTGCTTCGAGAGTTCAGCAACACGAAGCCACCAGAGTTTGACGGGACGCAGGATCCGATCGCTGCAATGAGATGGATTTCTGATATCAAGGGATGCTTCTACACGTGTTCATGTCCGGAGCATCTGAGGGTACGGTTCACGTTGAACCAGCTTTGCTTGGGAGCGAAGGATTGGTGGAAGTTCGTGACGGCGAGCTTCACTCTTGCAGATATTTCAGCGGTGACCTGGGAGAGGTTCAGCACGATGTTCAGAGACGAGTATGTTCCCCCGGTTGAGAGGGAACGGTTGGTTCAGGAGTTCTTGACCCTCAAGCAGGGTACTGATTCGGTGACTGTGGTTACTAGGAAGTTTCATGAGAGGGCAATGTTCTTCCCTGAGCTGGTGTCTACTGAGCAGGCACGCATGAGCCGGTATTTAGGCGTTTTGAGGAGGGATATTCGGGAGTTCGTGTCGAACTCGACTTACCAGACATTTGCTGAGCTCCAGGCAAATGCCCGGAAGAGGGAGATTGAGTTGGAGACTCAGGCCAGGGAGGAGGTCGAGTCTCAGAGGATGGATCGGCGGCCGGCACAGTCTCAGCCGGCAGCGAAGCGAGCAAAGTCCGCCGATACGAGATCTGGAGGCCAGAAGGCCCGCACTTGTGGGAAGTGCAGCAAGGGACATGATGGGGTCTGTCGATCAGGTGCTTGATACAAATGTGGCAAGGAGGGGCATATCGCCAAGGATTTCCCCAAGGGATTTATGGTTTGCTTTCATTGCAACCAGGCTGGCCATCGGAAGGCCGAGTGCCCGCAGTTACATCAGGGATCAGCACAGGGATCTGCCCCTGCTGCTAGGGTTACCGAGGTTCGGCCAGCGAAGGCCGAGGCACCGAAGGCTCGCGGGAGAGCTTTCCAGTTGACAGCGGAGGAGGTCCGCGCAGCGCCCGATGTAGTGGCTGGTATGTATTCTTATTTATTTATGCTGAGTTTAGATATTGTGCTTATATGATGATATGCGTAGGTACTTTTCTTGTGAGTTCTGTACCTGCCTTAGTGTTATTTAACTCGGGTGCGAGTCGATCATTTGTGTCGATAGCGTTTAGTCGACACATCAGTAGTAGACGAGAGGTGTTGAGTCGACCTCTACGAGTTTCCATAGCTGACGAGCGAGCGGTGTATGCTACGGATGTGATACGAGGATGTGTACTCGAGATCTTCGGTGTTGAGTTCCCGATAGATCTGGTCCCGATAGCGATGGGGGACGTGTGTGTCATAGTGGGCATGGATTGGTTGAGCCGATTTGGGGCTGTTATAGACTGCGAGCGACAGTTGGTGACGATACGAGACCCTAGTGGGGGAGTACTTACAGTGTACGGCGAGGGTACCCGATGTAGGTCGGCGTTTTGTTCAGCCGCCAGAGCGAGACAGAGTTTGCAGCAGGGCTGCAGCGGGTTTGTAGCCTATGTGATGGACACACGAGAGGCCGCTGGGAGGCGAAGTTCAATGGATGATGTTCGGATAGTGCGTGAGTTCCCGGATGTTTTTCCCGAGGAGTTGTCGGGTCTGCCTCCCGAGAGGCAGGTAGAGTTCTCCATTGATTTGGTTCCGGGGGCAGCGCCTTATCGCCTTGCGCCGCCAGAGATGCAGGAGTTATCCTCGCAGCTTAAGGAGCTGCTGGGAAAAGGGTTTATTCGACCGAGTAGCTCGCCATGGGGAGCGCCGATCCTTTTTGTCAAGAAAAAGGATGGTTCACACCGGATGTGTATTGATTACCGAGAGTTGAACAAGTTGACGGTCAAGAACCGTTACCCATTATCGAGGATCGACGATTTGTTCGATCAGTTGCAGGGAGCGTCTTGGTTCTCCAAGATTGATCTGAGGTCTGGATATCATCAGATGAGAGTGCGTGATGAGGATATCCAGAAGACGGCGTTCAGGACTCGTTATGGGCATTACGAGTTCGTGGTGATGTCTTTCGGGCTCACCAATGCACCGGCAACGTTCATGGATCTCATGAACAGGGTGTGTAGACCGATGTTGGATCGTTCGGTGATCGTGTTCATCGACGATATATTGGTGTATTCGAGATCTAGAGAGCAGCACGAGGAGCATCTTAGAGAGATTCTCGGGGTATTGAGGACGGAAAGGCTTTATGCCAAATTCTCCAAGTGCGGGTTCTGGTTACGGGAGGTCCAGTTCTTGGGGCATCTCGTCAACCAGGATGGGATGTTGGTCGATCCGGCCAAGATTGAGGCAGTGATGAGTTGGGAGGTGCCGAGATCTCCCACCGAGATCAGGAGTTTTCTGGGATTGGCCGGTTACTATCGGAGATTTATCAGAGATTTCTCCAAGATCGCCATGCCTCTCACCAGGTTGACCCGGAAGGGTGTTGCTTTTTCATGGGGTCCGGAGCAGCAGACCTCGTTGGATACACTTCGCCAGAAGTTATGCGAAGCCCCTGTGTTAGCCCTCCCGGAAGGGATGGAGGATTTTGTGGTGTATTGTGACACATCGATATAAGGGTTGGGTGCGGTGCTTATGCAGAGAGGGCATGTGATAGCGTATGCATCGAGGCAGCTGAAGCCTCATGAGACGAGGTATCCCACCCACGATCTGGAGTTGGGGGCAGTGGTGTTTGCCCTCAAGATATGGCGTCATTATTTATATGGGGTTCGGTGTACCATATACACGGACCACAAGAGCTTGAAGTATTTGATGGATCAGCCCAACCTGAATATGCGCCAGAGGAGATGGTTGGATGTGGTAAAGGATTACGATTGTGAGATCCTGTACCACCCGGGCAAAGCTAATGTTGTAGCTGATGCGCTGAGCCGTAGGGCGGAGAGTGCCCCGATTCGAGGCACTTGTATGAGATTGACAGTGATGACCCCAGTGTTGGACACCATTCGGGAGGCCCAGGCAGAGGCCGTGATACCAGAGAACTGCAAAAGGGATCGGGTGATCGGGCAGGCGTCCGAGTTCGTTACCGATAGTCGAGGACTGATGACCTTTCAAGGTCGGATTTGGGTGTCGTATGCAGGCGGGGCACATACCATTCTGATGGAGGAGGCGCATAGATCGAGGTTCTCGATCCATCCCTGGGCCACTAAGATGTATTTGGACCTGAAGAAAGATTATTGGTGGCCCTGTACGAAAAGGGATGTCGCGTGGTTTGTCGAGAGGTGCTTGACCTGTCGCAAGGTTAAGGCCGAGCACCAGCGTCCACATGGCAAGTTGCAGCCGCTTGAGGTTCCCCAGTAGAAGTGGGAACAAATTTCCATGGATTTCATCACCAAATTGCCGAGGACCGCGAGTGGTGTCGATGCAATTTGGGTGATCGTCGACCGGCTGACGAAGAGCGCGCATTTTCTTGCTATCAGCGAGAGCTCTTCTGCTGAGAGGTTGGCAGAGTTGTATGTGAGGGAGGTGGTATCGCGTCATGGAGTACAGATCTAGATTGTGTCAGATCGAGATTTATGTTTCACTTCCAGGTTCTGGAAGAAGTTCCACGAGGAGTTTGGTACGAGGTTGCATTTCAGTACCGCCTACCACCCCTAGACGGACGGACAGAGTGAGCGGACGATTCAGACACTCGAGGACATGCTTCGAGCATGTGTGTTGGACTTCGGAGGAAGTTGGGACACGTACTTGCCGTTGGCTGAGTTTTCCTACAACAACAGCCACCATTCGAGTATTCGTATGCCTCCCTTCGAGTTGTTGTATGGTAGGAGGTGTCGGACTTCCATTTACTGGGGAGAGGTAGGACAGCGTGTGATGGGTAGTACTGAGATAGTGCTTCAGCGTGTGATGGGTAGTACTGAGATACGGGTAGGACCAGAAGGTCTACCGGGATTTGGGATGGAAGTCCCTAAGACACATGGATCGGAAGATCCTACAGAGTTATGGCCTGGAAAGGCGTATGTGTGGTATGTGGTATTTTGGGGAACTCACTAAGCATTTATGCTTACAGTTGTTATGATATGTGTTTCAGGTACTAGCGAGGATCGCGGGAAGGCGTCGGCATGATTCGTACACACTTACGGAGTTTATGTTATTGAGATTCTTGGACATGTTTTGTTATGACACAGTGAATACATTATGTTTTATGATTATCGGGTGATTGAAAGTATGATTTAAAAATAAAAAATTGTTTTGAAAAATTATGTTGTTACAGAATTACCTAATGAATTGAAAGGTATCCATAATTCCTTTCATGTTTGTTATTTAAGGAAGTACTCGGGAGAAGAAGTCTATGTGATCCCACTTTTGGAGTTAAGGATCGATAAATATAGAAGGCTAGTTGAAGAGACTGAAGCAAATGTTGACCGTAACAAGAAGAAATTACGACATAAGATGATTGAACTAGTGATAGTACGATGGAAACACATGACCAGGCTGAACCTCACCTGGGAAATAGAAAGTGAAATGAAAATTTGTCATCCTCAGATGTTTGCTGGTACATGATTCTGGTGGCGGAATCTTTCAAAGGGGGAGATAATTGTAACGTCCGCCTTTCCTGTTAGATTTGTCATAGTATGTAATCACTTTGATCAACTATTGTAATCTTTATATGAATGAATACAAAAGGATTATTCATATATTTATATGATTATGTGTTTTATTTGATATTTTGTATGTATTTCATAATAAAATAAATAAGACTAAAATACACGTCGAAAATAAAAGATTATCTAGGACAAATAATCTTAACATAATTGTAATATACGTTACAAGTATTCTGGTGATATAAGGAGCATTCAAATCCGACTTCTTATGAAGAAGTAACGTTTCTTCAAAGTTTCGCGATTGAATCGGCACAACTCTGCGTATCGTAAAAAATAAATTTTTGATAAATCACTTTTTATCCTAAGTGATCTAAACAAAAGTCACAGTAGTCATTAAACTAAGAGCGTTCATATAGATAACATCTAAATCTATCTTCACTAGAGGAAGTTTTTATTTTTCTAAGATTCAGCATAGCAGTCTGCGCACAGAAATCGAAATCTCGATCGATTGATTGTTAGTAAAAACAATCTGAACGAGATTTAAAGATCTCGTTAATAGGATTTTGTCGATATAAATATCATCAATAACAGGGTCCGCATGTAGGATTTACAAGTTCCGAAATGATTTCTAACAGTCTAAGTCTATCAAAAATACAAATTTTTTATAAATTAAGAAATAGTTGTTGGGATTTCAAGGAGGTTTTAGACCTCGTTCAGAGATTTTCGATGATATAAAGAACGTAGAAAATGGAGCTCGTATGAAAACTTTACGCCATTTTGAAACTCTTGAAAATCTCGGGCGCTAAGTGCATGGCGCGCGTTGATGACATGGCACCACGAGACGAAACCACGTGGCATGGTCGGATGTCGCTTCCTCCGAGAGACAAATTGATATGGCTCCACAAAAACGTGACACATGGCTCCATAAGAGTGTGACATGTGTCACCTTATAGAAGGAGGAGAGTTGGGCGAACGACGACGCGACATGTGGCAGAAGGCTACCAGAGCCAGCTGGACCCCAAGGCACGGCGCAACCTATGTCATGTACGACACGCATCTCTTTTCTGGTCTGCACATAGTCAGCTTCGAATAACATTTCACCTCCACACCCCTACAACCCTTCATTCTCTATAATTCTCCGATTTTAGCCCCTTTTTCGTTCGTTTTTAGCATGCGGCGAACCCTAATGACACCCTGAGTATTTATCTGATTAATAACCTTCTAGTAGGAAATCTAGAATTAGTGTTCTGACCGATTGGATCCCGGTTGTCATCTAGGGTACTACGTAAGTGAGCTACACTTTCTCTGCTTCCGTGTAATCTATGATTATAGTGATAAGTCGTTACTAGGAACTCATTATTAAGATTTATCAATGATTCCAAGTCATTATACTGATTGATCTACATATGGGAGAGGTGCCTAGAATGGTCTCGTCGATTTTTTTTATTGGATTTCAGAAAAGCTATATGCCAAAATGGACCTGCCTTCCGACTGTCCTACCTGGCTGATCATTACTTGATAAATCTTGAAGTAGACTTTGGGATTATTAAGGAATCTAAACTCATAGGATAATATTACCATGAAGTATGAAATTAGACTAAGACTTAGAGTTATATACATCTAGGTCTTTTGGAAAGGTGTAAGGCGAAGGTCTGCCCGATACACCAATCACTAGACACTTTGTCAGGTGAGTGCGTAGTTATTATCAAGAACATAATCTTAATTCAAAAATTATTAATACTATTAAGTAATATCAAATGTTTACCTATATTATATGTGTTATGTGCTATTTGTATAATATGATAATTTGATAAGAAAATGTATTGGGAATTGATTACCTTTAGTTATAAGTCTTGCCTTAGGTTTAAGAATAAGACTCGTAAAGGTTGCTTAGGTCTCATAGTTGGGATAGAATATGGAATCTGAATGGAGGGAAGTCCTTCTCTTTCTTGGATGAAAAAAATGGTGGGTCTAGATCAGACAACTAGCAAGTATGTCTCGGTCATCTACCGGAGTAGATGAGAACACCTGACTATTGTAGGCAGTTTACTGACTTACATTGCTAGCATGGACTTATAACCCATGGACGTAGATAAATGGGATACCATATTTATCAAATATCTGAACATTACTTGCCTTTATATGACTTATGTTGGCCATGGACACCCCTAGCTATGTCGTGAAACGGATGCTTAAACAATTCATTACATAAGGTAATTCCTCCATATGGTTTTCGAACTAGGATCTGTGAGGATCAGTTACGTTGGGTAGTTGGTCTTTGGTCAATATTTCATATATATAGTTTTGACATCATTTGTTGCAGGAATGATATTATCTATCATCATTAAATTATTATGGGCTTGAAAACCATACGTATCTCACCAGGATTTCCCAAACCTGACCCACTCATTTTTATGCATCACATGTAGTGGTACCAAGGCTGCTATAGTCTAGTTAGGGTGATGAGTGGAATAAATAGATGTGCTTGTAAAATGTAGTTTCAGGATCTTTTAAATTTTACGTTTTAATGTATGTTTGGATATAAACTAATGACATCCTCAAGGTTTTAATACAATAAATTTCGTTATTTTAATAATGTTTTACTTAACTGGGAAATTCTGCATCTCAAGTTATAAAGTGTAAAGAAAAATGTTTTAATTGCTTCTGAAAAAATTGGGGGATGTCACACTTTGTCATTATAAGTTTGCTTTCTGTTAACTCATCTTTCATGAGAATAAGAAAAGTAATTCTTGGTGGGTTTGTATAAATAATCAAAGCAATCATTTATAGGATTCTATAAATATGTATTTAGTAGATTTTGGGATTACAATATTTATTCCAACATAGGCATAAAATCCACAAAAAATTAAGTAAGATAAGGATGGAGCCTTTCCATGTAATGACCTGAACATTCCGATTTCATCATCGAGGTTAGTTTTCCATTAAATCATCATTGTATTTCTATTATAGTCATGTTATGAGGTCCAAATGTGTAGGAAAACAATCATTGATCATGTATATGGGTCATCGAGATGTTTTCACACACTTGGAGGGTCTAGTTTGTAACTAATTGTGTATATATTTCTAGCTAACCCTAAAATCCACGAAAATCATTCTATTTTATGCCACCATCTTCTAGAGTGAGTTTGATAGTGTATGTAAAACTATCTAGGGTTTGGTGTTCATCCTAGGAAAGAAGGTGGAGTTAGTGGAGGTTTTGAGGCATACTTTGGAGTGGTGTTTAGGATGCTTCTTCTCCAGCAAATACTCAATTTTTAGAAGGTATAAACACTCTCCTAAATTTCATTTATGTTTTCCTTCAAATCAAACAAAAGAAGGAACCTTGGGTGATGCAATAATCCATTATTTAAGTGTTTTGGTTGGTCTCGAGAGGCTAAAATCATCCTAAAAGAGGATTTGGATGGACCTAACTGGACTAGAGAAGGTAGATGATCGGCTTCTGATTTGTAATTGATAGCGCTACTGCATCATGGTCACCTAGCTACCACGGGTTAGTGACAGGAGTTGGTCAGTTCCAAATCAAGACATGATGCTTGCACCATGGTGCAACAGCTTACCGTCATAGTGCAGTTTCGGTTTGAACATAATTATTTTGTTTGTGTTCTAATTTTTATTAGGTTCTTATGCAATATTTTACGGGTGTTAATTTGCTTGTTGGAAGGTGATTATTCTTGGTTCATTACCCTACATATCTTGGACTAGACTGATTCATTCTGATGATTGTCTAAGTACATGTATGGTAATATGCATGCCTTAGTATAAATGTATGGTGTAGTTATCTATGTGTGATGTCACAATTTGAGTTTATGAGATGTTAAGAATCTGAAATTGTGATGTATTGCAGTAACAAATAACTTAGGGAAGTTTTTGTATGCTAGATTCCTTAAAATGGTTAATTTATGGATGAAAATAGTGTTAGGTTCATGCTAGTGGTGATGCTTATTTTTTAGGTTAAAAGATGATGTTATGCATGATATGTTTAGGTTTTAGCATGTTTGTATGAGAGTAGGAAATGTATGCTGGAAAGTTTATTGCTATAAGGTGTATTTCTTTACATTCATGAATAAGATGTTATGTGGAAAGTTTAAGTATATACATTTGTAGTATGATATGTTATGTAGTATGCCTTGAATTAAAAAATAAAATACAAGCATGATTACATAAAGTTAAAGGCGAGAACTATGTATGACTAATGTGAGTGAATTAACTAATTATAAAATTAATAAAAATGGGGAATACATTAGTGAGGGTAAAAAGGGTTGAAACCTAAACTTAGATGTGTTCCCTATTGGATGTCGTGGTGGAAGGATATCATTCGAGAGAAAAAGCTTAAGCTAAATCGATGTCGAGTGGTTTTCTAGGTAACCATTTCGAAACATGGTTTTGGTGCACAACAGTGTATTAGGACTGGAGATGTTGGCTACTCGAAGACGGCAGATCCAGCATCACGTTTGGGTGGGGGTATACGGATTTACCATTGTACCACCCTCGAATGATGACACATCGTTCTTGTACATGCAAAGTCAGATTAGTGAACACGAAGACCCATGAACAATGTTACAGGTGGGAGTCGCACCTTATTGGGTGCACACGGTCGACATGACACGTTAGTAGCGAACGTGGTCTTTCTTTGGGAACTTAGCGATGGTGTGGACCCTTGTTAGCGAGGGAGATTAAAAGTAATTAATTTGAAGTAAATCATATAATAATTACTATGGTGAAAGAATATCCAGATTAATATGTACATTATATATTAATAATAATAAGCGATGTGTATTGATTGTATGAACTGATTGCATGACTAAACATATTGTATGATGTATGTTTGTTTCCATACCTATGTGCTTGAGATTGACTCACTATGCGGATGCTGACACTTATTTCTTTGCTTGTTTTTTTGGGTCTTGCATTGGAATAGGTAGCTTAATTTGATGGCCTTGTGAGGTTGGGACTCTTTTACGGTACTTACTTTTAGTATCTTGTTAGCGATGATGCCGTTTGGGCATGTCGTGATGTTTCGTTTACATTTGGTTTTTGGTACTTGTTTTGGAAATAGTTTTACAAACCTTATATTATGGGTTGGTTTTGAAAGTTTTGAAATAAGTAATGTTGATGGTATTTTATAAATAAGTAATTAAGACTTCTATTGCTATAATTTGTTAAATGATATTTTATATAAAAACGAGTTGAAAAATCACGACATTAAATTACATACTAAGTATTATAAAGTTTTTTACCTACTAAGTTGGTGTTTGTATTAGAAAGAAAGTCATCCCAAAAGAATAAAGGAAGATAATTGTACCGATTAGAAAGTAAACCATATCTAGTAAGGTTTAATTCATATGTTATAATCTCAAATGCTTTCAATTATGTTTTAACATGTAAAATATAATCGCACGGCCTATAGTTGTTAATAAAGTTAATTTGGTATCTAGTGTTAAATCTTATACATTCATTAAAAAAGAAAGTCATACATTACACTGTATAGTTCATCAATAATTATTTTATCTACATTTTAGTGAAAATATCATTAAGAATCTTTTATATATAAATAACATTCACATATGTCAAATAAACTACATTATTTGCCTTAAAAATCCATTTTTTCAAGTTGGAATATGTAAATATCATTTTTATAATAAAGATAACATTGGCATAGATAATTTTGATTTAAATCATGTTTAAATTAAAAGTGTTTGCATAAAGAACTTTTTTTTTAAAACATGGATATTTGCTATATTATTCAACGAAGAGAACTAGTTCTCTAAAACTGAATTTTAATCATTACAGGATATGAAGGTGATCGTTATGAAAAACGATTAAGTAAATAATCAATGTTTTAATAATTTAACTAAGACATATATTTAGACATGCTAAATCAAAACACACATTGTTCAAAAACAAATATTGTTTTACATTAATAATACTTTATGTCCTAATCATAAATAATAAACTAAACTCCAAGAGTGAAGTTCCAACTTCCTTGTGCTTAGCTGGTAACTCTTCCTGAATATCTACAAACATATACAAATATTAAATTAACATTAAGTATCAAGTACTTAACTGTTAAATGAAAAGTATACGTTCCATCTGGTAGATACATGAATTACTGGCGCGGCCAATATTTCTCAAATAAAGAGACATGTGCTCTTTCGGTATCTTGTTTCTTGACAATAGAAACAAGATCCGTCTCTATGGGCATTTTTGGATATATGTTGGACCTAAAGGTGTCATTTCCATAAACTATGGGCGTCTTAGATCACACAAGGGACTCTTTTCATCCTTGCATTATTCTTTTATTTGAACCGAATCAAAACAAATATCATTGTATTATTGGAATATGTGCTTAACTTTTTAGAACATTGAATATACATCGAAACTACCCAAGACTTCATGGAAATCATGTTCACATTTTCTGCGCAAAATCGATGGTTTAGGAATAGTGTCCTTTTAAGAATGTTATTATTTCAGCAAGTGAAATATGATGCATGGTTATAAGATTTTGTTTTTTTTGTTATTTATAAAAATTTAACAAAATTCATTTCGTATTTTTGATATTTAAATCTTTAATAATTAATATCATTTTAGTTTCTAAAAACATTTTATCAAAGTCTAGGATCCAAGTTGCAAAACAAGTAAAATGGTTAAGTGACTTTTATCCCATTCATCTAATCTAACTAAGTAGATATCGAGTATCAATTATATTTTATTATATAATTCATAGTTTTATGGGATCGCAAATAACTTATGTTAATAGACATATTTGATCCCATCTATGTCTCAGATCTCTATTGGCTAGGTATCCTTTATCACAACAGATTTCCGATCAAAATCATTCAGTTTGAAAGACATGTAGAACTGACACATAAATAATGGTTAGGTATCCTCTATCCCACTAGAAATCCTGAAATTACCTCGCCATGAAAAGATGAATCCAAGTGGTTAGGTGATATTTATCTCACAAGAACCAGACAAGTGACGTGCGAGTTTTTTGCAAAGTGGATGGCATACACTTATGTTCAATAAGGGGTTTTTGTTGTTTTTATAATTCTAGTTTAAAAAATATATTATATAATGGTTATTGCATGCATGCAATAAACCATGATATACTTTTTATGTAAAATCACATTTTTAACACTTTTGTTTATAATCACATTTTTAACAATTTCTTTTTATAAAATCCAAATTTTTTATTGCCGACGTGATCAAATTTTAAAGTGAATAACCAGTATTGAGTTTGGACGTTTGAGCGCTTTAGAACATTTACAATCCCTTCAATCAAACTTTATTTTATAAAATAAGGATTGGATTTTGATAAGTTTATAAAATGGCAATTTCAAACTTATATAAATTTAATCTCAAAATTTGTCGTTTACTACTGTTTGCAAGTTTTAAACGATATAGTTTTATTTTTAAAACTATTTTTACCATCTTATGCTAAAAGGTAAATTTCATTAAAACTAAACTCTTTGTGATGTTATTTATGTTCAAAATATTTATACTTGTGAAATCTAATTTAACAATAATAACACAATATCAACATGAATTTAAGCGAGAGAAGCATGAAAAACATATATGCATAAACCAAACATCTAATGAAATTTTGTGATCCATCACAAAAATGCAATGTCCATTGCTAAAGGGAAATAAGGGACAAAAAATCTTGTAATGTTTTCATGCTCCCACTTGCTTCAACACATTTTAGCAAGTTTATAAACATCATTTTATAAAGTGTAACATCCAGTTTTGAGGTATGTTTTATTTTAATTTAAGATTTTATTTTGGGGAGTCACCACGACATGGAAAGAATGGCCACGACGTGGCGATGCATTTTCCAGTAGCAGGTCTTTTTGGACTCGCCATGATGTGGCAAGGAGGGCCACGGTGTGGCCGCTGCTGATGTCTTAAACACTAATTTTTCAGGCTTTGCACCTATTTAAATGAATGAGGAGGCTAGGGTTTGCTCAATCTCAGCATCCACCACCCTCTTAAACTCAGAAGAAACCCTAACTCATTTTCCTCCATTGTTGAACTTTCTTGAGTGATTTTGAGAGGTCTTAAAGGAAGAATCAATAAGAAGTAATCCAAGGATCAGCAAGAAAGTCCCTATCTCCCTTCCTAACTAAAATTTGGACCCTTGCAAGTGTTCAAGGTTCCACTTTTTTTATTATAGAGTGCTAGATCTTGTATTTTGTCCTATTTTCTTCTTGATCTTGTTATATGGGATGGTGGGAATTCATAAAGGTTGCAATTTTATGAATATATGGATCATTTGGAGTAGTTCATGATTTGAATCTGAAGTTTGGTGGGTTGTTTGAGCCATGCACAAAAATTTGGCCATAAACCTACATTTTGACCTAAGTTGAGTCCAAGACATGCATTAGAAATGCATGTCTAAAAAGCACCAATCTTTAGGATGTTCTAAGTATCATAAGCTCTTCTGGAGTAAACGGGATTGAGACTTAAAGGATTAAGTGCTTCTTTATTAAGTCCATGTCATAGTTATGCTTTATATACTAAAAGACTTGAGATCTAGACCTCTTGGTGGGTCTCAAGTGTTAAAGTTTGAAACTTTATCCATTTAGACCATAATAATAATCAAATTTGGCCCTTGGAACCTCTGGGATTAGAGGGTTCGGCTTAACCTATTAAGACACTTTGAACCCAGTGCCTACAACATGGCCTAGGTTGCCACAGTGTGGCGACTAGGGAAACCACGTCTATTCTGTCTTTTGAAGGCCACGGCGTGGCCAAGGATGACCACGACGTGCAAGGTCAACCTTGACCGTTGACCTTGACTTTTGACTTGCATTGAGTTTTGGTCAAACCCCTAGTTTTGGAAGGGAAGAAAAGGTTTTTCTTTGTACAGCTGTATAGGTGGTTTGTAACAATTGTATTCATGGCAGTAGGAGTAGTAGCATTTGATCATCGTTTGTTAGGTAAGTTTATTGATTGTACTCGTGGGTTGAAGGAACCAATGTCGGCCCACTGGATTATGTTGGAAGGACGATAAGTGTCTTTGTGGCACTTGCTGATATGCATGTATGTGCTTGTTGTCTTTGTGACTTTTTTTGATATGATTGTATTCTTAGTTGTAGGGGTGAAATAGACCCAATACCGGTTGAAAGATACTGAAAGGATAAAATAGACCCAATACCGGTTGAAAGATACCGAAGGGGTAATATAGACCCAGTACCGGTTGAACGATACTGAAGGGTGTGAAATTGACCAAATACTGGTTGAAAGATACCGAAGGGGTGAAATAGACCCAGTGTTAGTTTCGAGATATATTGTATGTTTGGTATGGGGTATTTAGGGGAAAATCACTAAGATTTGTGCTTACAGTTTTATGTTTATGGTTTCTGGTACTTCCAGTTCGAAAGGGAAGGGATCGACATGATTGCATCGCATCCACCAACAGTCCGCATTTTATGACATCGTTTGTACTCTGATAACTATTTTATGGATTATCACATTTTGATGGATTTTGAAATGAATGAATGATGTTTCTGTTGATTTTAAAAATGAAATTTTTACATAGTAATTATTGGGACATTTCAAGTTTGTATCAAAGCCTTGGTTTGAGGGATTTGGGCACACTTTCGAATGTGTCTGAACTCAAACTGAGGAATTGGTAATATTTTGAAAGGAAATGAGTATCGTAAATACACATATATAAAGAAAAGGGGTGCGATGCGTGCAATCAGCTGAGCTTAATTAAGTATTTCCCAAAATACCCATACATGTTTATTGTTTCAATATATGTATATTTGTATAGCATGCTAGATTAGGGATAAGGATCTGCTCAGAATCGCATGGTATGATGCTAGGAGAGATTCCTTTGTATGTCGGTTGTATGAACCTTTAGAACTGCATGCTAGTATAGGTTTCAGATGATTAGATAGAGTGGTCTGGTTATGTAGTGATCTGGTTTAGAACTCAATTCTTGAGTGTTTGTTGCTTTGTGCTTCTAGGGACTCCACTGGTCTTGGCTAATTATTAAGCGAATACGTTAAATTACATGTTGTGGGGATTCGATAATTCTCAAAGGCTAAGTTCAACCCTATTGTGCAACTCTTGTTTGAGTCCAACCGATGTAGGTTGGGATCTAGCAGTGGAAAATTATCTAATGTCGATAACATGTAACTGTATTCCTAAGGTAGTTAGAAGATGTTAGAGGGAGTCTCTTCTACAGCTGATGGTAAAGGGTGATGGGAAAATGGGAATCCTAGGAAACCCTAGGATACGTCTTAGCGCGTAGGGTGCTCTATAGAGTGAGTGAAGTAATTAATAGTAAGGAAGTGACTTGGAGGATTTGAGATGGTGCTTGAGTGAGGTATATATACGTGTGGAAGGTAGTATTGGGCCCATACTACTGAAAACACATGATCTATACCCGAGACAAAGAAGGTATTGATGATTTTGAGAAACTTTGGGAGTGTGAACCTCTTCGTGCGTGCACTGATTGTTTATGTAATGTGGTTCAGCATGGTGATGACATGTGGCGGAGCAAAAGGTTCATCATCTAGATCGGGTTCGGTAACGGGCACCGACCCAATAGATGAGGGGCTACACGAGTTCATCACGTCTGAGATTATGATAGGCATCCTTGATGCGACCCCGGAGATTTTTGGGTCGATCAAAGAGGGTATCATCAAGTTGATGGAGGAGAGTTTTCGGGCCTTTAGAGCTGAGCTAGCTACTAGTCAGTACAGAGCCTGCACTCTCTCCTTCAAGGACTTCAGGGGATGTGGGGCACCAGAGTTCTTAGGGGCAAAGGACCCCATTGCCACCAAGCGAAGGATAATAGATATGGAATGTGCTCACATGACTAGCTTCTGTCCCGAGGGATCGAATGTGAGGTTCGCTACAGGCTATCTGAGGGAGCGAGGCTGGGATTGGTGGGAGGAGGATGGTTATGCTCTAGGAGCACTAGCCATCAAACAATGACCTCGTCAAATTTTGTAAATCAGTTGCGAGCAGAGTTTGAACCGGCTGTTGAGGTGCAACACCTAGCGAGGGAGTTCCGGGATAGGCGTCATACGATTGAGACCATGTCAGAGATCACCGCTAAGTTCCGAGAGAGAGCTTTATTGGCACCCCAATATGCTACAGATGAGCAGATGAAGAAGACTCGGTGCCATGCCATGATGAGATCGGATATCAGGGAATTTATTAGCTATTCATCATGTCCGATATTGGAGGACATTATATCCAGGTCCCAGGAACGGGAAATCGATTTAGAACACATCAGAAAGAGGAATGCAGATCAGGTGCAAACGACTGGAGTTCAGCGAAGAAACCCAAGGTTTTTTATTCTAGATCGAGAGGCCAGCAGGTTCGGGTCTGCTGTGGCAGGATGCTTGATGGGGTTTGCAAGGTGGGTGGTTCGGGGTGCTATAAGTGCATCAAGACAGAGCACTTTTGCAGAGATTGCACTGTCACCACCACCACCAACCATGTTTCAGGTCTGATCTGCTTCCATTGAAATCAGAGGGGCCACAAGAAGTCCGACTACCCGAGTTTGACTGTAGGATTGGTTGCAGCACCCGCTCCGATGACTTTGAGGATCACAGATGGCCGAGAGGGCAAGGCAGTGACCCCTGTTGTGAAGAGCATGGCTTTTCAGCTGACGAAAGAGGAGGTGCGTGTGACTCCTAATGTGGTTATGGGTATATTTTCCATTCATTTTTGCGCATTCATTATTGTTTATGTTTATGTTTCAAGTTGTAATGTTTAGGGACGTTCTTAGTGAACAGATTTCCTACTCTAGTTCTTTTTTCTTTGGGCGCAACCTGATTGTTTGTATCTCTTGTGCTCAGCAAGAGATTTGGTGATGCTCATAGGGATATTGATTACCTTTGCAGGTGGAGATCGTCGATGATCATTCGGTGTGAGTATTGAGGGTTCATTGTGGTTGTACTCTTGAGATGTTCCAAGAGAGATACCCGATTGATTTGGTTCCTATTCCTTTGCGCTAGAGCAAGATCATTGTGGGGATGGACTAGTTCAGCCCTAATGGGGCTATGATTGATTGTGGGCACCATTTATTGCAGTTTAGAACCCCAATTGGAAGAGAAGTAGTTATTCATGGTGAGGGTGCTCTGTGCGGACCGGCTCTCTGTTCATCTGTGAAAGCTAGGAGATATCTTCAGCAACGTTGTTCGGATTTTGTGGATTATGTATTGGACACCGGGATGGAGAGAAAGAGGACGATTGAGGATGTGTCGGTAGTTCGAGAGTATTTAGATGTGCTCTCGGAGGACTTGCTTGGAGTACCACCCGAGAGACAGTGGAGTTCCGTATAGATCTGGTTCCAGGTGTGGGACCGATAGCCAAGGCACCCGTTTGGTTATCACCGTCGAAGATGCAGGAGTTGTCTACACAGCTGCATGAGCTATTAGACAAAGGGCTTATCAGACTAAGTAGTTCACCATGGGGAGCGCCAATTGTTTTGTGAAGAAGAAGGACGGCTCCCACATGATGTGCATCGATTATCAGGAGTTGAACAAGTTAATGGTGAAGAACCGTTATCTGCTTTCGAGGATCAACAATCTGTTTGACCAGTTACAGGGTGCGTCTTGGTTCTCCACGATTGATCTGTGCTCGGGCTATCATCATATCAAAGTTAGGCATGAGGATGTTCATAAAACAGCTTCCAGGACTCGTTACGGTCATTACGAGTTTGTGGGGATGCCTTTTGGGCTCACCAATGCACCAAAAGCGTTCATGGATCTCATGAACAGGGTTTGAAGACTGATGTTGGACCGATCAATCATTGTGATTATCGATGACATCTTAGCCTATTCTAAGACAAGGAGTAACATGAGGATCATCTTCGAGAGGTTCTGGAGACTGTGAGGAGGGAGAGGCTTTATGCCAAATTCTCCAAATATGAGTTCTGGTTGCACGAGGTGCAGTTTCTAGGGCACCTTGTCAATCAGAAGGGTATATTGGTTGATATGGCCAAGATCGAGGCCGTGATGGAGTAGGAGGTCCTGAGGTCTTCATCTGAGATTCGGAGCTTCCTTGGACTAGCTGGGTATTATCGAAGATTTATTGAGAATTTCTCCAGGATCGCAGTTTTGTTGACCAGGTTGAAGAAGAAATATGTTACCTTCAGCTGGGGGCATGAGTAGCAGGCGGCGTTTGAGACTTTGAGACAGAGATTATGTGAGGCTCCGATTTTGACCTTACCGGAGGGTGTGGATGATATCATGCTATAATGTGATGCATCAATCACATGTTTGGTGAGTTACTGATGCAGAGGGGTCGGGTTATTTCTTACGCTTCGAGGCAGCTGAAGCCTCATGAGGCAAACTATCTCACTCATGATTTGGAGTTGGGGGTGGTGGTTTTTCGCCCACGAGATTTAGCGACATTACCTTTATGGGGTCCGTTCTACCATTTACATGGATTACAAGAGCTTGAGGTACCTGATGAATCAGCAAAATCTGAATATGAGGCGGTGCAGGTGGTTGGATGTAGTGAAGGATTATGATTGCGAGATCCTTTATCACGCCGGGAAGGCTAACGTGGTGTCCGACGTGCTCAGTCGCAAGGTGACGAGCACACCTATTCGAGATCTATGTTTGAGGATGACGGTGATTAGTCCATAATTGGAGCGGATTCGCATGGGCTCGGGTCGATGCCATGAAAGAGGAACACTACAAGAGTGAGTGCATTATGGGGTAGGTGTTCTGTTTTGATTACGACAATAAGGGACTGTTGACCTTACATCAAAAGATTTGGGTTCCATATTGGGGTGGTGTATGACAAGTACCGATGGAGGAGGCACACAAGTCAAGAATTTTTATTCATCCGGCTGCGACAAAAATATATAGAGACCTCCGATCCGATTATTGGTGGCCCTGCAATAAGCGGGATGTGGCTTGGTATGTGGAGAGGTTCTAGACTTTCAGAAAGGTCAGAGCCGAACATTAGCGGCCTCACGGAAAAATGCACAGGGGGTGGATTTGATTTGGTTCATCGTGGATCGATTAACCAAGAGTACGCATTTTTATTCCCATTCAGGAGAGCATCTCTATGAAGAAGTTGGCAGATGTTTATATCCGAGAGGTTGTGACACGACATGGGGTTTCGGTATCAGTGGTCTCGGATCAGGAAGTATGCTTCACTTATAGATTTGGGAAGATATTTCATGAGGACTTGGATAGTCGTATGCACTTCATCACGACTTTTCATCCGCAGACTGATGGTCAGAATACGCGGACTATCCTGACTTTGGAGGATATGCTACGGGCATGTGTGCTAGATTTTGGCGAGAGCTGGGATACGTATCTCCCATTGGCTAAGTTTTCTTACAATAACAATTATCATGTCAGTATTGATCGACCTCCTTTGAGATGCTCTACATGAGGAAGTTTCGGACCCATATTTGTTGGGGCAAGGTTGATCAGCGAGTTATGGGTAGCACAAAGGTGGTGATTTGGACTACCGGGTTGAACCAGACGGTGTGGAGGATTATAGACCGCAGAGTGGATAGAAGCACTATGCAAATATGCACCAATCTGATTTGGAGTTTCAGATCAGAGATATGGTACTCCTGAAGGTGTCACCATAGACAGGTGTCATCCGGTTCCGGAAGCGGGGCGATTTGGTCCCCAAATATATCGGTACTTTCAGGTTTATTGTCAGGGTGGGCATGGTTGCATATCGTTTGGAGCTACTAGATGAGCTCGGTTAGATCCACATTACATTTTACGTCTCTCAACTGTAGAAGTATTTGGTTGCTGATTTCGCAGTGGTGCCTTTAGAGGACATTCATGTGGATGAAGGCCTGAACTATATAGAGAGATCGATTGTGATCCTCTATAGGAAGACTAAAGCCCTAATAAAAAAGGAGGTGAACCTTGTGAAGGTGCAAAGGAAGCACCGTAGGGGCTCGGAGTGGACATGGGAGCTTGAGGAGGAAATGACAGAGCACTACTAGAGCTATTTTTGCAAGGGACTTCGAGGAAGGAGTTTGATTCAAAAGGGGGAGAGTTGTAACATCCGGTTTTGAGGTATGTTTTTTATAATTTGAGATTTGATTTTGGGGAGTCACCACAACATGGGAAGGATGGTCACGACGTGGCGAGGCATTTTCCAGTCACGGGTCTTTTTGACTCGCCACCACGTGACAAGGAGGGTCACGGTATGGCTTCCATTGACATCCTAAACCCGAATTATCCGATTATTGTACAAATTTAAAGGAATAAAGAGGCTTGGGTTTGCTCACACTTAGCCTCACCTACCCTCTTAAGCTCAGAAGAAACCTTAACTTCTTTTTCTCCATAGTTGATGCTTTCTTGAGTGCTTTTGAGAGGTCTTGAAGGAAGAAGCAAGAAGAAGTAAGCCAAGGATCAACAAGAGAGTCCATATTTCCCTTCTTAGCGTAATTATAGACCCTTGTAAGTGTTCAAGGTTCCACCTTTTTTATAGAGTGTTAGATCTTGTATTTCATCCCATTTTTTTCTTGATCTTGTCAGATGGGATGGTCAGCTTTCATAAAGGTTGCAACTTTATGAATCTTTGGATCATTTGGAGTAGTTTATGATTTGGATCTGAAGTTTAGTGGGTTGTTTTTGCCATGCATAAGATTTTGGCCATAAACCCCCATTTTGACCTAAGTTGATTCCAAGACATGCATTGGACATATATGACAAAAAGGCACCTAACTTTAGGATGGTGTTAGTATCATAAGCTCTTCTCGAGCAAATTGCTTGAGACTTAAGGGATTAAGTGCTTCGTGATTAAGTCCATGCCATAGTTATGCTTTATAGACTATAGACTTGGGATCTAACCCTCTTTGTGGGTCTCAAGGGATAAAGTTGGAAACTTTATCCATTTAGACCATAATAAAGATCAGATATGGGCCTTGGAACCTCTAGGATTGGAGGATTTAGCTTACCCGCATTAAGACACTTTGAACCCAGTGCTCACATCTTGGCCTAGGTTGCCATGGCATGGCGACTAGGGAAAACACGTTTGTTCTGTCGTTTGAAGGCCACAGCGTGGCCAAGGATGGACACGATGTAGAGGGACAACCTTGACCATTGACTTAGACTTTTAACTTGCGTTGACTTTTGGTCAAAGCCCTAGTTTTGGAAGGGAAGCTAAGGTTGTACTTTGCATGGCTGTATAGGTGGTTTGTAGCATCTATATTCACGCCAGTACGAGCAGTAGTAGTTGATCAGTGTTTGTTAAGAGAGTCTCTTCACTGTACTCGTGGGTTGAAGGCACCAATGCCAACCCACTAGATTACGTTGGAAGGACGATAATTGTTTTTTGTGACACTTGTTGATATGCCTGTTTGTGCTTGTTGTCTTTGTGATTCTATCTGATATGATTGTATGCTTAGCTGTAGGGGTGAAATAGACCCATTATCGATTGAAAGATACAGAAGGGGGGTGAAATAGACCCAGTACCAATTGAAAGATACCGAAGGGAGTGAAATAGAGCTAGTATCGATTGAAAGATACCGAAGGGGGTGAAATAGACCCAGTTTTAGTTTCGAGCTATTATGTATGTTTGATATGGGGTATTTTTAGGGAAACTCACTAAGCTTTGTGCTTACAGTTTTATGTTTATGGTTTCAAGTACTTTCAGTTCGAAAGGGTATGACGGACATTATCACACCGCATCCAACAACATTTTGTATTTTATGACATGATTTGTACTCTGATAACTATTTTATACATTATCACATTTTGATGGATTTTGAAATGAATGAATGTTGTTTCTGGTTGTTTTAAAAATGAAAATTTTACATAGTAATTTTTGTGACGTTACATAAAGTTTTTGAAATTTTAATAAAATCAATTTTATTAGCTTTTGAACTTCAAAATGGCCACCATCTTCATTCTTGTTACATTTATATAAGAATAAACTATTTCAAAAACTAATCTATTACTGACAAAAATAAACAAAATCAAAACTATCTATTTAATCCTTACATACCATATGAATAAATAAATATTACAATCATTTTAACAAATCAACACAAACACATTTACAAGAGACCCATGGTTAGTTTAAGTACATCATACACATTCATATACTCAAAATTATGTAAAACAATTATATGTTTTTCTAAATCAACTTTTGGTGAAAAAAATGCATGTAAACGTTTGTCACTTCAAAAATAACAATTATAAAGATGTCATAGAAAATATGTAGGGATTTTCTTACAAAAAGAAAATCATCCATGTTTTCGAAAAGCAATTATAATAACATATTATCAAATAATATAACCACACTTGCAAAAATGGCATTGATACCAATTATTGGGTTTTATTCAAAAAAAAATCTAATTAAAGTGTCAAAAGCGACGTGATTATCAACATAAGCAATGTTAGATTCTAATAAACTAAAACCATTTTACCCAATAATAATCATTTTGAAAAGATTAGGAAGATTAAAACATCAGTAGAAAGGAAAGAGTTTACAACCTTTGAAGACTTTGATTCATTTTGCCGATTAGCAAGTTAATGAAGATGACATTAAACACCAAAGAAGAAGCTCTCTATAATGTATCCACCAAGCGAGAATCAACTACCAAAGATGTTAGTCTTCACTTGTATATATGTTTTTCTTAAGCTTTAAGATTTATAAAAAATAAACCTTAAAGTTAAGCTTCATATTTACGAAAATATGGCAGCCCTTAAAGAGTACTTTTATGCAAAAAGATCAACCTCTTTCACTAGGAAAGCCTCCTTTAAATACCCACCAATGTGTACAAAATTCAAGGCTCACAAGTGAAAGGGTATGGTCTTCCTTACAAGCATGGAATGGAGGCTAAACAAACATCAGAGTCATTTCTCCACTAGCTTCATTAGATTTGGCCATATGTGAGGAATATGAGGGGCAGTGTGATCTTCACTCAATCTTGTAACTAGCTAGTCAAGTCCCAACTAAGTGGTTACTCTAAGTTCCCAAAAATTTGTACATAACATTTAAATCATACTATGTGATTAAATGTAATGAGTTATTATTCTCTTTATTATTATTTCTTATAAACAATAATTTCCAATAAGTTGGTAAAATATTATTTTCATAAAATAATATTTTTCCAATTAAATACAATTGTTCATATTTATTATAATTAAAATTACTTTAATAAATAATCAATCGGTACTAACTTGCTATAAGGTGTGACCTCATAGGATCATATGATATTAGCAACATCATTCTATAATCACTCTTGGACAAATTGATCCTTCATATTACTAGTGATTGTGACATCCCAATTTTCATGACCCGAAAAGACCTTTTATTTATGCTTATTTTGAAACAAATTATTCTTTATATTACGAAATGTCCCATAAAAAGTATTTTGATGAAATGTTTTTCATTGATTATTAAAAGTTTGGGATGTCATAACTGATATAAGAAACATAAGCATAAACATTGCGGGCCTTACAATATCTTATTATACTAATGGTCTTATTATACTAATGGCCTACATCTCCTCGAATCTCTTATCAGGTCCAAACGTCATTATCCATATACCTTTGTAATGTCACCTATCATGCAAACAAACTGAATGGGTCAGGCTAGGAAGTCTGGTGAGTACATAGGGTTTTCAAGCCAAAATAATATACTCCTTCCGTCCCAAAATTATTGTCCATGTTTGACTTTTTAAGTCTCTTTTGTTCAACATTGACCTTAAATAATTTACTTTTTGTTATATAATTTTCTATGCAAGATATATATAAATAGATTGTTTTTTAAATGTATTTTCATTGTTATAAGTTGCATCAAAAATTATATAACACAAATAAAGTTATTCATGGTCAAAGTTGACATGGAAAGACTTCAAAAGTCAAACGTGGACAATAATTTTGGGACGGAGGGAGTATTTATTTTTTTTATTGTTCTATTTCACATTAATCATTTAACGCAATTGCCCATCCCCGTTTTCTTCTGTATTCATCTCCAAGGACATATCCTAAGGATCATCACAAACATCGAGTAGACAGTACTACATCGGGGATTCATCCATAATACATATCAGTAAGGAATAGAGTACATCATATGACCATGTACTTCATTAGCTACAGATTGCAAACTTGCCTTTATTCCACTGGAATGTTTAGAATAGTTTGTGGTCAACATCTATACTCTATTAGATGACTACATCGTTAGTAAAATAGTATTGATAAACTCGTGTCCTATTATCATCATTTTCATCTATCATCTCTCGTCACCCATCACCCTCATCATTTGTCATCTCTCAACACCCATCACCCTCATCATTTGTCATCACTTATCATCCATCACCCTCATCATCTTTCATCTCTCATCACCTGTCACTACCCAATATATTATAAGTGTAATAATACATATATGGTAAAAATTATGTAAAGATCATCTTATATTATTTCATCTAACACGGAACATCTTAATCACAGATAATAAGCACATATAGCATTTAATTATCTAAATACTTCATATTTATGTGTAAGATGAAAGTAACTATCCACTCACTTGTTAAAAGCGAATGACTTAAGATTTGAGGAACATTTCGCCTAACACTTTAGCTTTTCCTTTGATATGACCTAGGTACGAATATCACTAAGTCATAGTCCTATATTCCTTGTGACTAATGATAGTATAGATTTCTCAACAATCCTAATGTTTACTAATCTATAGCTCATAAGGACGAACCAAGTAAGATCATATTGGATGTAGGCTTCGTTTGGTATACAAAGTATACTGTTTGGAAATCCAACTTTAAATAAATCACTAATCTAGCCTAGACATCACCACCGTAAGAAGATCAATCATTATTATGACAGGGAATTACTAATAAATCCTAATTATAGTTGCATAATAATGACTATGAATATAAATATAAGTTACACTTCAATTAAGGTAAGTGCAGCTTTACTTACAGAGATTTTATAGCGAAAAGTCGTAAATTTCACTAGCAGAACTCCGACTCAAGAGCATCCACTTGTCGGACTCTCCAATCTTCCGAGCCTAGTTAAATAGCCTAAAAGCTAAGAAATTTCAGGCTAAAGATTGAATATTCCATAGGAATGGTTCTGAAATTGTGTGAGTAAGAATGAGGGGTTGTGGGGGTATTTATAGGGAAAAATTCGAGTGTGTGCACCGTGCCGGACCATGTTCACACTGTGCCCTAGCGTGGTCGGCCTCCCTCCTCGTGACACGTGGCATCTTTTCGCTAGTCCAGACTCACGCCTTCTAGAAGCGTGCACCGTGCCTCTCCCGTGCATGAGTGAATTTGCAACATTTTTAAAATTCATATTTTCTTCATACCTGTTCCGTTTATGATGATCTTTATATCTACGTGTAGCTATCGACAATCACTACAACTTTTATTTAGACTTCGTCGGCTAATTCTCATTTTATTTTTAAAGTTATAATTTTAGTAGGTTTAGACTGTTAAAGTCTATATTAAAATCATAACTCTTTCATACAACCTCCGTTCTCGACTGTCTTCATATCGATGTAATCCTAATCATCAGATCTTCAACTCTTTTTTGGATCGTTTTGCCTAACAATCGACCGATTTAAAATTCAGTTTCTGTGTCGCACACTACTATACTGAAACTTCGAAAAATCATAAATTTCCCATATGAAACCAAATGTGGACGTTCTCCATATGCACGGGTTCGCTTTTACGATTACTACGATTTTCTTTCAGATTACTTAGGCTAATAAGCAACCTATCTCCGACTCATTTTTATGACGCGCATAGTTGTGTCGGTTTCATCGCGAAAGTTCAAACAATCATAACTTCATACGAAATCGGATTTAAGTGTTCCTTATACCTACTGAATCATCATCATGACTACTACGATTTTATCAAGATTATTTATACTAAATAATCCTCTACCAAAAACATTACTTTTATCGTTTGGTAATAAAAAGGTCGATTATAATCTTATAACGCGTGAAACTAAAAATTATCCGATTTAAGGATTAAATTTATAGTAAAATGAATAATTTTTATTATAATTACTGAAATCATCTAGTCCCAACTTACGGGCGTTACAACGATGGTCATAATGGTATAGACTGCTTGAACCATGATTTGGCTAACCGTTTTGCTATGAAAGACATGGGTTTACTATCTTATTTCTTGTGGATTCAAGTTACACAATCTCCAAAAGGTTATCTTTTATCTCGGATAAGGTATATCTCAGATTTGTTTGAACACGCACAACTTCCTGATAAAAAAACAAATGATACCCCTCTATAGAGTAATGCCAAGTATTCTCCAACTGACGGTGTTCCCCTGTCAGATCCAAGACTTTATCTTACTATTATAGGGAGTTCCGACTATCTTACCGTTACTAGGTCATATATTGCTCATGCAGACCATAAGGTTAGCCAGTTTGTCACTACTCCTTCCACTATTCATCGGGGAGTTGTTCTTCGTATTTTGAGATATCTTCATGGCACTCAGCTTCAAAGTATGGCTTTTCCTTACACTTATTCTCTTGAGTTATGTGCCTATAATGATGTTTTTGGGATATCAATGTTTAGGATCGCAAGTCTACTACAATTTAATGTATCTTTCTTGGAGATTCGTTGATTTCATGGAAGAGTATGAAACCAGATGTAGTCTCTCGATCATGTACATCTGAGACATGGGTGTTCATATTTCTCAGTCTACTTACAAGTTTGTGTGGCTACGATGGCTTCATGTAGACATGGGTGTTCATATTTCTCAGTCTACTCCTTTGCACTGTGACAATGAGACTGTGATAATGATTGCCAAGAAATTGGTGTTTAATGAGCAGACAAAACATATTGAGATTGATTGTAATTTCACTCGTCACCACTTTCAGCAGAGAACTATTTCACTTCCTCATGTTTCAGGCACAATGTTGATTGTTGATAAATTTGGGAAAGCCTTGACTGCTCCTCGGTTTCATTTTTTGACTAACAAACTCACAATGCTTATTGTTGTCTCATTATGAGTTTGAGGAGGATGTTAGCATAATAAAGTTATTAGGTCATTTTTTCGGCCCTCTTTGGCCCTTTTAGCCCTATAGCTAGGTTTAACCTAATTTGTTTTCCTATTTATATTGTCTTTCCCTTTCATTTATATTAGTACTCTTTATTATTATTATTAGCGATAATGATAAAGCTGGTGATAATGATGGAGTTATCTCTTAGTATTCTATATTTCAATTTAGTGATTTATCTTTTCACATGTATATCTATTTGTAATTGTATCTTATATATATGGAATATATATCCTCTCCACGTTTTGTGTTGAGAGTTATTAAATCTTATATGGTATCAGTCAGATCTTGATCCTCTGTCGCCGACATCTTTTCTTCTTCTCTCGTTTTCATGGCTGCTGGAGATGATCAATCCCCCCTCTCCCTAAACACTCTTCTCCATCTCCTTACTATTAAACTCTCTTCCTCCAACTATCTTCTTTGGAGAAATCAGATCCTCCCTTTACTATCCTTCCAGAAATTAACCGATCACATTGATGGGACCTCACTTGCTCCTCCACGCACTGTTACACCCACTGCAGCAAGTGATGCTCCACCACCTGTACCAATACCAAACCCAGATTTTGTTAAATGGCAAAAACGTGATCAGAAAGCTGTTCTCATCATTCAATCCTGTCTTACTGAAGAAGCAATGGATGAGGTTCTTGGTTTGTCCACAGCCATGGATGTGTGGACTGCACTTGAAAGAGCTTATCGTCATGATTCTATTGAGCGAGTGCAAACTCTACGTGACTCTCTAAGAGAATTGAAGAAAAGGTACTTCCTCTGTATCTGAATTTGGTCGATGACTATGATAAAAACCGGTAGATGACTATGATAAAAACCACTGGTTCTTGTGTGGTCTTGGACCTTCTTTTGAGCATTTTTCAATTTCACAAAGGGATGTTAAACCTCGTCCTTCATTCCAGGATTTGCTCTCTCAAGCAGAGGGATATGAATTATTTATTCAGTCTATGTCGCCATCACCTACTCCACAAGCTGCATTTACTGCAACTCAAAACCGTGGAGGGTTTTCAAACAGCAGAGGTAATCGTGGTACATCTCACAGTGGTTGACACTCTAGAGGTGGCTACAATGGTGGTAGGGGACGTGGACGTAGGTCTCCTCATTGCCAACTTTGCAGGAAAGATGGTCATTTTGCAAACCAATGCCCTGATCTTCATAATTTTGCCACACGATCACCCACTGTTGATGCAAACTTGGCATCCGCTTTTCGTGCCTCCTATTCTGATACATCTTCGGATTGGTATGTTGACTCTGGTGCTACTGCTCACATGAATCCATCGACTTCCAATGTTCACGATGCTAAGTCCTACAATGGAGCTGATTTTGTTGGTTTCGGTAATGGTAACACTTTGCCTATCACTCATATTGGACATTCCACTCTTCATAATATTCCTTTATTAGATGTTCTTGTCGTTCCTCATCTTACCAAAAATTTGATTTCCATTAGCAAACTTACAAATGATCTACCTATTGATATCTTATTTGCCAAATCCTTCTTTTTACTTCAGAATCGTCTCACCAAGGAAATTCTAGCTCGAGGAAGGGTTGATCAAGGTCTTTACATTCTTGAAGAAGGGCAAAGAGCTTTTTTATCCAAGTTATCTAAATCTAAACTTCATTCTTCTTTTGAAGTTTGGCACAAACGTTTGGGTCATGTCTCTTTTGATGTTATTTCTTCTTTGTCTAGATTAGGTCATTTGTCTGTTACCTCTTTATTACCCAAACCTAGTATTTGTTGTTCTTGTCAGCTTTCTAAAAGCAAACATTTACCTTTTAGTATTAATTCTAAACGCTCTTCAAACATTCTTGATCTTGTTCATTGTGATTTATGGGGACCGGCTCCCATTATGTCTACTAATGGTTACTTGTATTACATAATTTTTGTGGATGACTATTCCAGATTCACGTGGCTCTATCCGTTAAAATCTAAATCCGATGTTTATGAGATTATTAAGTCATTTTTAAGTTTTGTTCAAACGCAATTCTGAACAAAACTAAAAGTTTTTCAAAGTGACGGTGGCACAGAATTTCTCAATCATCGGGTTCGCTCTCTTTTTATTGAAAATGGCACTCATCATCGGATAGCATGTGCTTACACACCTCAACAAATCGGAAGAGCTGAAAGGAAACATCGACATGTTACTGAGACCGGCCTTGCTATGCTCTTCAATGCTCATGCACCTGCTTCTTTTTGGTTTGATGCTTTCATTTCAGCCACATATTATAAACCGATTACCAACTAAGGTACTCGATCATAAGTCTCCTTTTGAGTTTGTCTTTGGATGTTCACCAAACTATAATGTTTTTCGGGTGTTTGGTTGTTGGGTATTTCCTTATTTGCTTGACTATGCTCCTCACAAGTTGGCCCCACGAAGTCTAGAGTGCATCTTTCTTGGTTATGACACTCAATATAAGGGTTATCGGTGCTTGGATTTGGCTACTTCTCGGATCTATACCACTCGTCATGCACAATTTGATGAAACCAGTTTTCCTTTTTCTGGTCAAGTTGCTCCTATTGACCTTGCAACATTACTTTTCTCAAGTTACTGCGATGGCCCATCTACTGTTGAGCCTCCTCGACCAGTCTCTACCACTACTCACCATTCTACGCCTGCCCCAGATTCTATGTCCAGTAGTCCAGCTTCTTTGGACTCGTCAAATTGTGGGTCGCCTATTTCAACGAATGCAACAGGCTGCACCTTATGCCAATATTTCATTGAGCCCATCCCTGCTTCAGCCGCTACTCCTTCTGTTCCGTCCCCATCCCAATATGTTGGTTCATCTACGGAACAAACTCATCATCCTATGATTACACAAGGCAAAGCTGGTATTACTAAACCAAATCCCAAGTATCTTGCTGATCTTTCTTCTCTCAAGCACCACCCTCTTCACCTTGCTCTTTTTTCCAATAAGGAGCCTCGTGGTTTTAAAAGTGCTGTTAAAGATCCCAAATGGTTTGCTGCCATGAAAGAAGAAATGCATGCCTTGCAAACTAATCATACATGGGTGTTAGTACCTAGACCTACTTGTTCAAATGTTGTTGGCTCTAAATGGGTTTTTCGTACGAAAATACAACTCTGGTGGCTCTCTTGATCGTTTTAAGGCGCGTCTTGTTGCACAAGGATTTACACAGGTGCCGGGTCTTGATTATTCTTTGACATTTAGTCCGGTTGTAAAAGCTTCTACTGTTCGTATAGTCTTGTCCTTGGCGGTATTAAATCGGTGGTCACTTCATCAACTAGATGTTAATAACTCTCAACACAAAACGTGGAGAGGATCTATATTCCATATATATAAGATACAATTACAAATAGATATACATGTGAAAAGATAAATCACTAAATTGAAATATAGAATACTAAGAGATAACTCCATCATTATCACCAGCTTTATCATTATCGCTAATAATTATTCAATAATAAAAGTCTAGCAAGATTTTGTTCATTTGTTCATAGATGGTAGAAGGGTGTGTCATTGGGTTATACAGATAGACCAAGGAAGAACAAAATATGACTTGTTGGCTATTCTCTCTTCAATCACATGTCCTTCTATTTTAGATAATTCATATAGTTGGTGTTGGTGCTGGGAGTTTACAATAGACGGGTTTATTCATCGTTTCCTCCCTTAGAAAAATTATAGAAAAATGTTCGTTCGTGGTCAATCCCGATACGATCGGATGGAATAAGTGGATCACCGTTAAAGACAATATTCTCACTTCAAGACTTGGTCAAAGGAGATTACCTACTCGTTTAAACCTTCTTAATCCAGGATCGACGTAGACAGGCTTCTTTGCCCATGTTGTTTATAGGAAGTGGAGTCTGAAGATCATACATTTACTTACTGCGATGTTGCAGCTTACCTGTGCAACAAGGTGAAAACATGGTGGGGGATTTCTTTACCCCAAAAGCTGGATGGGAATGTGGTGTGTGTTGTTGCTTGTTTTTCCAACTTCCCAACTATTATGAAAATCTGTTTTGATGGGGCTGTATAGACCGTTTTAGGGGTCCTATTGCGGTTCTGTAATGATACAGTTTTCATTGACACAAAACGTATTGAATCAGTGGTGTCTACAGCTTTTGAGTGGGTATCTAGCAGGTGAAGAGGGTACAATCTTTAATGGTTATGATGGAGGATTTGCCAAACATGGCTATCTCTAAATTGTAATCTTGATCTGTGTAATTGTTCTGTTTTTTTCCTCGGCTTTTGCTACTTTAATTGCTAGCCTTTAATTATTGTTGTTCAAACAAAAACCCTAGCTAATGGTACATGTCATGCTGACTTTTTTTTTGTCGAACTGAGGGAGTATGTTTTTCAGAACCTTTATTCCCCGAACAATGCTTGTTACGTAACATTTATCTTAAATTAAAGCTCATACAACCCTACTTCGTGGTAGATATATGTTGTTGAATCACGATAAAATTTAGGCTCTGAAATAGCTGTGAAACTACTTCTTCAGATCCTAAATTCTATAAGAGAGATTCTTGCCCTCTTAGTTTCTTTATTTCCTAGCTATCTATCAATCTACCTCTCGATCTATCTGTCTGTCCATGTCTTCTCTAAGATTGTTCTGCCTCTCTTTTATAGATGGCTTTCAGCATTTTCCATTGAACTTGAATATATATTACTTCTGCTTAGACCTGAGGTCTAGGGAACAAAATTCAGAAATAGGAAGAATTGAAATCTAAGATGGTATGGATATTGCATCAATATCCTGAACATTAACCACTTTGCCACTACCAACAACGATTGATTCTTGTTTTGCCAACTTCTCTCCTCACTCCAAAAATAAACGTGCTTTTTTTGGTGCAAGTTGTAAAATGAATGCCTATGTAAATGACATTAATTAAGCAGAAGGCAATATTTCTGAATCATTGGAATAGCTTATTAATTCCTTGTTAACTATGGTTTGGAAAGTGTCTTCTCTACATGGGATTGTGAGGCCTCCCATACGATGATCAAAACCATATTCTTCTTCTGCCCGCATTAGCAAGTTCAAAAACGAAGGATGCTTCAGGTATGACAATG